>NC_084671.1:30420174-30720174 GCF_028389875.1 Rhea pennata | reverse complement strand
TCCCGGGCATGGGAAGCAGCATGCTGCGTGAACAGAGTACTTCTCGCACTGACCTGCCTGCCACGGGGCTGCTTCTGAGCAGGGAGGCACGCCTACAAGCCAGTTGAGATGGGCTTTGCCTAAGAGTGAGGCAAGCGGCAAGCGGAACAAGGGATGTGCTGCACAGCTTCCCTCGCAGGCAGATTCCCTCCTGGGGCACTTACTTCTCCTGCCTAAGCGCCCTGCTTTGTTTGGAGGCTGTTTGCGGACAGCAGCACACACAGCGGGAAGGTGCGCGCTGGCCAGCTAAAATTCTCGGCAGATAGAAGCGCAAGCGAGGCACCTGCTCGCAGTTTGTCCCGAGCATGGGAAGCAGCATGCTGCGTGCCCAGAAGACATCTCGCTCTGTCCTGCCTGCCACGGGGCTGCTTCTGAGCACGGAGGCATGCCTACAAGCAAGCTGAGATGTGCTTTGCCTAAGAGTGAGGGAAGCGGCGAGCAGAACAAGGGATGTGCTGCACAGCTTCCCTTGCAGGCAGATTCCCTCCTGGGGCGCTTACTTCTCTTGCCTTAGTGCCCTGCTTTGTTTGGAGGCTGTTTGCGAACAGCAGCACACACAGCGGGAAGGTGCACGCTGGCCAGCTCCAAGTCTCGGCAGATAGAAGCGCAAGCGAGGCACCTGCTCGCGGTTTGTCCCGGGCATGGGAAGCAGCATGCTGCGTGAACAGAGTACTTCTCGCACTGTCCTGCCTGCCACGGGGCTGCTTCTGAGCACGGAGGCACGCCTACAAGCCAGTTGAGATGGGCTTTGCCTAAGAGTGAGGCAAGCGGCAAGCGGAACAAGGGATGTGCTGCACAGCTTCCCTCGCAGGCAGATTCCCTCCTGCTGTGCCTACTTCTCCTGCCTTAGTGCCCTGCTTTGTTTGGAGGCTGTTTGCGGACAGCAGCACACACAGCGGGAAGGTGCGCGCTGGCCAGCTCCAAGTCTCGGCAGATAGAAGCGCAAGCGAGCACCTACTTGCAGTTTGTCCGGGAATGGGAAGCAGCATGCTGCGTGCCCAGAGTACTTCTCGCACTGTCCTGCCTGCCACGGGGCTGCTTCTGAGCACGGAGGTATGCATACAAGCCAGCTGAGATGGGCTTTGCCTAAAGAGTGAGGGAAGCGGCGAGCGGAACAAGGGATGTGCTGCACAGCTTCCCTCGCAGGCAGATTCCCTCCTGGGGCGCTTACTTCTCTTGCCTTAGTGCCCTGCTTTGTTTGGAGGCTGTTTGCGGACAGCAGCACACACAGCGGGAAGGTGCGCGCTGGTCAGCTCCAAGTCTCGGCAGATAGAAGCGCAAGCGAGGCACCTGCTCGCGGTTTGTCCCGGGCATGGGAAGCAGCATGCTGCGTGCCCAGAAGACATCCCGCACTGTCCTGCCTTCCTCGGGTCTGCTTCTGAGCACGGAGGCACGCCTACAAGCCAGCTGAGATGTGCTTTGCCTAAGAGTGAGGGAAGTGGCGAGCGGAACAAGGGATGTGCTGCACAGCTTCCCTTGCAGGCAGATTCCCTCCTGGGGCACTTACTTCTCTTGCCTTAGTGCTCTGCTTTGTTTGGAGGCTGTTTGCGGACAGCAGCACACACAGCGGGAAGGTGCGCGCTGGCCAGCTCCAAGTCTCGGCAGATTGAAGCGCAAGCGAGGCACCTGCTCGCAGTTTGTCCCGGGCATGGGAAGCAGCATGCTGCGTGAACAGAGTACTTCTCGCACTGACCTGCCTGCCACGGGGCTGCTTCTGAGCATGGAGGCACGCCTACAAGCCAGTTGAGATGGGCTTTGCCTAAGAGTGAGGCAAGCGGCAAGCGGAACAAGGGATGTGCTGCACAGCTTCCCTCGCAGGCAGATTCCCTCCTGGGGCACTTACTTCTCCTGCCTAAGCGCCCTGCTTTGTTTGGAGGCTGTTTGCGGACAGCAGCGCACACAGCGGGAAGGTGCGCGCTGGCCAGCTAAAATTCTCGGCAGATTGAAGCGCAAGCGAGGCACCTGCTCGCAGTTTGTCCCGGGCATGGGAAGCAGCATGCTGCGTGCCCAGAAGACATCTCGCTCTGTCCTGCCTGCCACGGGGCTGCTTCTGAGCACGGAGGCACGCCTACAAGCCAGTGGAGATGGGCTTTGCCTAAGAGTGAGGGAAGTGGCGAGCGGAACAAGAAATGGGCTGCACAGCTTCCCTCGCAGGCAGATTCCCTCCTGCTGTGCCTACTTCTCCTGCCTTAGTGCCCTGCTTTGTTTGGAGGCTGTTTGCGGACAGCAGCACACACAGCGGGAAGGTGCGCGCTGGCCAGCTCCAAGTCTCGGCAGATTGAAGCGCAAGCGAGGCACCTGCTCGCAGTTTGTCCCGGGCATGGGAAGCAGCATGCTGCGTGAACAGAGTACTTCTCGCACTGACCTGCCTGCCACGGGGCTGCTTCTGAGCATGGAGGCACGCCTACAAGCCAGTTGAGATGGGCTTTGCCTAAGAGTGAGGCAAGCGGCAAGCGGAACAAGGGATGTGCTGCACAGCTTCCCTCGCAGGCAGATTCCCTCCTGGGGCACTTACTTCTCCTGCCTAAGCGCCCTGCTTTGTTTGGAGGCTGTTTGCGGACAGCAGCGCACACAGCGGGAAGGTGCGCGCTGGCCAGCTAAAATTCTCGGCAGATTGAAGCGCAAGCGAGGCACCTGCTCGCAGTTTGTCCCGAGCATGGGAAGCAGCATGCTGCGTGCCCAGAGTACTTCTCGCTCTGTCCTGCCTGCCACGGGGCTGCTTCTGAGCACGGAGGCATGCCTACAAGCAAGCTGAGATGTGCTTTGCCTAAGAGTGAGGGAAGCGGCGAGCGGAACAAGGGATGTGCTGCACAGCTTCCCTTGCAGGCAGATTCCCTCCTGGGGCGCTTACTTCTCTTGCCTTAGTGCCCTGCTTTGTTTGGAGGCTGTTTGCGAACAGCAGCACACACAGCGGGAAGGTGCGCGCTGGCCAGCTCCAAGTCTCGGCAGATAGAAGCGCAAGCGAGGCACCTGCTCGCGGTTTGTCCCGGGCATGGGAAGCAGCATGCTGCGTGCCCAGAAGACATCCCGCACTGTCCTGCCTTCCTCGGGTCTGCTTCTGAGCACGGAGGCACGCCTACAAGCCAGCTGAGATGTGCTTTGCCTAAGAGTGAGGGAAGTGTCGAGCGGAACAAGGGATGTGCTGCACAGCTTCCCTCGCAGGCAGATTCCCTCCTGGGGCACTTACTTCTCTTGCCTTAGTGCTCTGCTTTGTTTGGAGGCTGTTTGCGGACAGCAGCGCACACAGCGGGAAGGTGCGTGCTGGCCAGCTAAAATTCTCGGCAGATTGAAGCGCAAGCGAGGCACCTGCTCGCAGTTTGTCCCGAGCATGGGAAGCAGCATGCTGCGTGCCCAGAAGACATCTCGCTCTGTCCTGCCTGCCACGGGGCTGCTTCTGAGCACGGAGGCATGCCTACAAGCAAGCTGAGATGTGCTTTGCCTAAGAGTGAGGGAAGCGGCGAGCAGAACAAGGGATGTGCTGCACAGCTTCCCTTGCAGGCAGATTCCCTCCTGGGGTGCTTACTTCTCTTGCCTTAGTGCCCTGCTTTGTTTGGAGGCTGTTTGCGAACAGCAGCACACACAGCGGGAAGGTGCACGCTGGCCAGCTCCAAGTCTCGGCAGATAGAAGCGCAAGCGAGGCACCTGCTCGCGGTTTGTCCCGGGCATGGGAAGCAGCATGCTGCGTGAACAGAGTACTTCTCGCACTGTCCTGCCTGCCACGGGGCTGCTTCTGAGCACGGAGGCACGCCTACAAGCCAGTTGAGATGGGCTTTGCCTAAGAGTGAGGGAAGTGTCGAGCGGAACAAGGGATGTGCTGCACAGCTTCCCTCGCAGGCAGATTCCCTCCTGCTGTGCCTACTTCTCCTGCCTTAGTGCCCTGCTTTGTTTGGAGGCTGTTTGCGGACAGCAGCACACACAGCGGGAAGGTGCGCGCTGGCCAGCTCCAAGTCTCGGCAGATAGAAGCGCAAGCGAGCACCTACTTGCGGTTTGTCCGGGAATGGGAAGCAGCATGCTGCGTGCCCAGAGTACTTCTCACACTGTCCTGCCTGCCACGGGGCTGCTTCTGAGCACGGAGGTATGCATACAAGCCAGCTGAGATGGGCTTTGCCTAAAGAGTGAGGGAAGCGGCGAGCGGAACAAGGGATGTGCTGCACAGCTTCCCTCGCAGGCAGATTCCCTCCTGGGGCACTTACTTCTCTTGCCTTAGTGCTCTGCTTTGTTTGGAGGCTGTTTGCGGACAGCAGCACACACAGCGGGAAGGTGCGCGCTGGCCAGCTAAAATTCTCGGCAGATTGAAGCGCAAGCGAGGCACCTGCTCGCAGTTTGTCCCGGGCATGGGAAGCAGCATGCTGCGTGAACAGAGTACTTCTCGCACTGACCTGCCTGCCACGGGGCTGCTTCTGAGCATGGAGGCACGCCTACAAGCCAGTTGAGATGGGCTTTGCCTAAGAGTGAGGCAAGCGGCAAGCGGAACAAGGGATGTGCTGCACAGCTTCCCTCGCAGGCAGATTCCCTCCTGAGGCACTTACTTCTCCTGCCTAAGCGCCCTGCTTTGTTTGGAGGCTGTTTGCGGACAGCAGCGCACACAGCGGGAAGGTGCGCGCTGGCCAGCTCCAAGTCTCGGCAGATAGAAGCGCAAGCGAGGCACCTGCTCGCGGTTTGTCCCGGGCATGGGAAGCAGCATGCTGCGTGCCCAGAAGACATCTCGCACTGTCCTTCCTGCCACGGGGCTGCTTCTGAGCACGGAGGCACGCCTACAAGCCAGCTGAGATGTGCTTTGCCTAAGAGTGAGGGAAGTGGCGAGCGGAACAAGGGATGTGCTGCACAGCTTCCCTCGCAGGCAGATTCCCTCCTGGGGCACTTACTTCTCTTGCCTTAGTGCTCTGCTTTGTTTGGAGGCTGTTTGCGGACAGCAGCACACACAGCGGGAAGGTGCGCGCTGGCCAGCTAAAATTCTCGGCAGATTGAAGCGCAAGCGAGGCACCTGCTCGCAGTTTGTCCCGAGCATGGGAAGCAGCATGCTGCGTGCCCAGAAGACATCTCGCTCTGTCCTGCCTGCCACGGGGCTGCTTCTGAGCACGGAGGCATGCCTACAAGCCAGTTGAGATGTGCTTTGCCCAAGAGTGAGCGATGCGGCGAGCAGAACAAGGGATGTGCTGCACAGCTTCCCTTGCAGGCAGATTCCCTCCTGGGGTGCTTACTTCTCTTGCCTTAGTGCCCTGCTTTGTTTGGAGGCTGTTTGCGGACAGCAGCACACACAGCGGGAAGGTGCGCGCTGGCCAGCTCCAAGTCTCGGCAGATTGAAGCGCAAGCGAGGCACCTGCTCGCAGTTTGTCCCGGGCATGGGAAGCAGCATGCTGCGTGCCCAGAGTACTTCTCGCACTGTCCTGCCTGCCACGGGGCTGCTTCTGAGCACGGAGGCATGCCTACAAGCAAGCTGAGATGTGCTTTGCCTAAGAGTGAGGGAAGCGGCGAGCAGAACAAGGGATGTGCTGCACAGCTTTCCTTGCAGACAGATTCCCTCCTGGGGCGCTTACTTCTCTTGCCTTAGTGCCCTGCTTTGTTTGGAGGCTGTTTGCGGACAGCAGCACACACAGCGGGAAGGTGCGCGCTGGTCAGCTCCAAGTCTCGGCAGATAGAAGCGGAAGCGAGGCACCTGCTTGCGGTTTGTCCGGGAATGGGAAGCAGCATGCTGCGTGCCCAGAGTACTTCTCGCACTGTCCTGCCTGCCACGGGGCTGCTTCTGAGCACGGAGGCATGCATACAAGCCAGCTGAGATGGGCTTTGCCTAAAGAGTGAGGGAAGCGGCGAGCCGAACAAGGGATGTGCTGCACAGCTTCCCTCGCAGGCAGATTCCCTCCTGGGGCACTTACTTCTCTTGCCTTAGTGCCCTGCTTTGTTTGGAGGCTGTTTGCGGACAGGAGCGCACACAGCGGGAAGGTGCGCGCTGGCCAGCTCCAAGTCTCGGCAGATAGAAGGGCAAGCGAGGCACCTGCTCGCAGTTTGTCCCGAGCATGGGAAGCAGCATGCTGCGTGCCCAGAAGACATCTCGCTCTGTCCTGCCTGCCACGGGGCTGCTTCTGAGCACGGAGGCACGCCTACAAGCCAGCTGAGATGGGCTTTGCCTAAGAGTGAGGGAAGTGTCGAGCGGAACAAGGGATGTGCTGCACAGGTTCCCTCGCAGGCAGATTCCCTAATGGGGTGCTTACTTCTCATGCCTTAGTGCCCTGCTTTGTTTGGAGGCTGTTTGCGGACAGCAGCACACACAGCGGGAAGGTGCACGCTGGCCAGCTAAAATTCTCGGCAGATTGAAGCGCAAGCGAGGCACCTGCTCGCAGTTTGTCCCGGGCATGGGAAGCAGCATGCTGCGTGCCCAGAGTACATCTCGCTCTGTCCTGCCTGCCACGGGGTTGCTTCTGAGCACGGAGGCACGCCTACAAGCCAGCTGAGATGGGCTTTGCCTAAGAGTCAGGGAAGTGGCGAGCGGAACAAGAAATGGGCTGCACAGCTTCCCTCGCAGGCAGATTCCCTCCTGCTGTGCCTACTTCTCCTGCCTAAGCGCCCTGCTTTGTTTGGAGGCTGTTTGCGGACAGCAGCACACACAGCGGGAAGGTGCACGCTGGTCAGCTCCAAGTCTCGGCAGATAGAAGCGCAAGCGAGGCACCTGCTCGCGGTTTGTCCCGGGCATGGGAAGCAGCATGCTGCGTGCCCAGAAGACATCCCGCACTGTCCTGCCTTCCTCGGGTCTGCTTCTGAGCACGGAGGCACGCCTACAAGCCAGCTGAGATGTGCTTTGCCTAAGAGTGAGGGAAGTGGCGAGCGGAACAAGGGATGTGCTGCACAGCTTCCCTCGCAGGCAGATTCCCTCCTGGGGCACTTACTTCTCTTGCCTTAGTGCCCTGCTTTGTTTGGAGGCTGTTTGCGGACAGCAGCACACACAGCGGGAAGGTGCGCGCTGGCCAGCTAAAATTCTCGGCAGATTGAAGCGCAAGCGAGGCACCTGCTCGCAGTTTGTCCCGAGCATGGGAAGCAGCATGCTGCGTGCCCAGAAGACATCTCGCTCTGTCCTGCCTGCCACGGGGCTGCTTCTGAGCACGGAGGCACGCCTACAAGCCAGTTGAGATGGGCTTTGCCTAAGAGTGAGGGAAGTGGCGAGCGGAACAAGAAATGGGCTGCACAGCTTCCCTCGCAGGCAGATTCCCTCCTGCTGTGCCTACTTCTCCTGCCTTAGTGCCCTGCTTTGTTTGGAGGCTGTTTGCGGACAGCAGCACACACAGCGGGAAGGTGCGCTCTGGCCAGCTCCAAGTCTCGGCAGATAGAAGCGCAAGCGAGGCACCTGCTCGCAGTTTGTCCCGGGCATGGGAAGCAGCATGCTGCGTGAACAGAGTACTTCTCGCACTGACCTGCCTGCCACGGGGCTGCTTCTGAGCAGGGAGGCACGCCTACAAGCCAGTTGAGATGGGCTTTGCCTAAGAGTGAGGCAAGCGGCAAGCGGAACAAGGGATGTGCTGCACAGCTTCCCTCGCAGGCAGATTCCCTCCTGGGGCACTTACTTCTCCTGCCTAAGCGCCCTGCTTTGTTTGGAGGCTGTTTGCGGACAGCAGCACACACAGCGGGAAGGTGCGCGCTGGCCAGCTAAAATTCTCGGCAGATAGAAGCGCAAGCGAGGCACCTGCTCGCAGTTTGTCCCGAGCATGGGAAGCAGCATGCTGCGTGCCCAGAAGACATCTCGCTCTGTCCTGCCTGCCACGGGGCTGCTTCTGAGCACGGAGGCATGCCTACAAGCAAGCTGAGATGTGCTTTGCCTAAGAGTGAGGGAAGCGGCGAGCAGAACAAGGGATGTGCTGCACAGCTTCCCTTGCAGGCAGATTCCCTCCTGGGGCGCTTACTTCTCTTGCCTTAGTGCCCTGCTTTGTTTGGAGGCTGTTTGCGAACAGCAGCACACACAGCGGGAAGGTGCACGCTGGCCAGCTCCAAGTCTCGGCAGATAGAAGCGCAAGCGAGGCACCTGCTCGCGGTTTGTCCCGGGCATGGGAAGCAGCATGCTGCGTGAACAGAGTACTTCTCGCACTGTCCTGCCTGCCACGGGGCTGCTTCTGAGCACGGAGGCACGCCTACAAGCCAGTTGAGATGGGCTTTGCCTAAGAGTGAGGCAAGCGGCAAGCGGAACAAGGGATGTGCTGCACAGCTTCCCTCGCAGGCAGATTCCCTCCTGCTGTGCCTACTTCTCCTGCCTTAGTGCCCTGCTTTGTTTGGAGGCTGTTTGCGGACAGCAGCACACACAGCGGGAAGGTGCGCGCTGGCCAGCTCCAAGTCTCGGCAGATAGAAGCGCAAGCGAGCACCTACTTGCAGTTTGTCCGGGAATGGGAAGCAGCATGCTGCGTGCCCAGAGTACTTCTCGCACTGTCCTGCCTGCCACGGGGCTGCTTCTGAGCACGGAGGTATGCATACAAGCCAGCTGAGATGGGCTTTGCCTAAAGAGTGAGGGAAGCGGCGAGCGGAACAAGGGATGTGCTGCACAGCTTCCCTCGCAGGCAGATTCCCTCCTGGGGCGCTTACTTCTCTTGCCTTAGTGCCCTGCTTTGTTTGGAGGCTGTTTGCGGACAGCAGCACACACAGCGGGAAGGTGCGCGCTGGTCAGCTCCAAGTCTCGGCAGATAGAAGCGCAAGCGAGGCACCTGCTCGCGGTTTGTCCCGGGCATGGGAAGCAGCATGCTGCGTGCCCAGAAGACATCCCGCACTGTCCTGCCTTCCTCGGGTCTGCTTCTGAGCACGGAGGCACGCCTACAAGCCAGCTGAGATGTGCTTTGCCTAAGAGTGAGGGAAGTGGCGAGCGGAACAAGGGATGTGCTGCACAGCTTCCCTCGCAGGCAGATTCCCTCCTGGGGCACTTACTTCTCTTGCCTTAGTGCTCTGCTTTGTTTGGAGGCTGTTTGCGGACAGCAGCACACACAGCGGGAATGTGCGCGCTGGCCAGCTCCAAGTCTCGGCAGTTTGAAGCGCAAGCGAGGCACCTGCTCGCAGTTTGTCCCGGGCATGGGAAGCAGCATGCTGCGTGAACAGAGTACTTCTCGCACTGACCTGCCTGCCACGGGGCTGCTTCTGAGCAGGGAGGCACGCCTACAAGCCAGTTGAGATGGGCTTTGCCTAAGAGTGAGGCAAGCGGCAAGCGGAACAAGGGATGTGCTGCACAGCTTCCCTCGCAGGCAGATTCCCTCCTGGGGCACTTACTTCTCCTGCCTAAGCGCCCTGCTTTGTTTGGAGGCTGTTTGCGGACAGCAGCACACACAGCGGGAAGGTGCGCGCTGGCCAGCTAAAATTCTCGGCAGATAGAAGCGCAAGCGAGGCACCTGCTCGCAGTTTGTCCCGAGCATGGGAAGCAGCATGCTGCGTGCCCAGAAGACATCTCGCTCTGTCCTGCCTGCCACGGGGCTGCTTCTGAGCACGGAGGCATGCCTACAAGCAAGCTGAGATGTGCTTTGCCTAAGAGTGAGGGAAGCGGCGAGCAGAACAAGGGATGTGCTGCACAGCTTCCCTTGCAGGCAGATTCCCTCCTGGGGCGCTTACTTCTCTTGCCTTAGTGCCCTGCTTTGTTTGGAGGCTGTTTGCGAACAGCAGCACACACAGCGGGAAGGTGCACGCTGGCCAGCTCCAAGTCTCGGCAGATAGAAGCGCAAGCGAGGCACCTGCTCGCGGTTTGTCCCGGGCATGGGAAGCAGCATGCTGCGTGAACAGAGTACTTCTCGCACTGTCCTGCCTGCCACGGGGCTGCTTCTGAGCACGGAGGCACGCCTACAAGCCAGTTGAGATGGGCTTTGCCTAAGAGTGAGGCAAGCGGCAAGCGGAACAAGGGATGTGCTGCACAGCTTCCCTCGCAGGCAGATTCCCTCCTGCTGTGCCTACTTCTCCTGCCTTAGTGCCCTGCTTTGTTTGGAGGCTGTTTGCGGACAGCAGCACACACAGCGGGAAGGTGCGCGCTGGCCAGCTCCAAGTCTCGGCAGATAGAAGCGCAAGCGAGCACCTACTTGCAGTTTGTCCGGGAATGGGAAGCAGCATGCTGCGTGCCCAGAGTACTTCTCGCACTGTCCTGCCTGCCACGGGGCTGCTTCTGAGCACGGAGGTATGCATACAAGCCAGCTGAGATGGGCTTTGCCTAAAGAGTGAGGGAAGCGGCGAGCGGAACAAGGGATGTGCTGCACAGCTTCCCTCGCAGGCAGATTCCCTCCTGGGGCGCTTACTTCTCTTGCCTTAGTGCCCTGCTTTGTTTGGAGGCTGTTTGCGGACAGCAGCACACACAGCGGGAAGGTGCGCGCTGGTCAGCTCCAAGTCTCGGCAGATAGAAGCGCAAGCGAGGCACCTGCTCGCGGTTTGTCCCGGGCATGGGAAGCAGCATGCTGCGTGCCCAGAAGACATCCCGCACTGTCCTGCCTTCCTCGGGTCTGCTTCTGAGCACGGAGGCACGCCTACAAGCCAGCTGAGATGTGCTTTGCCTAAGAGTGAGGGAAGTGGCGAGCGGAACAAGGGATGTGCTGCACAGCTTCCCTTGCAGGCAGATTCCCTCCTGGGGCACTTACTTCTCTTGCCTTAGTGCTCTGCTTTGTTTGGAGGCTGTTTGCGGACAGCAGCACACACAGCGGGAAGGTGCGCGCTGGCCAGCTCCAAGTCTCGGCAGATTGAAGCGCAAGCGAGGCACCTGCTCGCAGTTTGTCCCGGGCATGGGAAGCAGCATGCTGCGTGCCCAGAGTACTTCTCGCACTGACCTGCCTGCCACGGGGCTGCTTCTGAGCATGGAGGCACGCCTACAAGCCAGTTGAGATGGGCTTTGCCTAAGAGTGAGGCAAGCGGCAAGCGGAACAAGGGATGTGCTGCACAGCTTCCCTCGCAGGCAGATTCCCTCCTGGGGCACTTACTTCTCCTGCCTAAGCGCCCTGCTTTGTTTGGAGGCTGTTTGCGGACAGCAGCGCACACAGCGGGAAGGTGCGCGCTGGCCAGCTAAAATTCTCGGCAGATTGAAGCGCAAGCGAGGCACCTGCTCGCAGTTTGTCCCGGGCATGGGAAGCAGCATGCTGCGTGCCCAGAAGACATCTCGCTCTGTCCTGCCTGCCACGGGGCTGCTTCTGAGCACGGAGGCACGCCTACAAGCCAGTTGAGATGGGCTTTGCCTAAGAGTGAGGGAAGTGGCGAGCGGAACAAGAAATGGGCTGCACAGCTTCCCTCGCAGGCAGATTCCCTCCTGCTGTGCCTACTTCTCCTGCCTTAGTGCCCTGCTTTGTTTGGAGGCTGTTTGCGGACAGCAGCACACACAGCGGGAAGGTGCGCGCTGGCCAGCTCCAAGTCTCGGCAGATTGAAGCGCAAGCGAGGCACCTGCTCGCAGTTTGTCCCGGGCATGGGAAGCAGCATGCTGCGTGAACAGAGTACTTCTCGCACTGACCTGCCTGCCACGGGGCTGCTTCTGAGCATGGAGGCACGCCTACAAGCCAGTTGAGATGGGCTTTGCCTAAGAGTGAGGCAAGCGGCAAGCGGAACAAGGGATGTGCTGCACAGCTTCCCTCGCAGGCAGATTCCCTCCTGGGGCACTTACTTCTCCTGCCTAAGCGCCCTGCTTTGTTTGGAGGCTGTTTGCGGACAGCAGCGCACACAGCGGGAAGGTGCGCGCTGGCCAGCTAAAATTCTCGGCAGATTGAAGCGCAAGCGAGGCACCTGCTCGCAGTTTGTCCAGAGCATGGGAAGCAGCATGCTGCGTGCCCAGAGTACTTCTCGCTCTGTCCTGCCTGCCACGGGGCTGCTTCTGAGCACGGAGGCATGCCTACAAGCAAGCTGAGATGTGCTTTGCCTAAGAGTGAGGGAAGCGGCGAGCGGAACAAGGGATGTGCTGCACAGCTTCCCTTGCAGGCAGATTCCCTCCTGGGGCGCTTACTTCTCTTGCCTTAGTGCCCTGCTTTGTTTGGAGGCTGTTTGCGAACAGCAGCACACACAGCGGGAAGGTGCGCGCTGGCCAGCTCCAAGTCTCGGCAGATAGAAGCGCAAGCGAGGCACCTGCTCGCGGTTTGTCCCGGGCATGGGAAGCAGCATGCTGCGTGCCCAGAAGACATCCCGCACTGTCCTGCCTTCCTCGGGTCTGCTTCTGAGCACGGAGGCACGCCTACAAGCCAGCTGAGATGTGCTTTGCCTAAGAGTGAGGGAAGTGTCGAGCGGAACAAGGGATGTGCTGCACAGCTTCCCTCGCAGGCAGATTCCCTCCTGGGGCACTTACTTCTCTTGCCTTAGTGCTCTGCTTTGTTTGGAGGCTGTTTGCGGACAGCAGCGCACACAGCGGGAAGGTGCGTGCTGGCCAGCTAAAATTCTCGGCAGATTGAAGCGCAAGCGAGGCACCTGCTCGCAGTTTGTCCCGAGCATGGGAAGCAGCATGCTGCGTGCCCAGAAGACATCTCGCTCTGTCCTGCCTGCCACGGGGCTGCTTCTGAGCACGGAGGCATGCCTACAAGCAAGCTGAGATGTGCTTTGCCTAAGAGTGAGGGAAGCGGCGAGCAGAACAAGGGATGTGCTGCACAGCTTCCCTTGCAGGCAGATTCCCTCCTGGGGTGCTTACTTCTCTTGCCTTAGTGCCCTGCTTTGTTTGGAGGCTGTTTGCGAACAGCAGCACACACAGCGGGAAGGTGCACGCTGGCCAGCTCCAAGTCTCGGCAGATAGAAGCGCAAGCGAGGCACCTGCTCGCGGTTTGTCCCGGGCATGGGAAGCAGCATGCTGCGTGAACAGAGTACTTCTCGCACTGTCCTGCCTGCCACGGGGCTGCTTCTGAGCACGGAGGCACGCCTACAAGCCAGTTGAGATGGGCTTTGCCTAAGAGTGAGGGAAGTGTCGAGCGGAACAAGGGATGTGCTGCACAGCTTCCCTCGCAGGCAGATTCCCTCCTGCTGTGCCTACTTCTCCTGCCTTAGTGCCCTGCTTTGTTTGGAGGCTGTTTGCGGACAGCAGCACACACAGCGGGAAGGTGCGCGCTGGCCAGCTCCAAGTCTCGGCAGATAGAAGCGCAAGCGAGCACCTACTTGCGGTTTGTCCGGGAATGGGAAGCAGCATGCTGCGTGCCCAGAGTACTTCTCACACTGTCCTGCCTGCCACGGGGCTGCTTCTGAGCACGGAGGTATGCATACAAGCCAGCTGAGATGGGCTTTGCCTAAAGAGTGAGGGAAGCGGCGAGCGGAACAAGGGATGTGCTGCACAGCTTCCCTCGCAGGCAGATTCCCTCCTGGGGCACTTACTTCTCTTGCCTTAGTGCTCTGCTTTGTTTGGAGGCTGTTTGCGGACAGCAGCACACACAGCGGGAAGGTGCGCGCTGGCCAGCTAAAATTCTCGGCAGATTGAAGCGCAAGCGAGGCACCTGCTCGCAGTTTGTCCCGGGCATGGGAAGCAGCATGCTGCGTGAACAGAGTACTTCTCGCACTGACCTGCCTGCCACGGGGCTGCTTCTGAGCATGGAGGCACGCCTACAAGCCAGTTGAGATGGGCTTTGCCTAAGAGTGAGGCAAGCGGCAAGCGGAACAAGGGATGTGCTGCACAGCTTCCCTCGCAGGCAGATTCCCTCCTGAGGCACTTACTTCTCCTGCCTAAGCGCCCTGCTTTGTTTGGAGGCTGTTTGCGGACAGCAGCGCACACAGCGGGAAGGTGCGCGCTGGCCAGCTAAAATTCTCGGCAGATTGAAGCGCAAGCGAGGCACCTGCTCGCAGTTTGTCCCGAGCATGGGAAGCAGCATGCTGCGTGCCCAGAAGACATCTCGCTCTGTCCTGCCTGCCACGGGGCTGCTTCTGAGCACGGAGGCATGCCTACAAGCAAGCTGAGATGTGCTTTGCCTAAGAGTGAGGGAAGCGGCGAGCAGAAAAAGGGATGTGCTGCACAGCTTCCCTTGCAGGCAGATTCCCTCCTGGGGCACTTACTTCTCCTGCCTAAGCGCCCTGCTTTGTTTGGAGGCTGTTGGCGGACAGCAGCACACACAGCGGGAAGGTGCACGCTGGCCAGCTCCAAGTCTCGGCAGATAGAAGCGCAAGCGAGCACCTACTTGCGGTTTGTCCGGGAATGGGAAGCAGCATGCTGCGTGCCCAGAGTACTTCTCGCACTGTCCTGCCTGCCACGGGGCTGCTTCTGAGCACGGAGGTATGCATACAAGCCAGCTGAGATGGGCTTTGCCTAAAGAGTGAGGGAAGCGGCGAGCGGAACAAGGGATGTGCTGCACAGCTTCCCTCGCAGGCAGATTCCCTCCTGGGGCGCTTACTTCTCTTGCCTTAGTGCCCTGCTTTGTTTGGAGGCTGTTTGCGGACAGCAGCACACACAGCGGGAAGGTGCGCGCTGGTCAGCTCCAAGTCTCGGCAGATAGAAGCGCAAGCGAGGCACCTGCTCGCGGTTTGTCCCGGGCATGGGAAGCAGCATGCTGCGTGCCCAGAAGACATCCCGCACTGTCCTGCCTTCCTCGGGTCTGCTTCTGAGCACGGAGGCACGCCTACAAGCCAGCTGAGATGTGCTTTGCCTAAGAGTGAGGGAAGTGGCGAGCGGAACAAGGGATGTGCTGCACAGCTTCCCTCGCAGGCAGATTCCCTCCTGGGGCACTTACTTCTCTTGCCTTAGTGCCCTGCTTTGTTTGGAGGCTGTTTGCGGACAGCAGCACACACAGCGGGAAGGTGCGCGCTGGCCAGCTAAAATTCTCGGCAGATTGAAGCGCAAGCGAGGCACCTGCTCGCAGTTTGTCCCGGGCATGGGAAGCAGCATGCTGCGTGCCCAGAAGACATCTCGCTCTGTCCTGCCTGCCACGGGGCTGCTTCTGAGCACGGAGGCATGCCTACAAGCAAGCTGAGATGTGCTTTGCCCAAGAGTGAGCGATGCGGCGAGCAGGACAAGGGATGTGCTGCACAGCTTCCCTTGCAGGCAGATTCCCTCCTGGGGTGCTTACTTCTCTTGCCTTAGTGCCCTGCTTTGTTTGGAGGCTGTTTGCGGACAGCAGCACACACAGCGGGAAGGTGCGCGCTGGCCAGCTCCAAGTCTCGGCAGATTGAAGCGCAAGCGAGGCACCTGCTCGCAGTTTGTCCCGGGCATGGGAAGCAGCATGCTGCGTGCCCAGAAGACATCTCGCACTGTCCTTCCTGCCACGGGGCTGCTTCTGAGCACGGAGGCACGCCTACAAGCCAGTTGAGATGGGCTTTGCCTAAGAGTGAGGGAAGTGGCGAGCGGAACAAGAAATGGGCTGCACAGCTTCCCTCGCAGGCAGATTCCCTCCTGCTGTGCCTACTTCTCCTGCCTTAGTGCCCTGCTTTGTTTGGAGGCTGTTTGCGGACAGCAGCACACACAGCAGGAAGGTGCGCGCTGGCCAGCTCCAAGTCTCGGCAGATAGAAGCGCAAGCGAGGCACCTACTTGCGGTTTGTCCGGGAATGGGAAGCAGCATGCTGCGTGCCCAGAGTACTTCTCGCACTGTCCTGCCTGCCACGGGGCTGCTTCTGAGCACGGAGGTATGCATACAAGCCAGCTGAGATGGGCTTTGCCTAAAGAGTGAGGGAAGCGGCGAGCGGAACAAGGGATGTGCTGCACAGCTTCCCTCGCAGGCAGATTCCCTCCTGGGGCGCTTACTTCTCTTGCCTTAGTGCCCTGCTTTGTTTGGAGGCTGTTTGCGGACAGCAGCACACACAGCGGGAAGGTGCGCGCTGGTCAGCTCCAAGTCTCGGCAGATAGAAGCGCAAGCGAGGCACCTGCTCGCAGTTTGTCCCGGGCATGGGAAGCAGCATGCTGCATGCCCAGAAGACATCCGGCACTGTCCTGCCTTACTCGGGTCTGCTTCTGAGCACGGAGGCACGCCTACAAGCCAGCTGAGATGTGCTTTGCCTAAGAGTGAGGGAAGTGGCGAGCGGAACAAGGGATGTGCTGCACAGCTTCCCTCGCAGGCAGATTCCCTCCTGGGGCACTTACTTCTCTTGCCTTAGTGCTCTGCTTTGTTTGGAGGCTGTTTGCGGACAGCAGCACACACAGCGGGAAGGTGCGCGCTGGCCAGCTCCAAGTCTCGGCAGATTGAAGCGCAAGCGAGGCACCTGCTCGCAGTTTGTCCCGGGCATGGGAAGCAGCATGCTGCGTGCCCAGAGTACTTCTCGCACTGACCTGCCTGCCACGGGGCTGCTTCTGAGCATGGAGGCACGCCTACAAGCCAGTTGAGATGGGCTTTGCCTAAGAGTGAGGCAAGCGGCAAGCGGAACAAGGGATGTGCTGCACAGCTTCCCTCGCAGGCAGATTCCCTCCTGGGGCACTTACTTCTCCTGCCTAAGCGCCCTGCTTTGTTTGGAGGCTGTTTGCGGACAGCAGTGCACACAGCGGGAAGGTGCGCGCTGGCCAGCTAAAATTCTCGGCAGATTGAAGCGCAAGCGAGGCACCTGCTCGCAGTTTGTCCCGAGCATGGGAAGCAGCATGCTGCGTGCCCAGAAGACATCTCGCTCTGTCCTGCCTGCCACGGGGCTGCTTCTGAGCACGGAGGCATGCCTACAAGCAAGCTGAGATGTGCTTTGCCTAAGAGTGAGGGAAGCGGCGAGCAGAACAAGGGATGGGCTGCACAGCTTCCCTTGCAGGCAGATTCCCTCCCGGGGCGCTTACTTCTCTTGCCTTAGTGCCCTGCTTTGTTTGGAGGCTGTTTGCGGACAGCAGCACACACAGCGGGAAGGTGCACGCTGGTCAGCTCCAAGTCTCGGCAGATAGAAGCGCAAGCGAGGCACCTACTTGCGGTTTGTCCCGGGCATGGGAAGCAGCATGCTGCGTGCCCAGAAGACATCCCGCACTGTCCTGCCTTCCTCGGGTCTGCTTCTGAGCACGGAGGCACGCCTACAAGCCAGCTGAGATGTGCTTTGCCTAAGAGTGAGGGAAGTGGCGAGCGGAACAAGGGATGTGCTGCACAGCTTCCCTCGCAGGCAGATTCCCTCCTGGGGCACTTACTTCTCTTGCCTTAGTGCTCTGCTTTGTTTGGAGGCTGTTTGCGGACAGCAGCACACACAGCGGGAAGGTGCGCGCTGGCCAGCTAAAATTCTCGGCAGATTGAAGCGCAAGCGAGGCACCTGCTCGCAGTTTGTCCCGAGCATGGGAAGCAGCATGCTGCGTGCCCAGAAGACATCTCGCTCTGTCCTGCCTGCCACGGGGCTGCTTCTGAGCACGGAGGTATGCATACAAGCCAGTTGAGATGTGCTTTGCCCAAGAGTGAGCGATGCGGCGAGCAGAACAAGGGATGTGCTGCACAGCTTCCCTTGCAGGCAGATTCCCTCCTGGGGTGCTTACTTCTCTTGCCTTAGTGCCCTGCTTTGTTTGGAGGCTGTTTGCGGACAGCAGCACACACAGCGGGAAGGTGCGCGCTGGCCAGCTCCAAGTCTCGGCAGATTGAAGCGCAAGCGAGGCACCTGCTCGCAGTTTGTCCCGGGCATGGGAAGCAGCATGCTGCGTGCCCAGAAGACATCTCGCACTGTCCTTCCTGCCACGGGGCTGCTTCTGAGCACGGAGGCACGCCTACAAGCCAGTTGAGATGGGCTTTGCCTAAGAGTGAGGGAAGTGGCGAGCGGAACAAGAAATGGGCTGCACAGCTTCCCTCGCAGGCAGATTCCCTCCTGCTGTGCCTACTTCTCCTGCCTTAGTGCCCTGCTTTGTTTGGAGGCTGTTTGCGGACAGCAGCACACACAGCAGGAAGGTGCGCGCTGGTCAGCTCCAAGTCTCGGCAGATAGAAGCGCAAGCGAGGCACCTACTTGCGGTTTGTCCGGGAATGGGAAGCAGCATGCTGCGTGCCCAGAGTACTTCTCGCACTGTCCTGCCTGCCACGGGGCTGCTTCTGAGCACGGAGGTATGCATACAAGCCAGCTGAGATGGGCTTTGCCTAAAGAGTGAGGGAAGCGGCGAGCGGAACAAGGGATGTGCTGCACAGCTTCCCTCGCAGGCAGATTCCCTCCTGGGGCGCTTACTTCTCTTGCCTTAGTGCCCTGCTTTGTTTGGAGGCTGTTTGCGGACAGCAGCACACACAGCGGGAAGGTGCGCGCTGGTCAGCTCCAAGTCTCGGCAGATAGAAGCGCAAGCGAGGCACCTGCTCGCAGTTTGTCCCGGGCATGGGAAGCAGCATGCTGCATGCCCAGAAGACATCCGGCACTGTCCTGCCTTACTCGGGTCTGCTTCTGAGCACGGAGGCACGCCTACAAGCCAGCTGAGATGGGCTTTGCCTAAGAGTGAGGGAAGTGGCGAGCGGAACAAGGGATGTGCTGCACAGCTTCCCTCGCAGGCAGATTCCCTCCTGGGGCACTTACTTCTCTTGCCTTAGTGCTCTGCTTTGTTTGGAGGCTGTTTGCGGACAGCAGCACACACAGCGGGAAGGTGCGCGCTGGCCAGCTCCAAGTCTCGGCAGATTGAAGCGCAAGCGAGGCACCTGCTCGCAGTTTGTCCCGGGCATGGGAAGCAGCATGCTGCGTGCCCAGAGTACTTCTCGCACTGACCTGCCTGCCACGGGGCTGCTTCTGAGCATGGAGGCACGCCTACAAGCCAGTTGAGATGGGCTTTGCCTAAGAGTGAGGCAAGCGGCAAGCGGAACAAGGGATGTGCTGCACAGCTTCCCTCGCAGGCAGATTCCCTCCTGGGGCACTTACTTCTCCTGCCTAAGCGCCCTGCTTTGTTTGGAGGCTGTTTGCGGACAGCAGCGCACACAGCGGGAAGGTGCGCGCTGGCCAGCTAAAATTCTCGGCAGATTGAAGCGCAAGCGAGGCACCTGCTCGCAGTTTGTCCCGAGCATGGGAAGCAGCATGCTGCGTGCCCAGAAGACATCCCGCACTGTCCTGCCTTCCTCGGGTCTGCTTCTGAGCACGGAGGCACGCCTACAAGCCAGCTGAGATGTGCTTTGCCTAAGAGTGAGGGAAGTGGCGAGCGGAACAAGGGATGTGCTGCACAGCTTCCCTCGCAGGCAGATTCCCTCCTGCTGTGCCTACTTCTCCTGCCTTAGTGCCCTGCTTTGTTTGGAGGCTGTTTGCGGACAGCAGCACACACAGCGGGAAGGTGCGCGCTGGCCAGCTCCAAGTCTCGGCAGATAGAAGCGCAAGCGAGGCACCTGCTCGCGGTTTGTCCCGGGCATGGGAAGCAGCATGCTGCGTGCCCAGAAGACATCTCGCTCTGTCCTGCCTGCCACGGGGCTGCTTCTGAGCACGGAGGCATGCCTACAAGCAAGCTGAGATGTGCTTTGCCTAAGAGTGAGGGAAGCGGCGAGCAGAACAAGGGATGTGCTGCACAGCTTCCCTTGCAGGCAGATTCCCTCCTGGGGCGCTTACTTCTCTTGCCTTAGTGCCCTGCTTTGTTTGGAGGCTGTTTGCGAACAGCAGCACACACAGCGGGAAGGTGCACGCTGGCCAGCTCCAAGTCTCGGCAGATAGAAGCGCAAGCGAGGCACCTGCTCGCAGTTTGTCCCGGGCATGGGAAGCAGCATGCTGCGTGAACAGAGTACTTCTCGCACTGACCTGCCTGCCACCTGGCTGCTTCTGAGCATGGAGGCACGCCTACAAGCCAGTTGAGATGTGCTTTGCCTAAGAGTGAGGCAAGCGGCAAGCGGAACAAGGGATGTGCTGCACAGCTTCCCTCGCAGGCAGATTCCCTCCTGGGGCACTTACTTCTCCTGCCTAAGCGCCCTGCTTTGTTTGGAGGCTGTTTGCGGACAGCAGCGCACACAGCGGGAAGGTGCGCGCTGGCCAGCTAAAATTCTCGGCAGATTGAAGCGCAAGCGAGGCACCTGCTCGCAGTTTGTCCCGGGCATGGGAAGCAGCATGCTGCGTGCCCAGAAGACATCTCGCTCTGTCCTGCCTGCCACGGGGCTGCTTCTGAGCACGGAGGCATGCCTACAAGCAAGCTGAGATGTGCTTTGCCTAAAGAGTGAGGGAAGCGGCGAGCAGAACAAGGGATGTGCTGCACAGCTTCCCTTGCAGGCAGATTCCCTCCTGGGGCGCTTACTTCTCTTGCCTTAGTGCCCTGCTTTGTTTGGAGGCTGTTTGCGAACAGCAGCACACACAGCGGGAAGGTGCACGCTGGCCAGCTCCAAGTCTCGGCAGATAGAAGCGCAAGCGAGGCACCTGCTCGCGGTTTGTCCCGGGCATGGGAAGCAGCATGCTGCGTGCCCAGAGTACTTCTCGCACTGTCCTGCCTGCCACGGGGCTGCTTCTGAGCACGGAGGCACGCCTACAAGCCAGTTGAGATGGGCTTTGCCTAAGAGTGAGGGAAGTGGCGAGCGGAACAAGAAATGGGCTGCACAGCTTCCCTCGCAGGCAGATTCCCTCCTGCTGTGCCTACTTCTCCTGCCTTAGTGCCCTGCTTTGTTTGGAGGCTGTTTGCGGACAGCAGCACACACAGCGGGAAGGTGCGCGCTGGCCAGCTAAAATTCTCGGCAGATTGAAGCGCAAGCCAGGCACCTGCTCGCAGTTTGTCCGGGAATGGGAAGCAGCATGCTGCGTGCCCAGAGTACTTCTCGCACTGTCCTGCCTGCCACGGGGCTGCTTCTGAGCACGGAGGTATGCATACAAGCCAGCTGAGATGGGCTTTGCCTAAAGAGTGAGGGAAGCGGCGAGCGGAACAAGGGATGTGCTGCACAGCTTCCCTCGCAGGCAGATTCCCTCCTGGGGCACTTACTTCTCTTGCCTTAGTGCCCTGCTTTGTTTGGAGGCTGTTTGCGGACAGGAGCGCACACAGCGGGAAGGTGCGCGCTGGCCAGCTCCAAGTCTCGGCAGATAGAAGCGCAAGCGAGGCACCTGCTCGCAGTTTGTCCCGGGCATGGGAAGCAGCATGCTGCGTGAACAGAGTACTTCTCGCACTGACCTGCCTGCCACGGGGCTGCTTCTGAGCATGGAGGCACGCCTACAAGCCAGTTGAGATGGGCTTTGCCTAAGAGTGAGGCAAGCGGCAAGCGGAACAAGGGATGTGCTGCACAGCTTCCCTCGCAGGCAGATTCCCTCCTGGGGCACTTACTTCTCCTGCCTAAGCGCCCTGCTTTGTTTGGAGGCTGTTTGCGGACAGCAGCGCACACAGCGGGAAGGTGCGCGCTGGCCAGCTAAAATTCTCGGCAGATTGAAGCGCAAGCGAGGCACCTGCTCGCAGTTTGTCCCGAGCATGGGAAGCAGCATGCTGCGTGCCCAGAAGACATCTCGCTCTGTCCTGCCTGCCACGGGGTTGCTTCTGAGCACGGAGGCACGCCTACAAGCCAGTTGAGATGGGCTTTGCCTAAGAGTGAGGGAAGTGGCGAGCGGAACAAGAAATGGGCTGAACAGCTACCCTCGCAGGCAGATTCCCTCCTGCTGTGCCTACTTCTCCTGCCTAAGCGCCCTGCTTTGTTTGGAGGCTGTTTGCGGACAGCAGCACACACAGCGGGAAGGTGCGCGCTGGCCAGCTCCAAGTCTCGGCAGATTGAAGCGCAAGCGAGGCACCTGCTCGCGGTTTGTCCCGAGCATGGGAAGCAGCATGCTGCGTGCCCAGAGTACTTCTCGCACTGTCCTCCCTGCCACGGGGCTGCTTCTGAGCACGGAGGCATGCCTACAAGCAAGCTGAGATGTGCTTTGCCTAAGAGTGAGGCAAGCGGCGAGCAGAACAAGGGATGTGCTGCACAGCTTTCCTTGCAGACAGATTCCCTCCTGGGGCGCTTACTTCTCTTGCCTTAGTGCCCTGCTTTGTTTGGAGGCTGTTTGCGGACAGCAGCACACACAGCGGGAAGGTGCGCGCTGGTCAGCTCCAAGTCTCGGCAGATAGAAGCGCAAGCGAGGCACCTGCTTGCAGTTTGTCCGGGAATGGGAAGCAGCATGCTGCGTGCCCAGAGTACTTCTCGCACTGTCCTGCCTGCCACGGGGCTGCTTCTGAGCACGGAGGTATGCATACAAGCCAGCTGAGATGGGCTTTGCCTAAAGAGTGAGGGAAGCGGCGAGCGGAACAAGGGATGTGCTGCACAGCTTCCCTCGCAGGCAGATTCCCTCCTGGGGCACTTACTTCTCTTGCCTTAGTGCCCTGCTTTGTTTGGAGGCTGTTTGCGGACAGGAGCACACACAGCGGGAAGGTGCGCGCTGGCCAGCTAAAATTCTCGGCAGATTGAAGCGCAAGCGAGGCACCTGCTCGCAGTTTGTCCGGGCATGGGAAGCAGCATGCTGCGTGCCCAGAGTACTTCTCGCACTGTCCTGCCTGCCACGGGGCTGCTTCTGAGCACGGAGGTATGCATACAAGCCAGCTGAGATGGGCTTTGCCTAAAGAGTGAGGGAAGCGGCGAGCGGAACAAGGGATGTGCTGCACAGCTTCCCTCGCAGGCAGATTCCCTCCTGGGGCACTTACTTCTCTTGCCTTAGTGCCCTGCTTTGTTTGGAGGCTGTTTGCGGACAGGAGCGCACACAGCGGGAAGGTGCGCGCTGGCCAGCTCCAAGTCTCGGCAGATAGAAGGGCAAGCGAGGCACCTGCTCGCAGTTTGTCCCGAGCATGGGAAGCAGCATGCTGCGTGCCCAGAAGACATCTCGCTCTGTCCTGCCTGCCACGGGGCTGCTTCTGAGCACAGAGGCACGCCTACAAGCCAGCTGAGATGGGCTTTGCCTAAGAGTGAGGGAAGTGTCGAAGGGAACAAGGGATGTGCTGCACAGCTTCCCTTGCAGGAAGATTCCCTCCTGGGACGCTGACTTCTCATGCCTTAGTGCCCTGCTTTGTTTGGAGGCTGTTTGCGGACAGCAGCACACACAGCGGGAAGGTGCACGCTGGCCAGCTAAAATTCTCGGCAGACTGAAGCGCAAGCGAGGCACCTGCTCGCAGTTTGTCCCGAGCATGGGAAGCAGCATGCTGCGTGCCCAGAAGACATCTCGCTCTGTCCTGCCTGCCACGGGGTTGCTTCTGAGCACGGAGGCACGCCTACAAGCCAGCTGAGATGGGCTTTGCCTAAGAGTCAGGGAAGTGGCGAGCGGAACAAGAAATGGGCTGCACAGCTTCCCTCGCAGGCAGATTCCCTCCTGCTGTGCCTACTTCTCCTGCCTAAGCGCCCTGCTTTGTTTGGAGGCTGTTTGCGGACAGCAGCACACACAGCGGGAAGGTGCACGCTGGCCAGCTCCAAGTCTCGGCAGATAGAAGCGCAAGCGAGGCACCTGCTCGCGGTTTGTCCCGAGCATGGGAAGCAGCATGCTGCGTGCCCAGAAGACATCCCGCACTGTCCTGCCTTCCTCGGGTCTGCTTCTGAGCACGGAGGCACGCCTACAAGCCAGCTGAGATGTGCTTTGCCTAAGAGTGAGGGAAGTGGCGAGCGGAACAAGGGATGTGCTGCACAGCTTCCCTCGCAGGCAGATTCCCTCCTGGGGCACTTACTTCTCTTGCCTTAGTGCCCTGCTTTGTTTGGAGGCTGTTTGCGGACAGCAGCACACACAGCGGGAAGGTGCGCGCTGGCCAGCTAAAATTCTCGGCAGATTGAAGCGCAAGCCAGGCACCTGCTCGCAGTTTGTCCGGGAATGGGAAGCAGCATGCTGCGTGCCCAGAGTACTTCTCGCACTGTCCTGCCTGCCACGGGGCTGCTTCTGAGCACGGAGGTATGCATACAAGCCAGCTGAGATGGGCTTTGCCTAAAGAGTGAGGGAAGCGGCGAGCGGAACAAGGGATGTGCTGCACAGCTTCCCTCGCAGGCAGATTCCCTCCTGGGGCACTTACTTCTCTTGCCTTAGTGCCCTGCTTTGTTTGGAGGCTGTTTGCGGACAGGAGCGCACACAGCGGGAAGGTGCGCGCTGGCCAGCTCCAAGTCTCGGCAGATAGAAGCGCAAGCGAGGCACCTGCTCGCAGTTTGTCCCGGGCATGGGAAGCAGCATGCTGCGTGAACAGAGTACTTCTCGCACTGACCTGCCTGCCACGGGGCTGCTTCTGAGCATGGAGGCACGCCTACAAGCCAGTTGAGATGGGCTTTGCCTAAGAGTGAGGCAAGCGGCAAGCGGAACAAGGGATGTGCTGCACAGCTTCCCTCGCAGGCAGATTCCCTCCTGGGGCACTTACTTCTCCTGCCTAAGCGCCCTGCTTTGTTTGGAGGCTGTTTGCGGACAGCAGCGCACACAGCGGGAAGGTGCGCGCTGGCCAGCTAAAATTCTCGGCAGATTGAAGCGCAAGCGAGGCACCTGCTCGCAGTTTGTCCCGAGCATGGGAAGCAGCATGCTGCATGCCCAGAAGACATCTCGCTCTGTCCTGCCTGCCACGGGGCTGCTTCTGAGCACGGAGGCATGCCTACAAGCAAGCTGAGATGGGCTTTGCCTAAGAGTGAGGGAAGTGTCGAGCAGAACAAGGGATGTGCTGCACAGCTTCCCTTGCAGGCAGATTCCCTCCCGGGGCGCTTACTTCTCTTGCCTTAGTGCCCTGCTTTGTTTGGAGGCTGTTTGCGGACAGCAGCACACACAGCGGGAAGGTGCGCGCTGGCCAGCTCCAAGTCTCGGCAGATAGAAGCGCAAGCGAGGCACATACTTGCGGTTTGTCCGGGTATGGGAAGCAGCATGCTGCGTGAACAGAGTACTTCTCGCACTGACCTGCCTGCCACGGGGCTGCTTCTGAGCATGGAGGCACGCCTACAAGCCAGTTGAGATGGGCTTTGCCTAAGAGTGAGGCAAGCGGCAAGCGGAACAAGGGATGTGCTGCACAGCTTCCCTCGCAGGCAGATTCCCTCCTGGGGCACTTACTTCTCCTGCCTAAGCGCCCTGCTTTGTTTGGAGGGTGTTTGCGGACAGCAGCGCACACAGCGGGAAGGTGCGCGCTGGCCAGCTCCAAGTCTCGGCAGATAGAAGCGCAAGCGAGGCACCTACTTGCGGTTTGTCCGGGAATGGGAAGCAGCATGCTGCGTGCCCAGAGTACTTCTCGCACTGTCCTGCCTGCCACGGGGCTGCTTCTGAGCACGGAGGCATGCATACAAGCCAGCTGAGATGGGCTTTGCCTAAAGAGTGAGGGAAGCGGCGAGCGGAACAAGGGATGTGCTGCACAGCTTCCCTTGCAGGAAGATTCCCTCCTGGGACGCTGACTTCTCCTGCCTTAGTGCCCTGCTTTGTTTGGAGGCTGTTTGCGGACAGCAGCACACACAGCGGGAAGGTGCACGCTGGCCAGCTCCAAGTCTCGGCAGATAGAAGCGCAAGCGAGGCACCTGCTCGCAGTTTGTCCCGAGCATGGGAAGCAGCATGCTGCGTGCCCAGAGTACATCTCGCTCTGTCCTGCCTGCCACGGGGTTGCTTCTGAGCACGGAGGCACGCCTACAAGCCAGCTGAGATGTGCTTTGCCTAAGAGTGAGGGAAGTGGCGAGCGGAACAAGAAATGGGCTGCACAGCTTCCCTCGCAGGCAGATTCCCTCCTGCTGTGCCTACTTCTCCTGCCTAAGCGCCCTGCTTTGTTTGGAGGCTGTTTGCGGACAGCAGCACACACAGCGGGAAGGTGCGCGCTGGCCAGCTAAAATTCTCGGCAGATTGAAGCGCAAGCCAGGCACCTGCTCGCAGTTTGTCCCGGGCATGGGAAGCAGCATGCTGCGTGAACAGAGTACTTCTCGCACTGACCTGCCTGCCACGGGGCTGCTTCTGAGCATGGAGGCATGCCTACAAGCCAGCTGAGATGTGCTTTGCCTAAGAGTGAGGCAAGCGGCAAGCGGAACAAGGGATGTGCTGCACAGCTTCCCTCGCAGGCAGATTCCCTCCTGGGGCACTTACTTCTCCTGCCTAAGCGCCCTGCTTTGTTTGGAGGCTGTTTGCGGACAGCAGCGCACACAGCGGGAAGGTGCGCGCTGGCCAGCTAAAATTCTCGGCAGATTGAAGCGCAAGCGAGGCACCTGCTCGCAGTTTGTCCCGAGCATGGGAAGCAGCATGCTGTGTGCCCAGAAGACATCTCGCTCTGTCCTGCCTGCCACGGGGCTGCTTCTGAGCACGGAGGCATGCCTACAAGCAAGCTGAGATGTGCTTTGCCTAAGAGTGAGGGAAGCGGCGAGCAGAACAAGGGATGTGCTGCACAGCTTCCCTCGCAGGCAGATTCCCTCCTGGGGCACTTACTTCTCTTGCCTTAGTGCCCTGCTTTGTTTGGAGGCTGTTTGCGAACAGCAGCACACACAGTGGGAAGGTGCGCGCTGGCCAGCTCCAAGTCTCGGCAGATAGAAGCGCAAGCGAGGCACCTACTTGCGGTTTGTCCGGGAATGGGAAGCAGCATGCTGCGTGAACAGAGTACTTCTCGCACTGACCTGCCTGCCACGGGGCTGCTTCTGAGCATGGAGGCACGCCTACAAGCCAGTTGAGATGGGCTTTGCCTAAGAGTGAGGCAAGCGGCAAGCGGAACAAGGGATGTGCTGCACAGCTTCCCTCGCAGGCAGATTCCCTCCTGGGGCACTTACTTCTCCTGCCTAAGCGCCCTGCTTTGTTTGGAGGGTGTTTGCGGACAGCAGCGCACACAGCGGGAAGGTGCGCGCTGGCCAGCTAAAATTCTCGGCAGATTGAAGCGCAAGCCAGGCACCTGCTCGCAGTTTGTCCCGGGCATGGGAAGCAGCATGCTGCGTGAACAGAGTACTTCTCGCACTGACCTGCCTGCCACGGGGCTGCTTCTGAGCATGGAGGCACGCCTACAAGCCAGTTGAGATGTGCTTTGCCTAAGAGTGAGGCAAGCGGCAAGCGGAACAAGGGATGTGCTGCACAGCTTCCCTCGCAGGCAGATTCCCTCCTGGGGCACTTACTTCTCCTGCCTAAGCGCCCTGCTTTGTTTGGAGGCTGTTTGCGGACAGCAGCGCACACAGCGGGAAGGTGCGCGCTGGCCAGCTCCAAGTCTCGGCAGATTGAAGCGCAAGCCAGGCACCTGCTCGCAGTTTGTCCCGAGCATGGGAAGCAGCATGCTGCGTGAACAGAGTACTTCTCGCACTGACCTGCCTGCCACGGGGCTGCTTCTGAGCATGGAGGCATGCCTACAAGCCAGCTGAGATGGGCTTTGCCTAAGAGTGAGGGAAGCGGCGAGCGGAACAAGGGATGTGCTGCACAGCTTCCCTCGCAGGCAGATTCCCTCCTGGGGCACTTACTTCTCCTGCCTTAGTGCCCTGCTTTGTTTGGAGGCTGTTTGCAGACAGCAGCACACACAGCGGGAAGGTGCACGCTGGTCAGCTCCAAGTCTCGGCAGATAGAAGCGCAAGCGAGGTACCTGCTCGTTGTTTGTCCCGGGCATGGGAAGCAGCATGCTGCGTGCCCAGAAGACATCCCGCACTGTCCTGCCTTCCTCGGGTCTGCTTCTGAGCACGGAGGCACGCCTACAAGCCAGCTGAGATGTGCTTTGCCTAAGAGTGAGGGAAGTGTCGAGCGGAACAAGGGATGTGCTGCACAGCTTCCCTCGCAGGCAGATTCCCTCCTGGGGCACTTACTTCTCTTGCCTTAGTGCTCTGCTTTGTTTGGAGGCTGTTTGCGGACAGCAGCACACACAGCGGGAAGGTGCGCGCTGGCCAGCTAAAATTCTCGGCAGATTGAAGCGCAAGCGAGGCACCTGCTCGCAGTTTGTCCCGGGCATGGGAAGCAGCATGCTGCGTGAACAGAGTACTTCTCGCACTGACCTGCCTGCCACGGGGCTGCTTCTGAGCATGGAGGCACGCCTACAAGCCAGTTGAGATGGGCTTTGCCTAAGAGTGAGGCAAGCGGCAAGCGGAACAAGGGATGTGCTGCACAGCTTCCCTCGCAGGCAGATTCCCTCCTGCTGTGCCTACTTCTCCTGCCTAAGCGCCCTGCTTTGTTTGGAGGCTGTTTGCGGACAGCAGCACACACAGCGGGAAGGTGCACGCTGGTCAGCTCCAAGTCTCGACAGATAGAAGCGCAAGCGAGGCACCTGCTCACGGTTTGTCCCGGGCATGGGAAGCAGCATGCTGCGTGCCCAGAAGACATCCCGCACTGTCCTGCCTTCCTCGGGTCTGCTTCTGAGCACGGAGGCACGCCTACAAGCCAGCTGAGATGTGCTTTGCCTAAGAGTGAGGGAAGTGGCGAGCGGAACAAGGGATGTGCTGCACAGCTTCCCTCGCAGGCAGATTCCCTCCTGGGGCACTTACTTCTCTTGCCTTAGTGCCCTGCTTTGTTTGGAGGCTGTTTGCGGACAGCAGCACACACAGCGGGAAGGTGCGCGCTGGCCAGCTAAAATTCTCGGCAGATTGAAGCGCAAGCGAGGCACCTGCTCGCAGTTTGTCCCGAGCATGGGAAGCAGCATGCTGCGTGCCCAGAAGACATCTCGCTCTGTCCTGCCTGCCACGGGGTTGCTTCTGAGCACGGAGGCACGCCTACAAGCCAGTTGAGATGGGCTTTGCCTAAGAGTGAGGGAAGTGGCGAGCGGAACAAGAAATGGGCTGAACAGCTACCCTCGCAGGCAGATTCCCTCCTGCTGTGCCTACTTCTCCTGCCTAAGCGCCCTGCTTTGTTTGGAGGCTGTTTGCGGACAGCAGCACACACAGCGGGAAGGTGCGCGCTGGCCAGCTCCAAGTCTCGGCAGATTGAAGCGCAAGCGAGGCACCTGCTCGCGGTTTGTCCCGAGCATGGGAAGCAGCATGCTGCGTGCCCAGAGTACTTCTCGCACTGTCCTCCCTGCCACGGGGCTGCTTCTGAGCACGGAGGCATGCCTACAAGCAAGCTGAGATGTGCTTTGCCTAAGAGTGAGGCAAGCGGCGAGCAGAACAAGGGATGTGCTGCACAGCTTTCCTTGCAGACAGATTCCCTCCTGGGGCGCTTACTTCTCTTGCCTTAGTGCCCTGCTTTGTTTGGAGGCTGTTTGCGGACAGCAGCACACACAGCGGGAAGGTGCGCGCTGGTCAGCTCCAAGTCTCGGCAGATAGAAGCGCAAGCGAGGCACCTGCTTGCAGTTTGTCCGGGAATGGGAAGCAGCATGCTGCGTGCCCAGAGTACTTCTCGCACTGTCCTGCCTGCCACGGGGCTGCTTCTGAGCACGGAGGTATGCATACAAGCCAGCTGAGATGGGCTTTGCCTAAAGAGTGAGGGAAGCGGCGAGCGGAACAAGGGATGTGCTGCACAGCTTCCCTCGCAGGCAGATTCCCTCCTGGGGCACTTACTTCTCTTGCCTTAGTGCCCTGCTTTGTTTGGAGGCTGTTTGCGGACAGGAGCACACACAGCGGG
Source organism: Rhea pennata (assembly GCF_028389875.1). Classification (NCBI taxonomy): domain Eukaryota; kingdom Metazoa; phylum Chordata; class Aves; order Rheiformes; family Rheidae; genus Rhea; species Rhea pennata. The sequence continues at coordinate 30,691,018 of NC_084671.1, read as the reverse complement.
AAGGTGCGCGATGGCCAGCTCCAAGTCTCGGCAGATAGAAGGGCAAGCGAGGCACCTGCTCGCAGTTTGTCCCGAGCATGGGAAGCAGCATGCTGCGTGCCCAGAAGACATCTCCCTCTGTCCTGCCTGCCACGGGGCTGCTTCTGAGCACGGAGGCACGCCTACAAGCCAGCTGAGATGGGCTTTGCCTAAGAGTGAGGGAAGTGTCGAGCGGAACAAGGGATGTGCTGCACAGCTTCCCTTGCAGGAAGATTCCCTCCTGGGACGCTGACTTCTCATGCCTTAGTGCCCTGCTTTGTTTGGAGGCTGTTTGCGGACAGCAGCACACACAGCGGGAAGGTGCACGCTGGCCAGCTAAAATTCTCGGCAGATTGAAGCGCAAGCGAGGCACCTGCTCGCAGTTTGTCCCGAGCATGGGAAGCAGCATGCTGCGTGCCCAGAAGACATCTCGCTCTGTCCTGCCTGCCACGGGGTTGCTTCTGAGCACGGAGGCACGCCTACAAGCCAGCTGAGATGGGCTTTGCCTAAGAGTCAGGGAAGTGGCGAGCGGAACAAGAAATGGGCTGCACAGCTTCCCTCGCAGGCAGATTCCCTCCTGCTGTGCCTACTTCTCCTGCCTAAGCGCCCTGCTTTGTTTGGAGGCTGTTTGCGGACAGCAGCACACACAGCGGGAAGGTGCACGCTGGCCAGCTCCAAGTCTCGGCAGATAGAAGCGCAAGCGAGGCACCTGCTCGCGGTTTGTCCCGAGCATGGGAAGCAGCATGCTGCGTGCCCAGAAGACATCCCGCACTGTCCTGCCTTCCTCGGGTCTGCTTCTGAGCACGGAGGCACGCCTACAAGCCAGCTGAGATGTGCTTTGCCTAAGAGTGAGGGAAGTGGCGAGCGGAACAAGGGATGTGCTGCACAGCTTCCCTCGCAGGCAGATTCCCTCCTGGGGCACTTACTTCTCTTGCCTTAGTGCCCTGCTTTGTTTGGAGGCTGTTTGCGGACAGCAGCACACACAGCGGGAAGGTGCGCGCTGGCCAGCTAAAATTCTCGGCAGATTGAAGCGCAAGCCAGGCACCTGCTCGCAGTTTGTCCGGGAATGGGAAGCAGCATGCTGCGTGCCCAGAGTACTTCTCGCACTGTCCTGCCTGCCACGGGGCTGCTTCTGAGCACGGAGGTATGCATACAAGCCAGCTGAGATGGGCTTTGCCTAAAGAGTGAGGGAAGCGGCGAGCGGAACAAGGGATGTGCTGCACAGCTTCCCTCGCAGGCAGATTCCCTCCTGGGGCACTTACTTCTCTTGCCTTAGTGCCCTGCTTTGTTTGGAGGCTGTTTGCGGACAGGAGCGCACACAGCGGGAAGGTGCGCGCTGGCCAGCTCCAAGTCTCGGCAGATAGAAGCGCAAGCGAGGCACCTGCTCGCAGTTTGTCCCGGGCATGGGAAGCAGCATGCTGCGTGAACAGAGTACTTCTCGCACTGACCTGCCTGCCACGGGGCTGCTTCTGAGCATGGAGGCACGCCTACAAGCCAGTTGAGATGGGCTTTGCCTAAGAGTGAGGCAAGCGGCAAGCGGAACAAGGGATGTGCTGCACAGCTTCCCTCGCAGGCAGATTCCCTCCTGGGGCACTTACTTCTCCTGCCTAAGCGCCCTGCTTTGTTTGGAGGCTGTTTGCGGACAGCAGCGCACACAGCGGGAAGGTGCGCGCTGGCCAGCTAAAATTCTCGGCAGATTGAAGCGCAAGCGAGGCACCTGCTCGCAGTTTGTCCCGAGCATGGGAAGCAGCATGCTGCGTGCCCAGAAGACATCTCGCTCTGTCCTGCCTGCCACGGGGTTGCTTCTGAGCACGGAGGCACGCCTACAAGCCAGTTGAGATGGGCTTTGCCTAAGAGTGAGGGAAGTGGCGAGCGGAACAAGAAATGGGCTGAACAGCTACCCTCGCAGGCAGATTCCCTCCTGCTGTGCCTACTTCTCCTGCCTAAGCGCCCTGCTTTGTTTGGAGGCTGTTTGCGGACAGCAGCACACACAGCGGGAAGGTGCGCGCTGGCCAGCTCCAAGTCTCGGCAGATTGAAGCGCAAGCGAGGCACCTGCTCGCGGTTTGTCCCGAGCATGGGAAGCAGCATGCTGCGTGCCCAGAGTACTTCTCGCACTGTCCTCCCTGCCACGGGGCTGCTTCTGAGCACGGAGGCATGCCTACAAGCAAGCTGAGATGTGCTTTGCCTAAGAGTGAGGCAAGCGGCGAGCAGAACAAGGGATGTGCTGCACAGCTTTCCTTGCAGACAGATTCCCTCCTGGGGCGCTTACTTCTCTTGCCTTAGTGCCCTGCTTTGTTTGGAGGCTGTTTGCGGACAGCAGCACACACAGCGGGAAGGTGCGCGCTGGTCAGCTCCAAGTCTCGGCAGATAGAAGCGCAAGCGAGGCACCTGCTTGCAGTTTGTCCGGGAATGGGAAGCAGCATGCTGCGTGCCCAGAGTACTTCTCGCACTGTCCTGCCTGCCACGGGGCTGCTTCTGAGCACGGAGGTATGCATACAAGCCAGCTGAGATGGGCTTTGCCTAAAGAGTGAGGGAAGCGGCGAGCCGAACAAGGGATGTGCTGCACAGCTTCCCTCGCAGGCAGATTCCCTCCTGGGGCACTTACTTCTCTTGCCTTAGTGCCCTGCTTTGTTTGGAGGCTGTTTGCGGACAGGAGCGCACACAGCGGGAAGGTGCGCGATGGCCAGCTCCAAGTCTCGGCAGATAGAAGGGCAAGCGAGGCACCTGCTCGCAGTTTGTCCCGAGCATGGGAAGCAGCATGCTGCGTGCCCAGAAGACATCTCGCTCTGTCCTGCCTGCCACGGGGCTGCTTCTGAGCACGGAGGCACGCCTACAAGCCAGCTGAGATGGGCTTTGCCTAAGAGTGAGGGAAGTGTCGAGCGGAACAAGGGATGTGCTGCACAGCTTCCCTTGCAGGAAGATTCCCTCCTGGGACGCTGACTTCTCATGCCTTAGTGCCCTGCTTTGTTTGGAGGCTGTTTGCGGACAGCAGCACACACAGCGGGAAGCTGCACGCTGGCCAGCTAAAATTCTCGGCAGATTGAAGCGCAAGCGAGGCACCTGCTTGCAGTTTGTCCCGAGCATGGGAAGCAGCATGCTGCGTGCCCAGAGTACATCTCGCACTGTCCTGCCTGCCACGGGGCTGCTTCTGAGCACGGAGGCACGCCTACAAGCCAGCTGAGATGGGCTTTGCCTAAGAGTGAGGGAAGTGGCGAGCGGAACAAGAAATGGGCTGCACAGCTTCCCTCGCAGGCAGATTCCCTCCTGCTGTGCCTACTTCTCCTGCCTAAGCGCCCTGCTTTGTTTGGAGGCTCTTTGCGGACAGCAGCACACACAGCGGGAAGGTGCACGCTGATCAGCTCCAAGTCACGGCAGATAGAAGCGCAAGCGAGGCACCTGCTCGCGGTTTGTCCCGAGCATGGGAAGCAGCATGCTGCGTGCCCAGAAGACATCCCGCACTGTCCTGCCTTCCTCGGGTCTGCTTCTGAGCATGGAGGCATGCCTACAAGCCAGCTGAGATGTGCTTTGCCTAAGAGTGAGGGAAGTGGCGAGCGGAACAAGGGATGTGCTGCACAGCTTCCCTCGCAGGCAGATTCCCTCCTGGGGCACTTACTTCTCTTGCCTTAGTGCCCTGCTTTGTTTGGAGGCTGTTTGCGGACAGCAGCACACACAGCGGGAAGGTGCGCGCTGGCCAGCTAAAATTCTCGGCAGATTGAAGCGCAAGCGAGGCACCTGCTCGCAGTTTGTCCGGGCATGGGAAGCAGCATGCTGCGTGCCCAGAGTACTTCTCGCACTGTCCTGCCTGCCACGGGGCTGCTTCTGAGCACGGAGGTATGCATACAAGCCAGCTGAGATGGGCTTTGCCTAAAGAGTGAGGGAAGCGGCGAGCGGAACAAGGGATGTGCTGCACAGCTTCCCTCGCAGGCAGATTCCCTCCTGGGGCACTTACTTCTCTTGCCTTAGTGCCCTGCTTTGTTTGGAGGCTGTTTGCGGACAGGAGCGCACACAGCGGGAAGGTGCGCGCTGGCCAGCTCCAAGTCTCGGCAGATAGAAGGGCAAGCGAGGCACCTGCTCGCAGTTTGTCCCGAGCATGGGAAGCAGCATGCTGCGTGCCCAGAAGACATCTCGCTCTGTCCTGCCTGCCACGGGGCTGCTTCTGAGCACAGAGGCACGCCTACAAGCCAGCTGAGATGGGCTTTGCCTAAGAGTGAGGGAAGTGTCGAAGGGAACAAGGGATGTGCTGCACAGCTTCCCTTGCAGGAAGATTCCCTCCTGGGACGCTGACTTCTCATGCCTTAGTGCCCTGCTTTGTTTGGAGGCTGTTTGCGGACAGCAGCACACACAGCGGGAAGGTGCACGCTGGCCAGCTAAAATTCTCGGCAGATTGAAGCGCAAGCGAGGCACCTGCTCGCAGTTTGTCCCGAGCATGGGAAGCAGCATGCTGCGTGCCCAGAAGACATCTCGCTCTGTCCTGCCTGCCACGGGGTTGCTTCTGAGCACGGAGGCACGCCTACAAGCCAGCTGAGATGGGCTTTGCCTAAGAGTCAGGGAAGTGGCGAGCGGAACAAGAAATGGGCTGCACAGCTTCCCTCGCAGGCAGATTCCCTCCTGCTGTGCCTACTTCTCCTGCCTAAGCGCCCTGCTTTGTTTGGAGGCTGTTTGCGGACAGCAGCACACACAGCGGGAAGGTGCACGCTGGCCAGCTCCAAGTCTCGGCAGATAGAAGCGCAAGCGAGGCACCTGCTCGCGGTTTGTCCCGAGCATGGGAAGCAGCATGCTGCGTGCCCAGAAGACATCCCGCACTGTCCTGCCTTCCTCGGGTCTGCTTCTGAGCACGGAGGCACGCCTACAAGCCAGCTGAGATGTGCTTTGCCTAAGAGTGAGGGAAGTGGCGAGCGGAACAAGGGATGTGCTGCACAGCTTCCCTCGCAGGCAGATTCCCTCCTGGGGCACTTACTTCTCTTGCCTTAGTGCCCTGCTTTGTTTGGAGGCTGTTTGCGGACAGGAGCGCACACAGCGGGAAGGTGTGCGCTGGCCAGCTCCAAGTCTCGGCAGATAGAAGCGCAAGCGAGGCACCTGCTCGCAGTTTGTCCCGGGCATGGGAAGCAGCATGCTGCGTGAACAGAGTACTTCTCGCACTGACCTGCCTGCCACGGGGCTGCTTCTGAGCATGGAGGCACGCCTACAAGCCAGTTGAGATGGGCTTTGCCTAAGAGTGAGGCAAGCGGCAAGCGGAACAAGGGATGTGCTGCACAGCTTCCCTCGCAGGCAGATTCCCTCCTGGGGCACTTACTTCTCCTGCCTAAGCGCCCTGCTTTGTTTGGAGGCTGTTTGCGGACAGCAGCGCACACAGCGGGAAGGTGCGCGCTGGCCAGCTAAAATTCTCGGCAGATTGAAGCGCAAGCGAGGCACCTGCTCGCAGTTTGTCCCGAGCATGGGAAGCAGCATGCTGCATTCCCAGAAGACATCTCGCTCTGTCCTGCCTGCCACGGGGCTGCTTCTGAGCACGGAGGCATGCCTACAAGCAAGCTGAGATGGGCTTTGCCTAAGAGTGAGGGAAGTGTCGAGCAGAACAAGGGATGTGCTGCACAGCTTCCCTTGCAGGCAGATTCCCTCCCGGGGCGCTTACTTCTCTTGCCTTAGTGCCCTGCTTTGTTTGGAGGCTGTTTGCGGACAGCAGCACACACAGCGGGAAGGTGCACGCTGGTCAGCTCCAAGTCTCGGCAGATAGAAGCGCAAGCCAGGCACCTGCTCGCGGTTTGTCCCGAGCATGGGAAGCAGCATGCTGCGTGCCCAGAAGACATCTCGCTCTGTCCTGCCTGCCACGGGGCTGCTTCTGAGCACGGAGGCATGCCTACAAGCAAGCTGAGATGTGCTTTGCCCAAGAGTGAGCGATGCGGCGAGCAGAACAAGGGATGTGCTGCACAGCTTCCCTTGCAGGCAGATTCCCTCCTGGGGTGCTTACTTCTCTTGCCTTAGTGCCCTGCTTTGTTTGGAGGCTGTTTGCGGACAGCAGCACACACAGCGGGAAGGTGCGCGCTGGCCAGCTCCAAGTCTCGGCAGATAGAAGCGCAAGCGAGGCACATACTTGCGGTTTGTCCGGGTATGGGAAGCAGCATGCTGCGTGAACAGAGTACTTCTCGCACTGACCTGCCTGCCACGGGGCTGCTTCTGAGCATGGAGGCACGCCTACAAGCCAGTTGAGATGGGCTTTGCCTAAGAGTGAGGCAAGCGGCAAGCGGAACAAGGGATGTGCTGCACAGCTTCCCTCGCAGGCAGATTCCCTCCTGGGGCACTTACTTCTCCTGCCTAAGCGCCCTGCTTTGTTTGGAGGGTGTTTGCGGACAGCAGCGCACACAGCGGGAAGGTGCGCGCTGGCCAGCTCCAAGTCTCGGCAGATAGAAGCGCAAGCGAGGCACCTACTTGCGGTTTGTCCGGGAATGGGAAGCAGCATGCTGCGTGCCCAGAGTACTTCTCGCACTGTCCTGCCTGCCACGGGGCTGCTTCTGAGCACGGAGGCATGCATACAAGCCAGCTGAGATGGGCTTTGCCTAAAGAGTGAGGGAAGCGGCGAGCGGAACAAGGGATGTGCTGCACAGCTTCCCTTGCAGGAAGATTCCCTCCTGGGACGCTGACTTCTCCTGCCTTAGTGCCCTGCTTTGTTTGGAGGCTGTTTGCGGACAGCAGCACACACAGCGGGAAGGTGCACGCTGGCCAGCTCCAAGTCTCGGCAGATAGAAGCGCAAGCGAGGCACCTGCTCGCAGTTTGTCCCGAGCATGGGAAGCAGCATGCTGCGTGCCCAGAGTACATCTCGCTCTGTCCTGCCTGCCACGGGGTTGCTTCTGAGCACGGAGGCACGCCTACAAGCCAGCTGAGATGTGCTTTGCCTAAGAGTGAGGGAAGTGGCGAGCGGAACAAGAAATGGGCTGCACAGCTTCCCTCGCAGGCAGATTCCCTCCTGCTGTGCCTACTTCTCCTGCCTAAGCGCCCTGCTTTGTTTGGAGGCTGTTTGCGGACAGCAGCGAACACAGCGGGAAGGTGCGCACTGGCCAGCTAAAATTCTCGGCAGATTGAAGCGCAAGCCAGGCACCTGCTCGCAGTTTGTCCCGGGCATGGGAAGCAGCATGCTGCGTGAACAGAGTACTTCTCGCACTGACCTGCCTGCCACGGGGCTGCTTCTGAGCATGGAGGCATGCCTACAAGCCAGCTGAGATGTGCTTTGCCTAAGAGTGAGGCAAGCGGCAAGCGGAACAAGGGATGTGCTGCACAGCTTCCCTCGCAGGCAGATTCCCTCCTGGGGCACTTACTTCTCCTGCCTAAGCGCCCTGCTTTGTTTGGAGGCTGTTTGCGGACAGCAGCACACACAGCGGGAAGGTGCGCGCTGGCCAGCTAAAATTCTCGGCAGATTGAAGCGCAAGCGAGGCACCTGCTCGCAGTTTGTCCCGAGCATGGGAAGCAGCATGCTGCGTGCCCAGAAGACATCTCGCTCTGTCCTGCCTGCCACGGGGCTGCTTCTGAGCACGGAGGCATGCCTACAAGCAAGCTGAGATGTGCTTTGCCTAAGAGTGAGGGAAGCGGCGAGCAGAACAAGGGATGTGCTGCACAGCTTCCCTCGCAGGCAGATTCCCTCCTGGGGCACTTACTTCTCTTGCCTTAGTGCCCTGCTTTGTTTGGAGGCTGTTTGCGAACAGCAGCACACACAGCGGGAAGGTGCGCGCTGGCCAGCTCCAAGTCTCGGCAGATAGAAGCGCAAGCGAGGCACCTACTTGCGGTTTGTCCGGGAATGGGAAGCAGCATGCTGCGTGCCCAGAGTACTTCTCGCACTGTCCTGCCTGCCACGGGGCTGCTTCTGAGCACGGAGGTATGCATACAAGCCAGCTGAGATGGGCTTTGCCTAAGAGTCAGGGAAGTGGCGAGCGGAACAAGAAATGGGCTGCACAGCTTCCCTCGCAGGCAGATTCCCTCCTGCTGTGCCTACTTCTCCTGCCTAAGCGCCCTGCTTTGTTTGGAGGCTGTTTGCGGACAGCAGCGAACACAGCGGGAAGGTGCGCGCTGGCCAGCTAAAATTCTCGGCAGATTGAAGCGCAAGCGAGGCACCTGCTCGCAGTTTGTCCCGAGCATGGGAAGCAGCATGCTGCGTGCCCAGAAGACATCTCGCTCTGTCCTGCCTGCCACGGGGCTGCTTCTGAGCATGGAGGCATGCCTACAAGCCAGCTGAGATGGGCTTTGCCTAAGAGTGAGGGAAGCGGCGAGCGGAACAAGGGATGTGCTGCACAGCTTCCCTCGCAGGCAGATTCCCTCCTGGGGCACTTACTTCTCCTGCCTTAGTGCCCTGCTTTGTTTGGAGGCTGTTTGCAGACAGCAGCACACACAGCGGGAAGGTGCACGCTGGTCAGCTCCAAGTCTCGGCAGATAGAAGCGCAAGCGAGGTACCTGCTCTCCGTTTGTCCCGGGCATGGGAAGCAGCATGCTGCGTGCCCAGAAGAAATCTCGCACTGTCCTTCCTGCCACGGGGCTGCTTCTGAGCACGGAGGCACGCCTACAAGCCAGTTGAGATGGGCTTTGCCTAAGAGTGAGGGAAGTGGCGAGCGGAACAAGAAATGGGCTGCATAGCTTCCCTCGCAGGCAGATTCCCTCCTGGGGCGCTTACTTCTCCTGCCTTAGTGCCCTGCTTTGTTTGGAGGCTGTTTGCGGACAGCAGCACACACAGCGGGAAGGTGCGCGCTGGCCAGCTCCAAGTCTCGGCAGATAGAAGCGCAAGCGAGGCACCTACTTGCGGTTTGTCCGGGAATGGGAAGCAGCATGCTGCGTGCCCAGAGTACTTCTCGCACTGTCCTGCCTGCCACGGGGCTGCTTCTGAGCACGGAGGTATGCATACAAGCCAGCTGAGATGGGCTTTGCCTAAAGAGTGAGGGAAGCGGCGAGCGGAACAAGGGATGTGCTGCACAGCTTCCCTCGCAGGCAGATTCCCTCCTGGGGCGCTTACTTCTCTTGCCTTAGTGCCCTGCTTTGTTTGGAGGCTGTTTGCGGACAGCAGCACACACAGCGGGAAGGTGCGCGCTGGCCAGCTAAAATTCTCGGCAGATTGAAGCGCAAGCGAGGCACCTGCTCGCAGTTTGTCCCGAGCATGGGAAGCAGCATGCTGCGTGCCCAGAAGACATCTCGCTCTGTCCTGCCTGCCACGGGGCTGCTTCTGAGCACGGAGGCACGCCTACAAGCCAGCTGAGATGGGCTTTGCCTAAGAGTGAGGGAAGTGTCGAGCGGAACAAGGGATGTGCTGCACAGCTTCCCTTGCAGGAAGATTCCCTCCTGGGACGCTTACTTCTCATGCCTTAGTGCCCTGCTTTGTTTGGAGGCTGTTTGCGGACAGCAGCACACACAGCGGGAAGGTGCACGCTGGCCAGCTAAAATTCTCGGCAGATTGAAGCGCAAGCGAGGCACCTGCTCGCAGTTTGTCCCGAGCATGGGAAGCAGCATGCTGCGTGCCCAGAGTATATCTCGCTCTGTCCTGCCTGCCACGGGGTTGCTTCTGAGCACGGAGGCACACCTACAAGCCAGCTGAGATGGGCTTTGCCTAAGAGTCAGGGAAGTGGCGAGCGGAACAAGAAATGGGCTGCACAGCTTCCCTCGCAGGCAGATTCCCTCCTGCTGTGCCTACTTCTCCTGCCTAAGCGCCCTGCTTTGTTTGGAGGCTCTTTGCGGACAGCAGCACACACAGCGGGAAGGTGCACGCTGATCAGCTCCAAGTCTCGGCAGATAGAAGCGCAAGCGAGGCACCTGCTCGCGGTTTGTCCCGAGCATGGGAAGCAGCATGCTGCGTGCCCAGAAGACATCCCGCACTGTCCTGCCTTCCTCGGGTCTGCTTCTGAGGACGGAGGCCCGCCTACAAGCCAGTTGAGATGGGCTTTGCCTAAGAGTGAGGCAAGCGGCAAGCGGAACAAGGGATGTGCTGCACAGCTTCCCTCGCAGGCAGATTCCCTCCTGGGGCACTTACTTCTCCTGCCTAAGCGCCCTGCTTTGTTTGGAGGCTGTTTGCGGACAGCAGCGCACACAGCGGGAAGGTGCGCGCTGGCCAGCTCCAAGTCTCGGCAGATAGAAGCGCAAGCGAGGCACCTACTTGCGGTTTGTCCGGGAATGGGAAGCAGCATGCTGCGTGCCCAGAGTACTTCTCGCACTGTCCTGCCTGCCACGGGGCTGCTTCTGAGCACGGAGGTATGCATACAAGCCAGCTGAGATGGGCTTTGCCTAAGAGTCAGGGAAGTGGCGAGCGGAACAAGAAATGGGCTGCACAGCTTCCCTCGCAGGCAGATTCCCTCCTGCTGTGCCTACTTCTCCTGCCTAAGCGCCCTGCTTTGTTTGGAGGCTGTTTGCGGACAGCAGCGAACACAGCGGGAAGGTGCGCGCTGGCCAGCTAAAATTCTCGGCAGATTGAAGCGCAAGCGAGGCACCTGCTCGCAGTTTGTCCCGAGCATGGGAAGCAGCATGCTGCGTGCCCAGAAGACATCTCGCTCTGTCCTGCCTGCCACGGGGCTGCTTCTGAGCACGGAGGCATGCCTACAAGCAAGCTGAGATGTGCTTTGCCTAAGAGTGAGGGAAGCGGCGAGCAGAACAAGGGATGTGCTGCACAGCTTCCCTCGCAGGCAGATTCCCTCCTGGGGCACTTACTTCTCTTGCCTTAGTGCCCTGCTTTGTTTGGAGGCTGTTTGCGAACAGCAGCACACACAGCGGGAAGGTGCGCGCTGGCCAACTCCAAGTCTCGGCAGATAGAAGCGCAAGCGAGGCACCTACTTGCGGTTTGTCCGGGAATGGGAAGCAGCATGCTGCGTGAACAGAGTACTTCTCGCACTGACCTGCCTGCCACGGGGCTGCTTCTGAGCATGGAGGCACGCCTACAAGCCAGTTGAGATGGGCTTTGCCTAAGAGTGAGGCAAGCGGCAAGCGGAACAAGGGATGTGCTGCACAGCTTCCCTCGCAGGCAGATTCCCTCCTGGGGCACTTACTTCTCCTGCCTAAGCGCCCTGCTTTGTTTGGAGGGTGTTTGCGGACAGCAGCGCACACAGCGGGAAGGTGCGCGCTGGCCAGCTAAAATTCTCGGCAGATTGAAGCGCAAGCCAGGCACCTGCTCGCAGTTTGTCCCGGGCATGGGAAGCAGCATGCTGCGTGAACAGAGTACTTCTCGCACTGACCTGCCTGCCACGGGGCTGCTTCTGAGCATGGAGGCACGCCTACAAGCCAGTTGAGATGGGCTTTGCCTAAGAGTGAGGCAAGCGGCAAGCGGAACAAGGGATGTGCTGCACAGCTTCCCTCGCAGGCAGATTCCCTCCTGGGGCACTTACTTCTCCTGCCTAAGCGCCCTGCTTTGTTTGGAGGCTGTTTGCGGACAGCAGCGCACACAGCGGGAAGGTGCGCGCTGGCCAGCTAAAATTCTCGGCAGATTGAAGCGCAAGCCAGGCACCTGCTCGCAGTTTGTCCCGGGCATGGGAAGCAGCATGCTGCGTGAACAGAGTACTTCTCGCACTGACCTGCCTGCCACGGGGCTGCTTCTGAGCATGGAGGCATGCCTACAAGCCAGCTGAGATGGGCTTTGCCTAAGAGTGAGGGAAGCGGCGAGCGGAACAAGGGATGTGCTGCACAGCTTCCCTCGCAGGCAGATTCCCTCCTGGGGCACTTACTTCTCCTGCCTTAGTGCCCTGCTTTGTTTGGAGGCTGTTTGCAGACAGCAGCACACACAGCGGGAAGGTGCACGCTGGTCAGCTCCAAGTCAAGGCAGATAGAAGCGCAAGCGAGGTACCTGCTCGTTGTTTGTCCCGGGCATGGGAAGCAGCATGCTGCGTGCCCAGAAGAAATCTCGCACTGTCCTTCCTGCCACGGGGCTGCTTCTGAGCACGGAGGCACGCCTACAAGCCAGTTGAGATGGGCTTTGCCTAAGAGTGAGGGAAGTGGCGAGCGGAACAAGAAATGGGCTGCATAGCTTCCCTCGCAGGCAGATTCCCTCCTGGGGCGCTTACTTCTCCTGCCTTAGTGCCCTGCTTTGTTTGGAGGCTGTTTGCGGACAGCAGCACACACAGCGGGAAGGTGCGCGCTGGCCAGCTCCAAGTCTCGGCAGATAGAAGCGCAAGCGAGGCACCTACTTGCGGTTTGTCCGGGAATGGGAAGCAGCATGCTGCGTGCCCAGAGAACTTCTCGCACTGTCCTGCCTGCCACGGGGCTGCTTCTGAGCACGGAGGTATGCATACAAGCCAGCTGAGATGGGCTTTGCCTAAAGAGTGAGGGAAGCGGCGAGCGGAACAAGGGATGTGCTGCACAGCTTCCCTCGCAGGCAGATTCCCTCCTGGGGCGCTTACTTCTCTTGCCTTAGTGCCCTGCTTTGTTTGGAGGCTGTTTGCGGACAGCAGCACACACAGCGGGAAGGTGTGCGCTGGCCAGCTAAAATTCTCGGCAGATTGAAGCGCAAGCCAGGCACCTGCTCGCAGTTTGTCCCGGGCATGGGAAGCAGCATGCTGCGTGAACAGAGTACTTCTCGCACTGACCTGCCTGCCACGGGGCTGCTTCTGAGCATGGAGGCATGCCTACAAGCCAGCTGAGATGGGCTTTGCCTAAGAGTGAGGGAAGCGGCGAGCGGAACAAGGGATGTGCTGCACAGCTTCCCTCGCAGGCAGATTCCCTCCTGGGGCACTTACTTCTCCTGCCTTAGTGCCCTGCTTTGTTTGGAGGCTGTTTGCAGACAGCAGCACACACAGCGGGAAGGTGCACGCTGGTCAGCTCCAAGTCTCGGCAGATAGAAGCGCAAGCGAGGTACCTGCTCGCCGTTTGTCCCGGGCATGGGAAGCAGCATGCTGCGTGCCCAGAAGAAATCTCGCACTGTCCTTCCTGCCACGGGGCTGCTTCTGAGCACGGAGGCACGCCTACAAGCCAGTTGAGATGGGCTTTGCCTAAGAGTGAGGGAAGTGGCGAGCGGAACAAGAAATGGGCTGCATAGCTTCCCTCGCAGGCAGATTCCCTCCTGGGGCGCTTACTTCTCCTGCCTTAGTGCCCTGCTTTGTTTGGAGGCTGTTTGCGGACAGCAGCACACACAGCAGGAAGGTGCGCGCTGGCCAGCTCCAAGTCTCGGCAGATAGAAGCGCAAGCGAGGCACCTACTTGCGGTTTGTCCGGGAATGGGAAGCAGCATGCTGCGTGCCCAGAGTACTTCTCGCACTGTCCTGCCTGCCACGGGGCTGCTTCTGAGCACGGAGGTATGCATACAAGCCAGCTGAGATGGGCTTTGCCTAAAGAGTGAGGGAAGCGGCGAGCGGAACAAGGGATGTGCTGCACAGCTTCCCTCGCAGGCAGATTCCCTCCTGGGGCGCTTACTTCTCTTGCCTTAGTGCCCTGCTTTGTTTGGAGGCTGTTTGCGGACAGCAGCACACACAGCGGGAAGGTGCGCGCTGGCCAGCTAAAATTCTCGGCAGATTGAAGCGCAAGCGAGGCACCTGCTCGCAGTTTGTCCCGAGCATGGGAAGCAGCATGCTGCGTGCCCAGAAGACATCTCGCTCTGTCCTGCCTGCCACGGGGCTGCTTCTGAGCACGGAGGCATGCCTACAAGCAAGCTGAGATGTGCTTTGCCCAAGAGTGAGCGATGCGGCGAGCAGAACAAGGGATGTGCTGCACAGCTTCCCTTGCAGGCAGATTCCCTCCTGGGGTGCTTACTTCTCTTGCCTTAGTGCCCTGCTTTGTTTGGAGGCTGTTTGCGGACAGCAGCACACACAGCGGGAAGGTGCGCGCTGGCCAGCTCCAAGTCTCGGCAGATTGAAGCGCAAGCGAGGCACCTGCTCGCAGTTTGTCCTGAGCATGGGAAGCAGCATGCTGCGTGCCCAGAGTACTTCTCGCACTGACCTGCCTGCCACGGGGCTGCTTCTGAGCATGGAGGCACGCCTACAAGCCAGTTGAGATGGGCTTTGCCTAAGAGTGAGACAAGCGGCAAGCGGAACAAGGGATGTGCTGCACAGCTTCTCTCGCAGGCAGATTCCCTCCTGGGGCACTTACTTCTCCTGCCTAAGCGCCCTGCTTTGTTTGGAGGCTGTTTGCGGACAGCAGCACACACAGCGGGAAGGTGCGCGCTGGCCAGCTAAAATTCTCGGCAGATTGAAGCGCAAGCAAGGCACCTGCTCGCAGTTTGTCCCGAGCATGGGAAGCAGCATGCTGCGTGCCCAGAAGACATCTCGCTCTGTCCTGCCTGCCACGGGGCTGCTTCTGAGCACGGAGGCACGCCTACAAGCCAGCTGAGATGGGCTTTGCCTAAGAGTGAGGGAAGTGTCGAGCGGAACAAGGGATGTGCTGCACAGCTTCCCTTGCAGGAAGATTCCCTCCTGGGACGCTGACTTCTCATGCCTTAGTGCCCTGCTTTGTTTGGAGGCTGTTTGCGGACAGCAGCACACACAGCGGGAAGGTGCACGCTGGCCAGCTAAAATTCTCGGCAGATTGAAGCGCAAGCGAGGCACCTGCTCGCAGTTTGTCCCGAGCATGGGAAGCAGCATGCTGCGTGCCCAGAGTACATCTCGCTCTGTCCTGCCTGCCACGGGGTTGCTTCTGAGCACGGAGGCACGCCTACAAGCCAGCTGAGATGGGCTTTGCCTAAGAGTCAGGGAAGTGGCGAGCGGAACAAGAAATGGGCTGCACAGCTTCCCTCGCAGGCAGATTCCCTCCTGCTGTGCCTACTTCTCCTGCCTAAGCGCCCTGCTTTGTTTGGAGGCTCTTTGCGGACAGCAGCACACACAGCGGGAAGGTGCACGCTGATCAGCTCCAAGTCTCGGCAGATAGAAGCGCAAGCGAGGCACCTGCTCGCGGTTTGTCCCGAGCATGGGAAGCAGCATGCTGCGTGCCCAGAAGACATCCCGCACTGTCCTGCCTTCCTCGGGTCTGCTTCTGAGGACGGAGGCCCGCCTACAAGCCAGTTGAGATGGGCTTTGCCTAAGAGTGAGGCAAGCGGCAAGCGGAACAAGGGATGTGCTGCACAGCTTCCCTCGCAGGCAGATTCCCTCCTGGGGCACTTACTTCTCCTGCCTAAGCGCCCTGCTTTGTTTGGAGGCTGTTTGCGGACAGCAGCGCACACAGCGGGAAGGTGCGCGCTGGCCAGCTCCAAGTCTCGGCAGATAGAAGCGCAAGCGAGGCACCTACTTGCGGTTTGTCCGGGAATGGGAAGCAGCATGCTGCGTGCCCAGAGTACTTCTCGCACTGTCCTGCCTGCCACGGGGCTGCTTCTGAGCACGGAGGTATGCATACAAGCCAGCTGAGATGGGCTTTGCCTAAGAGTCAGGGAAGTGGCGAGCGGAACAAGAAATGGGCTGCACAGCTTCCCTCGCAGGCAGATTCCCTCCTGCTGTGCCTACTTCTCCTGCCTAAGCGCCCTGCTTTGTTTGGAGGCTGTTTGCGGACAGCAGCGAACACAGCGGGAAGGTGCGCGCTGGCCAGCTAAAATTCTCGGCAGATTGAAGCGCAAGCGAGGCACCTGCTCGCAGTTTGTCCCGAGCATGGGAAGCAGCATGCTGCGTGCCCAGAAGACATCTCGCTCTGTCCTGCCTGCCACGGGGCTGCTTCTGAGCACGGAGGCATGCCTACAAGCAAGCTGAGATGTGCTTTGCCTAAGAGTGAGGGAAGCGGCGAGCAGAACAAGGGATGTGCTGCACAGCTTCCCTCGCAGGCAGATTCCCTCCTGGGGCACTTACTTCTCTTGCCTTAGTGCCCTGCTTTGTTTGGAGGCTGTTTGCGAACAGCAGCACACACAGCGGGAAGGTGCGCGCTGGCCAGCTCCAAGTCTCGGCAGATAGAAGCGCAAGCGAGGCACCTACTTGCGGTTTGTCCGGGAATGGGAAGCAGCATGCTGCGTGAACAGAGTACTTCTCGCACTGACCTGCCTGCCACGGGGCTGCTTCTGAGCATGGAGGCACGCCTACAAGCCAGTTGAGATGGGCTTTGCCTAAGAGTGAGGCAAGCGGCAAGCGGAACAAGGGATGTGCTGCACAGCTTCCCTCGCAGGCAGATTCCCTCCTGGGGCACTTACTTCTCCTGCCTAAGCGCCCTGCTTTGTTTGGAGGGTGTTTGCGGACAGCAGCGCACACAGCGGGAAGGTGCGCGCTGGCCAGCTAAAATTCTCGGCAGATTGAAGCGCAAGCCAGGCACCTGCTCGCAGTTTGTCCCGGGCATGGGAAGCAGCATGCTGCGTGCCCAGAAGACATCTCGCTCTGTCCTGCCTGCCACGGGGCTGCTTCTGAGCATGGAGGCACGCCTACAAGCCAGTTGAGATGGGCTTTGCCTAAGAGTGAGGCAAGCGGCAAGCGGAACAAGGGATGTGCTGCACAGCTTCCCTCGCAGGCAGATTCCCTCCTGGGGCACTTACTTCTCCTGCCTAAGCGCCCTGCTTTGTTTGGAGGCTGTTTGCGGACAGCAGCGCACACAGCGGGAAGGTGCGCGCTGGCCAGCTAAAATTCTCGGCAGATTGAAGCGCAAGCCAGGCACCTGCTCGCAGTTTGTCCCGGGCATGGGAAGCAGCATGCTGCGTGAACAGAGTACTTCTCGCACTGACCTGCCTGCCACGGGGCTGCTTCTGAGCATGGAGGCATGCCTACAAGCCAGCTGAGATGGGCTTTGCCTAAGAGTGAGGGAAGCGGCGAGCGGAACAAGGGATGTGCTGCACAGCTTCCCTCGCAGGCAGATTCCCTCCTGGGGCACTTACTTCTCCTGCCTTAGTGCCCTGCTTTGTTTGGAGGCTGTTTGCAGACAGCAGCACACACAGCGGGAAGGTGCACGCTGGTCAGCTCCAAGTCTCGGCAGATAGAAGCGCAAGCGAGGTACCTGCTCGTTGTTTGTCCCGGGCATGGGAAGCAGCATGCTGCGTGCCCAGAAGAAATCTCGCACTGTCCTTCCTGCCACGGGGCTGCTTCTGAGCACGGAGGCACGCCTACAAGCCAGTTGAGATGGGCTTTGCCTAAGAGTGAGGGAAGTGGTGAGCGGAACAAGAAATGGGCTGCATAGCTTCCCTCGCAGGCAGATTCCCTCCTGGGGCGCTTACTTCTCCTGCCTTAGTGCCCTGCTTTGTTTGGAGGCTGTTTGCGGACAGCAGCACACACAGCGGGAAGGTGCGCGCTGGCCAGCTCCAAGTCTCGGCAGATAGAAGCGCAAGCGAGGCACCTACTTGCGGTTTGTCCGGGAATGGGAAGCAGCATGCTGCGTGCCCAGAGAACTTCTCGCACTGTCCTGCCTGCCACGGGGCTGCTTCTGAGCACGGAGGTATGCATACAAGCCAGCTGAGATGGGCTTTGCCTAAAGAGTGAGGGAAGCGGCGAGCGGAACAAGGGATGTGCTGCACAGCTTCCCTCGCAGGCAGATTCCCTCCTGGGGCGCTTACTTCTCTTGCCTTAGTGCCCTGCTTTGTTTGGAGGCTGTTTGCGGACAGCAGCACACACAGCGGGAAGGTGCACGCTGGTCAGCTCCAAGTCTCGGCAGATAGAAGCGCAAGCGAGGCACCTGCTCGCGGTTTGTCCCGAGCATGGGAAGCAGCATGCTGCGTGCCCAGAAGACATCCCGCACTGTCCTGCCTTCCTCGGGTCTGCTTCTGAGGACGGAGGCCCGCCTACAAGCCAGTTGAGATGGGATTTGCCTAAGAGTGAGGCAAGCGGCAAGCGGAACAAGGGATGTGCTGCACAGCTTCCCTCGCAGGCAGATTCCCTCCTGGGGCACTTACTTCTCCTGCCTAAGCGCCCTGCTTTGTTTGGAGGCTGTTTGCGGACAGCAGCGCACACAGCGGGAAGGTGCGCGCTGGCCAGCTAAAATTCTCGGCAGATTGAAGCGCAAGCCAGGCACCTGCTCGCAGTTTGTCCCGGGCATGGGAAGCAGCATGCTGCGTGAACAGAGTACTTCTCGCACTGACCTGCCTGCCACGGGGCTGCTTCTGAGCATGGAGGCATGCCTACAAGCCAGCTGAGATGGACTTTGCCTAAGAGTGAGGCAAGCGGCAAGCGGAACAAGGGATGTGCTGCACAGCTTCCCTCGCAGGCAGATTCCCTCCTGGGGCACTTACTTCTCCTGCCTAAGCGCCCTGCTTTGTTTGGAGGCTGTTTGCGGACAGCAGCGCACACAGCGGGAAGGTGCGCGCTGGCCAGCTAAAATTCTCGGCAGATTGAAGCGCAAGCGAGGCACCTACTTGCGGTTTGTCCGGGAATGGGAAGCAGCATGCTGCGTGAACAGAGTACTTCTCGCACTGACCTGCCTGCCACGGGGCTGCTTCTGAGCATGGAGGCACGCCTACAAGCCAGTTGAGATGGGCTTTGCCTAAGAGTGAGGCAAGCGGCAAGCGGAACAAGGGATGTGCTGCACAGCTTCCCTCGCAGGCAGATTCCCTCCTGGGGCACTTACTTCTCCTGCCTAAGCGCCCTGCTTTGTTTGGAGGGTGTTTGCGGACAGCAGCGCACACAGCGGGAAGGTGCGCGCTGGCCAGCTAAAATTCTCGGCAGATTGAAGCGCAAGCCAGGCACCTGCTCGCAGTTTGTCCCGGGCATGGGAAGCAGCATGCTGCGTGCCCAGAAGACATCTCGCTCTGTCCTGCCTGCCACGGGGCTGCTTCTGAGCATGGAGGCACGCCTACAAGCCAGTTGAGATGGGCTTTGCCTAAGAGTGAGGCAAGCGGCAAGCGGAACAAGGGATGTGCTGCACAGCTTCCCTCGCAGGCAGATTCCCTCCTGGGGCACTTACTTCTCCTGCCTAAGCGCCCTGCTTTGTTTGGAGGCTGTTTGCGGACAGCAGCGCACACAGCGGGAAGGTGCGCGCTGGCCAGCTAAAATTCTCGGCAGATTGAAGCGCAAGCCAGGCACCTGCTCGCAGTTTGTCCCGGGCATGGGAAGCAGCATGCTGCGTGAACAGAGTACTTCTCGCACTGACCTGCCTGCCACGGGGCTGCTTCTGAGCATGGAGGCATGCCTACAAGCCAGCTGAGATGGGCTTTGCCTAAGAGTGAGGGAAGCGGCGAGCGGAACAAGGGATGTGCTGCACAGCTTCCCTCGCAGGCAGATTCCCTCCTGGGGCACTTACTTCTCCTGCCTTAGTGCCCTGCTTTGTTTGGAGGCTGTTTGCAGACAGCAGCACACACAGCGGGAAGGTGCACGCTGGTCAGCTCCAAGTCTCGGCAGATAGAAGCGCAAGCGAGGTACCTGCTCGTTGTTTGTCCCGGGCATGGGAAGCAGCATGCTGCGTGCCCAGAAGAAATCTCGCACTGTCCTTCCTGCCACGGGGCTGCTTCTGAGCACGGAGGCACGCCTACAAGCCAGTTGAGATGGGCTTTGCCTAAGAGTGAGGGAAGTGGTGAGCGGAACAAGAAATGGGCTGCATAGCTTCCCTCGCAGGCAGATTCCCTCCTGGGGCGCTTACTTCTCCTGCCTTAGTGCCCTGCTTTGTTTGGAGGCTGTTTGCGGACAGCAGCACACACAGCGGGAAGGTGCGCGCTGGCCAGCTCCAAGTCTCGGCAGATAGAAGCGCAAGCGAGGCACCTACTTGCGGTTTGTCCGGGAATGGGAAGCAGCATGCTGCGTGCCCAGAGAACTTCTCGCACTGTCCTGCCTGCCACGGGGCTGCTTCTGAGCACGGAGGTATGCATACAAGCCAGCTGAGATGGGCTTTGCCTAAAGAGTGAGGGAAGCAGCGAGCGGAACAAGGGATGTGCTGCACAGCTTCCCTCGCAGGCAGATTCCCTCCTGGGGCGCTTACTTCTCTTGCCTTAGTGCCCTGCTTTGTTTGGAGGCTGTTTGCGGACAGCAGCACACACAGCGGGAAGGTGCACGCTGGTCAGCTCCAAGTCTCGGCAGATAGAAGCGCAAGCGAGGCACCTGCTCGCGGTTTGTCCCGAGCATGGGAAGCAGCATGCTGCGTGCCCAGAAGACATCCCGCACTGTCCTGCCTTCCTCGGGTCTGCTTCTGAGGACGGAGGCCCGCCTACAAGCCAGTTGAGATGGGATTTGCCTAAGAGTGAGGCAAGCGGCAAGCGGAACAAGGGATGTGCTGCACAGCTTCCCTCGCAGGCAGATTCCCTCCTGGGGCACTTACTTCTCCTGCCTAAGCGCCCTGCTTTGTTTGGAGGCTGTTTGCGGACAGCAGCGCACACAGCGGGAAGGTGCGCGCTGGCCAGCTAAAATTCTCGGCAGATTGAAGCGCAAGCCAGGCACCTGCTCGCAGTTTGTCCCGGGCATGGGAAGCAGCATGCTGCGTGAACAGAGTACTTCTCGCACTGACCTGCCTGCCACGGGGCTGCTTCTGAGCATGGAGGCATGCCTACAAGCCAGCTGAGATGGACTTTGCCTAAGAGTGAGGCAAGCGGCAAGCGGAACAAGGGATGTGCTGCACAGCTTCCCTCGCAGGCAGATTCCCTCCTGGGGCACTTACTTCTCCTGCCTAAGCGCCCTGCTTTGTTTGGAGGCTGTTTGCGGACAGCAGCGCACACAGCGGGAAGGTGCGCGCTGGCCAGCTAAAATTCTCGGCAGATTGAAGCGCAAGCGAGGCACCTGCTCGCAGTTTGTCCCGAGCATGGGAAGCAGCATGCTGCGTGCCCAGAAGACATCTCGCTCTGTCCTGCCTGCCACGGGGCTGCTTCTGAGCACGGAGGCACGCCTACAAGCCAGCTGAGATGGGCTTTGCCTAAGAGTGAGGGAAGCGGCGAGCGGAACAAGGGATGTGCTGCACAGCTTCCCTCGCAGGCAGATTCCCTCCCGGGGCACTTACTTCTCTTGCCTTAGTGCCCTGCTTTGTTTGGAGGCTGTTTGCGAACAGCAGCACACACAGCGGGAAGGTGCACGCTGGTCAGCTCCAAGTCTCGGCAGATAGAAGCGCAAGCGAGGCACCTGCTCGCCGTTTGTCCCGGGCATGGGAAGCAGCATGCTGCGTGCCCAGAAGACATCCCGCACTGTCCTGCCTTCCTCGGGGCTGCTTCTGAGCACGGAGGCACGCCTACAAGCCAGCTGAGATGGGCTTTGCCTAAGAGTGAGGGAAGCGGCGAGCGGAACAAGGGATGTGCTGCACAGCTTCCCTCGCAGGCAGATTCCCTCCTGGGGCGCTTACTTCTCCTGCCTTAGTGCCCTGCTTTGTTTGGAGGCTGTTTGCAGACAGCAGCACACACAGCGGGAAGGTGCACGCTGGTCAGCTCCAAGTCTCGGCAGATAGAAGCGCAAGCGAGGCACCTGCTCGTTGTTTGTCCCGGGCATGGGAAGCAGCATGCTGCGTGCCCAGAAGACATCTCGCACTGTCCTTCCTGCCACGGGGCTGCTTCTGAGCACGGAGGCACGCCTACAAGCCAGTTGAGATGGGCTTTGCCTAAGAGTGAGGGAAGTGGCGAGCGGAACAAGAAATGGGCTGCACAGCTTCCCTCGCAGGCAGATTCCCTCCTGCTGTGCCTACTTCTCCTGCCTTAGTGCCCTGCTTTGTTTGGAGGCTGTTTGCGGACAGCAGCACACACAGTGGGAAGGTGCGCGCTGGCCAGCTCCAAGTCTCGGCAGATAGAAGCGCAAGCGAGGCACCTACTTGCGGTTTGTCCGGGAATGGGAAGCAGCATGCTGCGTGCCCAGAGTACTTCTCGCACTGTCCTGCCTGCCACGGGGCTGCTTCTGAGCACGGAGGTATGCATACAAGCCAGCTGAGATGGGCTTTGCCTAAAGAGTGAGGGAAGCGGCGAGCGGAACAAGGGATGTGCTGCACAGCTTCCCTCGCAGGCAGATTCCCTCCTGGGGCGCTTACTTCTCTTGCCTTAGTGCCCTGCTTTGTTTGGAGGCTGTTTGCGGACAGCAGCACACACAGCGGGAAGGTGTGCGCTTGCCAGCTAAAATTCTCGGCAGATTGAAGCGCAAGCGAGGCACCTGCTCGCAGTTTGTCCCGAGCATGGGAAGCAGCATGCTGCGTGCCCAGAAGACATCTCGCTCTGTCCTGCCTGCCACGGGGCTGCTTCTGAGCACGGAGGCATGCCTACAAGCAAGCTGAGATGTGCTTTGCCCAAGAGTGAGCGATGCGGCTAGCAGAACAAGGGATGTGCTGCACAGCTTCCCTTGCAGGCAGATTCCCTCCTGGGGTGCTTACTTCTCTTGCCTTAGTGCCCTGCTTTGTTTGGAGGCTGTTTGCAGACAGCAGCACACACAGCGGGAAGGTGCACGCTGGCCAGCTCCAAGTCTCGGCAGATTGAAGCGCAAGCGAGGCACCTGCTCGCAGTTTGTCCCGAGCATGGGAAGCAGCATGCTGCGTGCCCAGAGTACTTCTCGCACTGACCTGCCTGCCACGGGGCTGCTTCTGAGCATGGAGGCACGCCTACAAGCCAGTTGAGATGGGCTTTGCCTAAGAGTGAGGCAAGCGGCAAGCGGAACAAGGGATGTGCTGCACAGCTTCCCTCGCAGGCAGATTCCCTCCTGGGGCACTTACTTCTCCTGCCTAAGCGCCCTGCTTTGTTTGGAGGCTGTTTGCGGACAGCAGCACACACAGCGGGAAGGTGCGCGCTGGCCAGCAAAAATTCTCGGCAGATTGAAGCGCAAGCGAGGCACCTGCTCGCAGTTTGTCCCGAGCATGGGAAGCAGCATGCTGCGTGCCCAGAAGACATCTCGCTCTGTCCTGCCTGCCACGGGGCTGCTTCTGAGCACGGAGGCACGCCTACAAGCCAGCTGAGATGGGCTTTGCCTAAGAGTGAGGGAAGTGTCGAGCGGAACAAGGGATGTGCTGCACAGCTTCCCTTGCAGGAAGATTCCCTCCTGGGACGCTGACTTCTCATGCCTTAGTGCCCTGCTTTGTTTGGAGGCTGTTTGCGGACAGCAGCACACACAGCGGGAAGGTGCACGCTGGCCAGCTAAAATTCTCGGCAGATTGAAGCGCAAGCGAGGCACCTGCTCGCAGTTTGTCCCGAGCATGGGAAGCAGCATGCTGCGTGCCCAGAGTACATCTCGCTCTGTCCTGCCTGCCACGGGGTTGCTTCTGAGCACGGAGGCACGCCTACAAGCCAGCTGAGATGGGCTTTGCCTAAGAGTCAGGGAAGTGGCGAGCGGAACAAGAAATGGGCTGCACAGCTTCCCTCGCAGGCAGATTCCCTCCTGCTGTGCCTACTTCTCCTGCCTAAGCGCCCTGCTTTGTTTGGAGGCTCTTTGCGGACAGCAGCACACACAGCGGGAAGGTGCACGCTGATCAGCTCCAAGTCTCGGCAGATAGAAGCGCAAGCGAGGCACCTGCTCGCGGTTTGTCCCGAGCATGGGAAGCAGCATGCTGCGTGCCCAGAAGACATCCCGCACTGTCCTGCCTTCCTCGGGTCTGCTTCTGAGGACGGAGGCCCGCCTACAAGCCAGTTGAGATGGGCTTTGCCTAAGAGTGAGGGAAGTGGCGAGCGGAACAAGGGATGTGCTGCACAGCTTCCCTCGCAGGCAGATTCCCTCCTGGGGCACTTACTTCTCCTGCCTTAGTGCCCTGCTTTGTTTGGAGGCTGTTTGCAGACAGCAGCACACACAGCGGGAAGGTGCACGCTGATCAGCTCCAAGTCTCGGCAGATAGAAGCGCAAGCGAGGCACCTGCTCGCGGTTTGTCCCGAGCATGGGAAGCAGCATGCTGCGTGCCCAGAGTACTTCTCGCACTGACCTGCCTGCCACGGGGCTGCTTCTGAGCATGGAGGCACGCCTACAAGCCAGTTGAGATGGGCTTTGCCTAAGAGTGAGACAAGCGGCAAGCGGAACAAGGGATGTGCTGCACAGCTTCCCTCGCAGGCAGATTCCCTCCTGGGGCACTTACTTCTCCTGCCTAAGCGCCCTGCTTTGTTTGGAGGGTGTTTGCGGACAGCAGCGCACACAGCGGGAAGGTGCGCGCTGGCCAGCTAAAATTCTCGGCAGATTGAAGCGCAAGCCAGGCACCTGCTCGCAGTTTGTCCCGGGCATGGGAAGCAGCATGCTGCGTGAACAGAGTACTTCTCGCACTGACCTGCCTGCCACGGGGCTGCTTCTGAGCATGGAGGCATGCCTACAAGCCAGCTGAGATGGGCTTTGCCTAAGAGTGAGGGAAGCGGCGAGCGGAACAAGGGATGTGCTGCACAGCTTCCCTCGCAGGCAGATTCCCTCCTGGGGCGCTTACTTCTCCTGCCTTAGTGCCCTGCTTTGTTTGGAGGCTGTTTGCAGACAGCAGCACACACAGCGGGAAGGTGCACGCTGGTCAGCTCCAAGTCTCGGCAGATAGAAGCGCAAGCGAGGTACCTGCTCGTTGTTTGTCCCGGGCATGGGAAGCAGCATGCTGCGTGCCCAGAAGAAATCTCGCACTGTCCTTCCTGCCACGGGGCTGCTTCTGAGCACGGAGGCACGCCTACAAGCCAGTTGAGATGGGCTTTGCCTAAGAGTGAGGGAAGTGGCGAGCGGAACAAGAAATGGGCTGCATAGCTTCCCTCGCAGGCAGATTCCCTCCTGGGGCGCTTACTTCTCCTGCCTTAGTGCCCTGCTTTGTTTGGAGGCTGTTTGCAGACAGCAGCACACACAGCGGGAAGGTGCGCGCTGGCCAGCTCCAAGTCTCGGCAGATAGAAGCGCAAGCGAGGCACCTACTTGCGGTTTGTCCGGGAATGGGAAGCAGCATGCTGCGTGCCCAGAGTACTTCTCGCACTGTCCTGCCTGCCACGGGGCTGCTTCTGAGCACGGAGGTATGCATACAAGCCAGCTGAGATGGGCTTTGCCTAAAGAGTGAGGGAAGCGGCGAGCGGAACAAGGGATGTGCTGCACAGCTTCCCTCGCAGGCAGATTCCCTCCTGGGGCGCTTACTTCTCTTGCCTTAGTGCCCTGCTTTGTTTGGAGGCTGTTTGCGGACAGCAGCACACACAGCGGGAAGGTGTGCGCTGGCCAGCTAAAATTCTCGGCAGATTGAAGCGCAAGCGAGGCACCTGCTCGCAGTTTGTCCCGAGCATGGGAAGCAGCATGCTGCGTGCCCAGAAGACATCTCGCTCTGTCCTGCCTGCCACGGGGCTGCTTCTGAGCACGGAGGCATGCCTACAAGCAAGCTGAGATGTGCTTTGCCCAAGAGTGAGCGATGCGGCTAGCAGAACAAGGGATGTGCTGCACAGCTTCCCTTGCAGGCAGATTCCCTCCTGGGGTGCTTACTTCTCTTGCCTTAGTGCCCTGCTTTGTTTGGAGGCTGTTTGCGGACAGCAGCACACACAGCGGGAAGGTGCGCGCTGGCCAGCTCCAAGTCTCGGCAGATTGAAGCGCAAGCGAGGCACCTGCTCGCAGTTTGTCCCGAGCATGGGAAGCAGCATGCTGCGTGCCCAGAGTACTTCTCGCACTGACCTGCCTGCCACGGGGCTGCTTCTGAGCATGGAGGCACGCCTACAAGCCAGTTGAGATGGGCTTTGCCTAAGAGTGAGACAAGCGGCGAGCGGAACAAGGGATGTGCTGCACAGCTTCCCTCGCAGGCAGATTCCCTCTTGGGGCACTTACTTCTCCTGCCTAAGCGCCCTGCTTTGTTTGGAGGCTGTTTGCGGACAGCAGCACACACAGCGGGAAGGTGCGCGCTGGCCAGCTAAAATTCTCGGCAGATTGAAGCGCAAGCAAGGCACCTGCTCGCAGTTTGTCCCGAGCATGGGAAGCAGCATGCTGCGTGCCCAGAAGACATCTCGCTCTGTCCTGCCTGCCACGGGGCTGCTTCTGAGCACGGAGGCACGCCTACAAGCCAGCTGAGATGGGCTTTGCCTAAGAGTGAGGGAAGTGTCGAGCGGAACAAGGGATGTGCTGCACAGCTTCCCTTGCAGGAAGATTCCCTCCTGGGACGCTGACTTCTCATGCCTTAGTGCCCTGCTTTGTTTGGAGGCTGTTTGCGGACAGCAGCACACACAGCGGGAAGGTGCACGCTGGCCAGCTAAAATTCTCGGCAGATTGAAGCGCAAGCGAGGCACCTGCTCGCAGTTTGTCCCGAGCATGGGAAGCAGCATGCTGCGTGCCCAGAGTACATCTCGCTCTGTCCTGCCTGCCACGGGGTTGCTTCTGAGCACGGAGGCACGCCTACAAGCCAGCTGAGATGGGCTTTGCCTAAGAGTCAGGGAAGTGGCGAGCGGAACAAGAAATGGGCTGCACAGCTTCCCTCGCAGGCAGATTCCCTCCTGCTGTGCCTACTTCTCCTGCCTAAGCGCCCTGCTTTGTTTGGAGGCTCTTTGCGGACAGCAGCACACACAGCGGGAAGGTGCACGCTGATCAGCTCCAAGTCTCGGCAGATAGAAGCGCAAGCGAGGCACCTGCTCGCGGTTTGTCCCGAGCATGGGAAGCAGCATGCTGCGTGCCCAGAAGACATCCCGCACTGTCCTGCCTTCCTCGGGGCTGCTTCTGAGCACGGAGGCCCGCCTACAAGCCAGTTGAAATGGACTTTGCCTAAGAGTGAGGCAAGCGGCAAGCGGAACAAGGGATGTGCTGCACAGCTTCCCTCGCAGGCAGATTCCCTCCTGGGGCACTTACTTCTCCTGCCTAAGCGCCCTGCTTTGTTTGGAGGCTGTTTGCGGACAGCAGCGCACACAGCGGGAAGGTGCGCGCTGGCCAGCTAAAATTCTCGGCAGATTGAAGCGCAAGCCAGGCACCTGCTCGCAGTTTGTCCCGGGCATGGGAAGCAGCATGCTGCGTGCCCAGAAGACATCTCGCTCTGTCCTGCCTGCCACGGGGCTGCTTCTGAGCACGGAGGCACGCCTACAAGCCAGCTGAGATGGGCTTTGCCTAAGAGTGAGGGAAGCGGCGAGCGGAACAAGGGATGTGCTGCACAGCTTCCCTCGCAGGCAGATTCCCTCCCGGGGCACTTACTTCTCTTGCCTTAGTGCCCTGCTTTGTTTGGAGGCTGTTTGCGAACAGCAGCACACACAGCGGGAAGGTGCACGCTGGTCAGCTCCAAGTCTCGGCAGATAGAAGCGCAAGCGAGGCACCTGCTCGCCGTTTGTCCCGGGCATGGGAAGCAGCATGCTGCGTGCCCAGAGTACTTCTCGCACTGTCCTGCCTGCCACGGGGCTGCTTCTGAGCACGGAGGTATGCATACAAGCCAGCTGAGATGGGCTTTGCCTAAGAGTGAGGGAAGCGGCGAGCGGAACAAGGGATGTGCTGCACAGCTTCCCTCGCAGGCAGATTCCCTCCTGGGGTGCTTACTTCTCTTGCCTTAGTGCCCTGCTTTGTTTGGAGGCTGTTTGCGGACAGCAGCACACACAGCGGGAAGGTGTGCGCTGGTCAGCTCCAAGTCTCGGCAGATAGAAGCGCAAGCGAGGCACCTGCTCGTTGTTTGTCCCGGGCATGGGAAGCAGCATGCTGCGTGCCCAGAAGACATCTCGCACTGTCCTTCCTGCCACGGGGCTGCTTCTGAGCACGGAGGCATGCCTACAAGCAAGCTGAGATGTGCTTTGCCCAAGAGTGAGCGATGCGGCGAGCAGAACAAGGGATGTGCTGCACAGCTTCCCTCGCAGGCAGATTCCCTCCTGGGGTGCTTACTTCTCTTGCCTTAGTGCCCTGCTTTGTTTGGAGGCTGTTTGCGGACAGCAGCACACACAGCGGGAAGGTGCGCGCTGGCCAGCTCCAAGTCTCGGCAGATTGAAGCGCAAGCGAGGCACCTGCTCGCAGTTTGTCCCGAGCATGGGAAGCAGCATGCTGCGTGCCCAGAGTACTTCTCGCACTGACCTGCCTGCCACGGGGCTGCTTCTGAGCATGGAGGCACGCCTACAAGCCAGCTGAGATGGGCTTTGCCTAAGAGTGAGGGAAGTGTCGAGCGGAACAAGGGATGCGCTGCACAGCTTCCCTTGCAGGAAGATTCCCTCCTGGGACGCTGACTTCTCATGCCTTAGTGCCCTGCTTTGTTTGGAGGCTGTTTGCGGACAGCAGCACACACAGCGGGAAGGTGCACGCTGGCCAGCTAAAATTCTCGGCAGATTGAAGCGCAAGCGAGGCACCTGCTCGCAGTTTGTCCCGAGCATGGGAAGCAGCATGCTGCGTGCCCAGAGTACATCTCGCTCTGTCCTGCCTGCCACGGGGTTGCTTCTGAGCACGGAGGCACGCCTACAAGCCAGCTGAGATGGGCTTTGCCTAAGAGTGAGGGAAGTGGCGAGCGGAACAAGAAATGGGCTGCACAGCTTCCCTCGCAGGCAGATTCCCTCCTGCTGTGCCTACTTCTCCTGCCTAAGCGCCCTGCTTTGTTTGGAGGCTGTTTGCGGACAGCAGCACACACAGCGGGAAGGTGCACGCTGATCAGCTCCAAGTCTCGGCAGATAGAAGCGCAAGCGAGGCACCTGCTCGCAGTTTGTCCCGAGCATGGGAAGCAGCATGCTGCGTGCCCAGAAGACATCCCGCACTGTCCTGCCTTCCTCGGGTCTGCTTCTGAGCACGGAGGCCCGCCTACAAGCCAGTTGAGATGGGCTTTGCCTAAGAGTGAGGCAAGCGGCAAGCGGAACAAGGGATGTGCTGCACAGCTTCCCTCGCAGGCAGATTCCCTCCTGGGGCACTTACTTCTCCTGCCTAAGCGCCCTGCTTTGTTTGGAGGCTGTTTGCGGACAGCAGCACACACAGCGGGAAGGTGCGCGCTGGCCAGCTAAAATTCTCGGCAGATTGAAGCGCAAGCCAGGCACCTGCTCGCAGTTTGTCCCGGGCATGGGAAGCAGCATGCTGCGTGCCCAGAGTACTTCTCGCACTGACCTGCCTGCCACGGGGCTGCTTCTGAGCATGGAGGCATGCCTACAAGCCAGCTGAGATGGGCTTTGCCTAAGAGTGAGGCAAGCGGCAAGCGGAACAAGGGATGTGCTGCACAGCTTCCCTCGCAGGCAGATTCCCTCCTGGGGCACTTACTTCTCCTGCCTAAGCGCCCTGCTTTGTTTGGAGGCTGTTTGCGGACAGCAGCGCACACAGCGGGAAGGTGCGCGCTGGCCAGCTAAAATTCTCGGCAGATTGAAGCGCAAGCGAGGCACCTGCTCGCAGTTTGTCCCGAGCATGGGAAGCAGCATGCTGCGTGCCCAGAAGACATCTCGCTCTGTCCTGCCTGCCACGGGGCTGCTTCTGAGCACGGAGGCACGCCTACAAGCCAGCTGAGATGGGCTTTGCCTAAGAGTGAGGGAAGCGGCGAGCGGAACAAGGGATGTGCTGCACAGCTTCCCTCGCAGGCAGATTCCCTCCTGGGGCACTTACTTCTCTTGCCTTAGTGCCCTGCTTTGTTTGGAGGCTGTTTGCGAACAGCAGCACACACAGCGGGAAGGTGCACGCTGGTCAGCTCCAAGTCTCGGCAGATAGAAGCGCAAGCGAGGCACCTGCTCGCCGTTTGTCCCGGGCATGGGAAGCAGCATGCTGCGTGCCCAGAAGACATCCCGCACTGTCCTGCCTTCCTCGGGGCTGCTTCTGAGCACGGAGGCACGCCTACAAGCCAGCTGAGATGGGCTTTGCCTAAGAGTGAGGGAAGCGGCGAGCGGAACAAGGGATGTGCTGCACAGCTTCCCTCGCAGGCAGATTCCCTCCTGGGGCGCTTACTTCTCCTGCCTTAGTGCCCTGCTTTGTTTGGAGGCTGTTTGCAGACAGCAGCACACACAGCGGGAAGGTGCACGCTGGTCAGCTCCAAGTCTCGGCAGATAGAAGCGCAAGCGAGGCACCTGCTCGTTGTTTGTCCCGGGCATGGGAAGCAGCATGCTGCGTGCCCAGAAGACATCTCGCACTGTCCTTCCTGCCACGGGGCTGCTTCTGAGCACGGAGGCACGCCTACAAGCCAGTTGAGATGGGCTTTGCCTAAGAGTGAGGGAAGTGGCGAGCGGAACAAGAAATGGGCTGCACAGCTTCCCTCGCAGGCAGATTCCCTCCTGCTGTGCCTACTTCTCCTGCCTTAGTGCCCTGCTTTGTTTGGAGGCTGTTTGCGGACAGCAGCACACACAGCGGGAAGGTGCGCGCTGGCCAGCTCCAAGTCTCGGCAGATAGAAGCGCAAGTGAGGCACCTACTCGCGGTTTGTCCGGGAATGGGAAGCAGCATGCTGCGTGCCCAGAGTACTTCTCGCACTGTCCTGCCTGCCACGGGGCTGCTTCTGAGCACTGAGGTATGCATACAAGCCAGCTGAGATGGGCTTTGCCTAAGGAGTGAGGGAAGCGGCGAGCGGAACAAGGGATGTGCTGCACAGCTTCCCTCGCAGGCAGATTCCCTCCTGGGGCACTTACTTCTCTTGCCTTAGTGCCCTGCTTTGTTTGGAGGCTGTTTGCGGACAGGAGCGCACACAGCGGGAAGGTGCGCGCTGGCCAGCTCCAAGTCTCGGCAGATAGAAGGGCAAGCGAGGCACCTGCTCGCAGTTTGTCCCGAGCATGGGAAGCAGCATGCTGCGTGCCCAGAAGACATCCCGCACTGTCCTGCCTTCCTCGGGGCTGCTTCTGAGCACGGAGGCACGCCTACAAGCCAGCTGAGATGGGCTTTGCCTAAGAGTGAGGGAAGCGGCGAGCGGAACAAGGGATGTGCTGCACAGCTTCCCTCGCAGGCAGATTCCCTCCTGGGGTGCTTACTTCTCCTGCCTTAGTGCCCTGCTTTGTTTGGAGGCTGTTTGCAGACAGCAGCACACACAGCGGGAAGGTGCACGCTGGTCAGCTCCAAGTCTCGGCAGATAGAAGCGCAAGCGAGGCACCTGCTCGTTGTTTGTCCCGGGCATGGGAAGCAGCATGCTGCGTGCCCAGAAGACATCTCGCACTGTCCTTCCTGCCACGGGGCTGCTTCTGAGCACGGAGGCACGCCTACAAGCCAGTTGAGATGGGCTTTGCCTAAGAGTGAGGGAAGTGGCGAGCGGAACAAGAAATGGGCTGCACAGCTTCCCTCGCAGGCAGATTCCCTCCTGCTGTGCCTACTTCTCCTGCCTTAGTGCCCTGCTTTGTTTGGAGGCTGTTTGCGGACAGCAGCGCACACAGCGGGAAGGTGCGCGCTGGCCAGCTAAAATTCTCGGCAGATTGAAGCGCAAGCGAGGCACCTGCTCGCAGTTTGTCCCGAGCATGGGAAGCAGCATGCTGCGTGCCCAGAAGACATCTCGCTCTGTCCTGCCTGCCACGGGGCTGCTTCTGAGCACGGAGGCACGCCTACAAGCCAGCTGAGATGGGCTTTGCCTAAGAGTGAGGCAAGCGGCAAGCGGAACAAGGGATGTGCTGCACAGCTTCCCTCGCAGGCAGATTCCCTCCTGGGGCACTTACTTCTCCTGCCTAAGCGCCCTGCTTTGTTTGGAGGCTGTTTGCGGACAGCAGCACACACAGCGGGAAGGTGCGCGCTGGCCAGCTAAAATTCTCGGCAGATTGAAGCGCAAGCGAGGCACCTGCTCGCAGTTTGTCCCGAGCATGGGAAGCAGCATGCTGCGTGCCCAGAAGACATCTCGCTCTGTCCTGCCTGCCACGGGGCTGCTTCTGAGCACGGAGGCATGCCTACAAGCAAGCTGAGATGTGCTTTGCCTAAGAGTGAGGGAAGCGGCGAGCAGAACAAGGGATGTGCTGCACAGCTTCCCTTGCAGGCAGATTCCCTCCTGGGGCGCTTACTTCTCTTGCCTTAGTGCCCTGCTTTGTTTGGAGGCTGTTTGCGAACAGCAGCACACACAGCGGGAAGGTGCACGCTGGTCAGCTCCAAGTCTCGGCAGATAGAAGCGCAAGCGAGGCACCTGCTCGCGGTTTGTCCAGGCATGGGAAGCAGCATGCTGCGTGCCCAGAAGACATCCCGCACTGTCCTGCCTTCCTCGGGGCTGCTTCTGAGCACGGAGGCACGCCTACAAGCCAGCTGAGATGGGCTTTGCCTAAGAGTGAGGGAAGTGGCGAGCGGAACAAGAAATGGGCTGCACAGCTTCCCTCGCAGGCAGATTCCCTCCTGCTGTGCCTACTTCTCCTGCCTAGGCGCCCTGCTTTGTTTGGAGGCTGTTTGCGGACAGCAGCACACACAGCGGGAAGGTGCGCGCTGGCCAGCTCCAAGTCTCGGCAGATTGAAGCGCAAGCGAGGCACCTGCTCGCAGTTTGTCCCGGGCATGGGAAGCAGCATGCTGCGTGCCGAGAGTACTTCTCGCACTGTCCTGCCTGCCACGGGGCTGCTTCTGAGCACAGAGGCATGCCTACAAGCAAGCTGAGATGTGCTTTGCCCAAGAGTGAGGGAAGCGGCGAGCAGAACAAGGGATGTGCTGCACAGCTTCCCTTGCAGGCAGATTCCCTCCTGGGGTGCTTACTTCTCTTGCCTTAGTGCCCTGCTTTGTTTGGAGGCTGTTTGCGGACAGCAGCGCACACAGCGGGAAGGTGCGCGCTGGCCAGCTAAAATTCTCGGCAGATTGAAGCGCAAGCGAGGCACCTGCTCGCAGTTTGTCCCGAGCATGGGAAGCAGCATGCTGCGTGCCCAGAAGACATCTCGCTCTGTCCTGCCTGCCACGGGGCTGCTTCTGAGCACGGAGGCACGCCTACAAGCCAGCTGAGATGGGCTTTGCCTAAGAGTGAGGCAAGCGGCAAGCGGAACAAGGGATGTGCTGCACAGCTTCCCTCGCAGGCAGATTCCCTCCTGGGGCACTTACTTCTCCTGCCTAAGCGCCCTGCTTTGTTTGGAGGCTGTTTGCGGACAGCAGCGCACACAGCGGGAAGGTGCACGCTGGCCAGCTAAAATTCTCGGCAGATTGAAGCGCAAGCGAGGCACCTGCTCGCAGTTTGTCCCGAGCATGGGAAGCAGCATGCTGCGTGCCCAGAAGACATCTCGCTCTGTCCTGCCTGCCACGGGGCTGCTTCTGAGCACGGAGGCATGCCTACAAGCAAGCTGAGATGTGCTTTGCCTAAGAGTGAGGGAAGCGGCGAGCAGAACAAGGGATGGGCTGCACAGCTTCCCTCGCAGGCAGATTACCTCCTGGGGCGCTTACTTCTCTTGCCTTAGTGCCCTGCTTTGTTTGGAGGCTGTTTGCGGACAGCAGCACACACAGCGGGAAGGTGCACGCTGGTCAGCTCCAAGTCTCGGCAGATAGAAGCGCAAGCGAGGCACCTGCTCGCGGTTTGTCCCGGGCATGGGAAGCAGCATGCTGCGTGCCCAGAAGACATCCCGCACTGTCCTGCCTTCCTCGGGGCTGCTTCTGAGCACGGAGGCATGCCTACAAGCCAGCTGAGATGGGCTTTGCCTAAGAGTGAGGGAAGTGGCGAGCGGAACAAGAAATGGGCTGCACAGCTTCCCTCGCAGGCAGATTCCCTCCTGCTGTGCCTACTTCTCCTGCCTAGGCGCCCTGCTTTGTTTGGAGGCTGTTTGCGGACAGCAGCACACACAGCGGGAAGGTGCGCGCTGGCCAGCTCCAAGTCTCGGCAGATTGAAGCGCAAGCGAGGCACCTGCTCGCAGTTTGTCCCGGGCATGGGAAGCAGCATGCTGCGTGAACAGAGTACTTCTCGCACTGACCTGCCTGCCACGGGGCTGCTTCTGAGCATGGAGGCACGCCTACAAGCCAGTTGAGATGGGCTTTGCCTAAGAGTGAGGCAAGCGGCAAGCGGAACAAGGGATGTGCTGCACAGCTTCCCTCACAGGCAGATTCCCTCCTGGGGCACTTACTTCTCCTGCCTAAGCGCCCTGCTTTGTTTGGAGGCTGTTTGCGGACAGCAGCACACACAGCGGGAAGGTGCACGCTGGTCAGCTCCAAGTCTCGGCAGATAGAAGCACAAGCGAGGCACCTGCTCGCAGTTTGTCCCGAGCATGGGAAGCAGCATGCTGCGTGCCCAGAAGACATCCCGCACTGTCCTGCCTTCCTCGGGGCTGCTTCTGAGCACGGAGGCACGCCTACAAGCCAGCTGAGATGGGCTTTGCCTAAGAGTGAGGGAAGCGGCAAGCGGAACAAGGGATGTGCTGCACAGCTTCCCTCGCAGGCAGATTCCCTCCTGGGGCGCTTACTTCTCTTGCCTTAGTGCCCTGCTTTGTTTGGAGGCTGTTTGCGGACAGCAGCACACACAGCGGGAAGGTGCGCGCTGGTCAGCTCCAAGTCTCGGCAGATTGAAGCGCAAGCGAGGCACCTGCTCGCGGTTTGTCCCGGGCATGGGAAGCAGCATGCTGCGTGCCCAGAAGACATCCCGCACTGTCCTGCCTGCCACGGGGCTGCTTCTGAGCACGGAGGCATGCCTACAAGCAAGCTGAGATGTGCTTTGCCTAAGAGTGAGGGAAGCGGCGAGCAGAACAAGGGATGGGCTGCACAGCTTCCCCTGCAGGCAGATTCCCTCCCGGGGCGCTTACTTCTCTTGCCTTAGTGCCCTGCTTTGTTTGGAGGCTGTTTGCGGACAGCAGCACACACAGCGGGAAGGTGCGCGCTGGTCAGCTCCAAGTCTCGGCAGATAGAAGCGCAAGCGAGGCACCTGCTCGCAGTTTGTCCCGGGCATGGGAAGCAGCATGCTGCGTGCCCAGAAGACATCCCGCACTGTCCTGCCTTCCTCGGGTTGCTTCTGAGCACGGAGGCACGCCTACAAGCCAGCTGAGATGGGCTTTGCCTAAGAGTGAGGGAAGTGGCGAGCGGAACAAGAAATGGGCTGCACAGCTTCCCTCGCAGGCAGATTCCCTCCTGCTGTGCCTACTTCTCCTGCCTTAGTGCCCTGCTTTGTTTGGAGGCTGTTTGCGGACAGCAGCACACACAGCGGGAAGGTGCGCGCTGGCCAGCTCCAAGTCTCGGCAGATTGAAGCGCAAGCGAGGCACCTGCTCGCAGTTTGTCCCGGGCATGGGAAGCAGCATGCTGCGTGAACAGAGTACTTCTCGCACTGACCTGCCTGCCACGGGGCTGCTTCTGAGCATGGAGGCACGCCTACAAGCCAGTTGAGATGGGCTTTGCCTAAGAGTGAGGCAAGCGGCAAGCGGAACAAGGGATGTGCTGCACAGCTTCCCTCGCAGGCAGATTCCCTCCTGGTGCACTTACTTCTCCTGCCTAAGCGCCCTGCTTTGTTTGGAGGCTGTTTGCGGACAGCAGCACACACAGCGGGAAGGTGCGCGCTGGCCAGCTAAAATTCTCGGCAGATTGAAGCGCAAGCGAGGCACCTGCTCGCAGTTTGTCCCGAGCATGGGAAGCAGCATGCTGCGTGCCCAGAAGACATCCCGCACTGTCCTGCCTTCCTCGGGGCTGCTTCTGAGCACGGAGGCACGCCTACAAGCCAGCTGAGATGTGCTTTGCCTAAGAGTGAGGGAAGCGGCGAGCAGAACAAGGGATGTGCTGCACAGCTTCCCTTGCAGGCAGATTCCCTCCCGGGGCGCTTACTTCTCCTGCCTTAGTGCCCTGCTTTGTTTGGAGGCTGTTTGCAGACAGCAGCACACACAGCGGGAAGGTGCACGCTGGTCAGCTCCAAGTCTCGGCAGATAGAAGCGCAAGCGAGGCACCTGCTCGTTGTTTGTCCCGGGCATGGGAAGCAGCATGCTGCGTGCCCAGAAGACATCTCGCACTGTCCTTCCTGCCACGGGGCTGCTTCTGAGCACGGAGGCACGCCTACAAGCCAGTTGAGATGGGCTTTGCCTAAGAGTGAGGGAAGTGGCGAGCGGAACAAGAAATGGGCTGCACAGCTTCCCTCGCAGGCAGATTCCCTCCTGCTGTGCCTACTTCTCCTGCCTTAGTGCCCTGCTTTGTTTGGAGGCTGTTTGCGGACAGCAGCACACACAGCGGGAAGGTGCACGCTGGTCAGCTCCAAGTCTCGGCAGATTGAAGCGCAAGCGAGGCACCTGCTCGCAGTTTGTCCCGGGCATGGGAAGCAGCATGCTGCGTGAACAGAGTACTTCTCGCACTGACCTGCCTGCCACGGGGCTGCTTCTGAGCATGGAGGCACGCCTACAAGCCAGTTGAGATGGGCTTTGCCTAAGAGTGAGGCAAGCGGCAAGCGGAACAAGGGATGTGCTGCACAGCTTCCCTCGCAGGCAGATTCCCTCCTGGGGCACTTACTTCTCCTGCCTAAGCGCCCTGCTTTGTTTGGAGGCTGTTTGCGGACAGCAGCGCACACAGCGGGAAGGTGCGCGCTGGCCAGCTAAAATTCTCGGCAGATTGAAGCGCAAGCGAGGCACCTGCTCGCAGTTTGTCCCGAGCATGGGAAGCAGCATGCTGCGTGCCCAGAAGACATCTCGCTCTGTCCTGCCTGCCACGGGGCTGCTTCTGAGCACGGAGGCACGCCTACAAGCCAGCTGAGATGGGCTTTGCCTAAGAGTGAGGGAAGCGGCGAGCGGAACAAGGGATGTGCTGCACAGCTTCCCTCGCAGGCAGATTCCCTCCCGGGGCACTTACTTCTCTTGCCTTAGTGCCCTGCTTTGTTTGGAGGCTGTTTGCGAACAGCAGCACACACAGCGGGAAGGTGCACGCTGGTCAGCTCCAAGTCTCGGCAGATAGAAGCGCAAGCGAGGCACCTGCTCGCCGTTTGTCCCGGGCATGGGAAGCAGCATGCTGCGTGCCCAGAAGACATCCCGCACTGTCCTGCCTGCCACGGGGCTGCTTCTGAGCACGGAGGCACGCCTACAAGCCAGCTGAGATGGGCTTTGCCTAAGAGTGAGGGAAGCGGCGAGCGGAACAAGGGATGTGCTGCACAGCTTCCCTCGCAGGCAGATTCCCTCCTGGGGTGCTTACTTCTCCTGCCTTAGTGCCCTGCTTTGTTTGGAGGCTGTTTGCAGACAGCAGCACACACAGCGGGAAGGTGCACGCTGGTCAGCTCCAAGTCTCGGCAGATAGAAGCGCAAGCGAGGCACCTGCTCGTTGTTTGTCCCGGGCATGGGAAGCAGCATGCTGCGTGCCCAGAAGACATCTCGCACTGTCCTTCCTGCCACGGGGCTGCTTCTGAGCACGGAGGCACGCCTACAAGCCAGTTGAGATGGGCTTTGCCTAAGAGTGAGGGAAGTGGCGAGCGGAACAAGAAATGGGCTGCACAGCTTCCCTCGCAGGCAGATTCCCTCCTGCTGTGCCTACTTCTCCTGCCTTAGTGCCCTGCTTTGTTTGGAGGCTGTTTGCGGACAGCAGCACACACAGTGGGAAGGTGCGCGCTGGCCAGCTCCAAGTCTCGGCAGATAGAAGCGCAAGCGAGGCACCTACTTGCGGTTTGTCCGGGAATGGGAAGCAGCATGCTGCGTGCCCAGAGTACTTCTCGCACTGTCCTGCCTGCCACGGGGCTGCTTCTGAGCACGGAGGTATGCATACAAGCCAGCTGAGATGGGCTTTGCCTAAAGAGTGATGGAAGCGGCGAGCGGAACAAGGGATGTGCTGCACAGCTTCCCTCGCAGGCAGATTCCCTCCTGGGGCGCTTACTTCTCTTGCCTTAGTGCCCTGCTTTGTTTGGAGGCTGTTTGCGGACAGCAGCACACACAGCGGGAAGGTGCGCGCTGGCCAGCTAAAATTCTCGGCAGATTGAAGCGCAAGCGAGGCACCTGCTCGCAGTTTGTCCCGAGCATGGGAAGCAGCATGCTGCGTGCCCAGAAGACATCTCGCTCTGTCCTGCCTGCCACGGGGCTGCTTCTGAGCACGGAGGCACGCCTACAAGCCAGCTGAGATGGGCTTTGCCTAAGAGTGAGGGAAGCGGCGAGCGGAACAAGGGATGTGCTGCACAGCTTCCCTCGCAGGCAGATTCCCTCCCGGGGCACTTACTTCTCTTGCCTTAGTGCCCTGCTTTGTTTGGAGGCTGTTTGCGAACAGCAGCACACACAGCGGGAAGGTGCACGCTGGTCAGCTCCAAGTCTCGGCAGATAGAAGCGCAAGCGAGGCACCTGCTCGCCGTTTGTCCCGGGCATGGGAAGCAGCATGCTGCGTGCCCAGAAGACATCCCGCACTGTCCTGCCTGCCACGGGGCTGCTTCTGAGCACGGAGGCACGCCTACAAGCCAGCTGAGATGGGCTTTGCCTAAGAGTGAGGGAAGCGGCGAGCGGAACAAGGGATGTGCTGCACAGCTTCCCTCGCAGGCAGATTCCCTCCTGGGGTGCTTACTTCTCCTGCCTTAGTGCCCTGCTTTGTTTGGAGGCTGTTTGCAGACAGCAGCACACACAGCGGGAAGGTGCACGCTGGTCAGCTCCAAGTCTCGGCAGATAGAAGCGCAAGCGAGGCACCTGCTCGTTGTTTGTCCCGGGCATGGGAAGCAGCATGCTGCGTGCCCAGAAGACATCTCGCACTGTCCTTCCTGCCACGGGGCTGCTTCTGAGCACGGAGGCACGCCTACAAGCCAGTTGAGATGGGCTTTGCCT
This sequence comes from Rhea pennata, assembly GCF_028389875.1. NCBI lineage: Eukaryota > Metazoa > Chordata > Aves > Rheiformes > Rheidae > Rhea > Rhea pennata. The sequence continues at coordinate 30,652,869 of NC_084671.1, read as the reverse complement.
AAGAGTGAGGGAAGTGGCGAGCGGAACAAGAAATGGGCTGCACAGCTTCCCTCGCAGGCAGATTCCCTCCTGCTGTGCCTACTTCTCCTGCCTTAGTGCCCTGCTTTGTTTGGAGGCTGTTTGCGGACAGCAGCACACACAGTGGGAAGGTGCGCGCTGGCCAGCTCCAAGTCTCGGCAGATAGAAGCGCAAGCGAGGCACCTACTTGCGGTTTGTCCGGGAATGGGAAGCAGCATGCTGCGTGCCCAGAGTACTTCTCGCACTGTCCTGCCTGCCACGGGGCTGCTTCTGAGCACGGAGGTATGCATACAAGCCAGCTGAGATGGGCTTTGCCTAAAGAGTGATGGAAGCGGCGAGCGGAACAAGGGATGTGCTGCACAGCTTCCCTCGCAGGCAGATTCCCTCCTGGGGCGCTTACTTCTCTTGCCTTAGTGCCCTGCTTTGTTTGGAGGCTGTTTGCGGACAGCAGCACACACAGCGGGAAGGTGTGCGCTTGCCAGCTAAAATTCTCGGCAGATTGAAGCGCAAGCGAGGCACCTGCTCGCAGTTTGTCCCGAGCATGGGAAGCAGCATGCTGCGTGCCCAGAAGACATCTCGCTCTGTCCTGCCTGCCACGGGGCTGCTTCTGAGCACGGAGGCATGCCTACAAGCAAGCTGAGATGTGCTTTGCCCAAGAGTGAGCGATGCGGCGAGCAGAACAAGGGATGTGCTGCACAGCTTCCCTCGCAGGCAGATTCCCTCCTGGGGTGCTTACTTCTCTTGCCTTAGTGCCCTGCTTTGTTTGGAGGCTGTTTGCGGACAGCAGCACACACAGCGGGAAGGTGCGCGCTGGCCAGCTCCAAGTCTCGGCAGATTGAAGCGCAAGCGAGGCACCTGCTCGCAGTTTGTCCCGAGCATGGGAAGCAGCATGCTGCGTGCCCAGAGTACTTCTCGCACTGACCTGCCTGCCACGGGGCTGCTTCTGAGCATGGAGGCACGCCTACAAGCCAGCTGAGATGGGCTTTGCCTAAGAGTGAGGGAAGTGTCGAGCGGAACAAGGGATGCGCTGCACAGCTTCCCTTGCAGGAAGATTCCCTCCTGGGACGCTGACTTCTCATGCCTTAGTGCCCTGCTTTGTTTGGAGGCTGTTTGCGGACAGCAGCACACACAGCGGGAAGGTGCACGCTGGCCAGCTAAAATTCTCGGCAGATTGAAGCGCAAGCGAGGCACCTGCTCGCAGTTTGTCCCGAGCATGGGAAGCAGCATGCTGCGTGCCCAGAGTACATCTCGCTCTGTCCTGCCTGCCACGGGGTTGCTTCTGAGCACGGAGGCACGCCTACAAGCCAGCTGAGATGGGCTTTGCCTAAGAGTGAGGGAAGTGGCGAGCGGAACAAGAAATGGGCTGCACAGCTTCCCTCGCAGGCAGATTCCCTCCTGCTGTGCCTACTTCTCCTGCCTAAGCGCCCTGCTTTGTTTGGAGGCTGTTTGCGGACAGCAGCACACACAGCGGGAAGGTGCACGCTGATCAGCTCCAAGTCTCGGCAGATAGAAGCGCAAGCGAGGCACCTGCTCGCAGTTTGTCCCGAGCATGGGAAGCAGCATGCTGCGTGCCCAGAAGACATCCCGCACTGTCCTGCCTTCCTCGGGTCTGCTTCTGAGCACGGAGGCCCGCCTACAAGCCAGTTGAGATGGGCTTTGCCTAAGAGTGAGGCAAGCGGCAAGCGGAACAAGGGATGTGCTGCACAGCTTCCCTCGCAGGCAGATTCCCTCCTGGGGCACTTACTTCTCCTGCCTAAGCGCCCTGCTTTGTTTGGAGGCTGTTTGCGGACAGCAGCACACACAGCGGGAAGGTGCGCGCTGGCCAGCTAAAATTCTCGGCAGATTGAAGCGCAAGCCAGGCACCTGCTCGCAGTTTGTCCCGGGCATGGGAAGCAGCATGCTGCGTGCCCAGAGTACTTCTCGCACTGACCTGCCTGCCACGGGGCTGCTTCTGAGCATGGAGGCATGCCTACAAGCCAGCTGAGATGGGCTTTGCCTAAGAGTGAGGCAAGCGGCAAGCGGAACAAGGGATGTGCTGCACAGCTTCCCTCGCAGGCAGATTCCCTCCTGGGGCACTTACTTCTCCTGCCTAAGCGCCCTGCTTTGTTTGGAGGCTGTTTGCGGACAGCAGCGCACACAGCGGGAAGGTGCGCGCTGGCCAGCTAAAATTCTCGGCAGATTGAAGCGCAAGCGAGGCACCTGCTCGCAGTTTGTCCCGAGCATGGGAAGCAGCATGCTGCGTGCCCAGAAGACATCTCGCTCTGTCCTGCCTGCCACGGGGCTGCTTCTGAGCACGGAGGCACGCCTACAAGCCAGCTGAGATGGGCTTTGCCTAAGAGTGAGGGAAGCGGCGAGCGGAACAAGGGATGTGCTGCACAGCTTCCCTCGCAGGCAGATTCCCTCCTGGGGCACTTACTTCTCTTGCCTTAGTGCCCTGCTTTGTTTGGAGGCTGTTTGCGAACAGCAGCACACACAGCGGGAAGGTGCACGCTGGTCAGCTCCAAGTCTCGGCAGATAGAAGCGCAAGCGAGGCACCTGCTCGCCGTTTGTCCCGGGCATGGGAAGCAGCATGCTGCGTGCCCAGAAGACATCCCGCACTGTCCTGCCTTCCTCGGGGCTGCTTCTGAGCACGGAGGCACGCCTACAAGCCAGCTGAGATGGGCTTTGCCTAAGAGTGAGGGAAGCGGCGAGCGGAACAAGGGATGTGCTGCACAGCTTCCCTCGCAGGCAGATTCCCTCCTGGGGCGCTTACTTCTCCTGCCTTAGTGCCCTGCTTTGTTTGGAGGCTGTTTGCAGACAGCAGCACACACAGCGGGAAGGTGCACGCTGGTCAGCTCCAAGTCTCGGCAGATAGAAGCGCAAGCGAGGCACCTGCTCGTTGTTTGTCCCGGGCATGGGAAGCAGCATGCTGCGTGCCCAGAAGACATCTCGCACTGTCCTTCCTGCCACGGGGCTGCTTCTGAGCACGGAGGCACGCCTACAAGCCAGTTGAGATGGGCTTTGCCTAAGAGTGAGGGAAGTGGCGAGCGGAACAAGAAATGGGCTGCACAGCTTCCCTCGCAGGCAGATTCCCTCCTGCTGTGCCTACTTCTCCTGCCTTAGTGCCCTGCTTTGTTTGGAGGCTGTTTGCGGACAGCAGCACACACAGCGGGAAGGTGCGCGCTGGCCAGCTCCAAGTCTCGGCAGATAGAAGCGCAAGTGAGGCACCTACTCGTGGTTTGTCCGGGAATGGGAAGCAGCATGCTGCGTGCCCAGAGTACTTCTCGCACTGTCCTGCCTGCCACGGGGCTGCTTCTGAGCACGGAGGCACGCCTACAAGCCAGCTGAGATGGGCTTTGCCTAAGAGTGAGGGAAGTGTCGAGCGGAACAAGGGATGTGCTGCACAGCTTCCCTTGCAGGAAGATTCCCTCCTGGGACGCTGACTTCTCATGCCTTAGTGCCCTGCTTTGTTTGGAGGCTGTTTGCGGACAGCAGCACACACAGCGGGAAGGTGCACGCTGGCCAGCTAAAATTCTCGGCAGATTGAAGCGCAAGCGAGGCACCTGCTCGCAGTTTGTCCCGAGCATGGGAAGCAGCATGCTGCGTGCCCAGAGTACATCTCGCTCTGTCCTGCCTGCCACGGGGTTGCTTCTGAGCACGGAGGCACGCCTACAAGCCAGCTGAGATGGGCTTTGCCTAAGAGTCAGGGAAGTGGCGAGCGGAACAAGAAATGGGCTGCACAGCTTCCCTCGCAGGCAGATTCCCTCCTGCTGTGCCTACTTCTCCTGCCTAAGCGCCCTGCTTTGTTTGGAGGCTCTTTGCGGACAGCAGCACACACAGCGGGAAGGTGCACGCTGATCAGCTCCAAGTCTCGGCAGATAGAAGCGCAAGCGAGGCACCTGCTCGCGGTTTGTCCCGAGCATGGGAAGCAGCATGCTGCGTGCCCAGAAGACATCCCGCACTGTCCTGCCTTCCTCGGGGCTGCTTCTGAGCACGGAGGCCCGCCTACAAGCCAGTTGAAATGGACTTTGCCTAAGAGTGAGGCAAGCGGCAAGCGGAACAAGGGATGTGCTGCACAGCTTCCCTCGCAGGCAGATTCCCTCCTGGGGCACTTACTTCTCCTGCCTAAGCGCCCTGCTTTGTTTGGAGGCTGTTTGCGGACAGCAGCGCACACAGCGGGAAGGTGCGCGCTGGCCAGCTAAAATTCTCGGCAGATTGAAGCGCAAGCCAGGCACCTGCTCGCAGTTTGTCCCGGGCATGCGAAGCAGCATGCTGCGTGAACAGAGTACTTCTCGCACTGACCTGCCTGCCACGGGGCTGCTTCTGAGCATGGAGGCATGCCTACAAGCCAGCTGAGATGGGCTTTGCCTAAGAGTGAGGCAAGCGGCAAGCGGAACAAGGGATGTGCTGCACAGCTTCCCTCGCAGGCAGATTCCCTCCTGGGGCACTTACTTCTCCTGCCTAAGCGCCCTGCTTTGTTTGGAGGCTGTTTGCGGACAGCAGCGCACACAGCGGGAAGGTGCGCGCTGGCCAGCTAAAATTCTCGGCAGATTGAAGCGCAAGCGAGGCACCTGCTCGCAGTTTGTCCCGAGCATGGGAAGCAGCATGCTGCGTGCCCAGAGTACTTCTCGCACTGTCCTGCCTGCCACGGGGCTGCTTCTGAGCACGGAGGTATGCATACAAGCCAGCTGAGATGGGCTTTGCCTAAAGAGTGATGGAAGCGGCGAGCGGAACAAGGGATGTGCTGCACAGCTTCCCTCGCAGGCAGATTCCCTCCTGGGGCGCTTACTTCTCTTGCCTTAGTGCCCTGCTTTGTTTGGAGGCTGTTTGCGGACAGCAGCACACACAGCGGGAAGGTGTGCGCTTGCCAGCTAAAATTCTCGGCAGATTGAAGCGCAAGCGAGGCACCTGCTCGCAGTTTGTCCCGAGCATGGGAAGCAGCATGCTGCGTGCCCAGAAGACATCTCGCTCTGTCCTGCCTGCCACGGGGCTGCTTCTGAGCACGGAGGCATGCCTACAAGCAAGCTGAGATGTGCTTTGCCCAAGAGTGAGCGATGCGGCGAGCAGAACAAGGGATGTGCTGCACAGCTTCCCTCGCAGGCAGATTCCCTCCTGGGGTGCTTACTTCTCTTGCCTTAGTGCCCTGCTTTGTTTGGAGGCTGTTTGCGGACAGCAGCACACACAGCGGGAAGGTGCGCGCTGGCCAGCTCCAAGTCTCGGCAGATTGAAGCGCAAGCGAGGCACCTGCTCGCAGTTTGTCCCGAGCATGGGAAGCAGCATGCTGCGTGCCCAGAGTACTTCTCGCACTGACCTGCCTGCCACGGGGCTGCTTCTGAGCATGGAGGCACGCCTACAAGCCAGCTGAGATGGGCTTTGCCTAAGAGTGAGGGAAGTGTCGAGCGGAACAAGGGATGCGCTGCACAGCTTCCCTTGCAGGAAGATTCCCTCCTGGGACGCTGACTTCTCATGCCTTAGTGCCCTGCTTTGTTAGGAGGCTGTTTGCGGACAGCAGCACACACAGCGGGAAGGTGCACGCTGGCCAGCTAAAATTCTCGGCAGATTGAAGCGCAAGCGAGGCACCTGCTCGCAGTTTGTCCCGAGCATGGGAAGCAGCATGCTGCGTGCCCAGAGTACATCTCGCTCTGTCCTGCCTGCCACGGGGTTGCTTCTGAGCACGGAGGCACGCCTACAAGCCAGCTGAGATGGGCTTTGCCTAAGAGTGAGGGAAGTGGCGAGCGGAACAAGAAATGGGCTGCACAGCTTCCCTCGCAGGCAGATTCCCTCCTGCTGTGCCTACTTCTCCTGCCTAAGCGCCCTGCTTTGTTTGGAGGCTGTTTGCGGACAGCAGCACACACAGCGGGAAGGTGCACGCTGATCAGCTCCAAGTCTCGGCAGATAGAAGCGCAAGCGAGGCACCTGCTCGCAGTTTGTCCCGAGCATGGGAAGCAGCATGCTGCGTGCCCAGAAGACATCCCGCACTGTCCTGCCTTCCTCGGGTCTGCTTCTGAGCACGGAGGCCCGCCTACAAGCCAGTTGAGATGGGCTTTGCCTAAGAGTGAGGCAAGCGGCAAGCGGAACAAGGGATGTGCTGCACAGCTTCCCTCGCAGGCAGATTCCCTCCTGGGGCACTTACTTCTCCTGCCTAAGCGCCCTGCTTTGTTTGGAGGCTGTTTGCGGACAGCAGCACACACAGCGGGAAGGTGCGCGCTGGCCAGCTAAAATTCTCGGCAGATTGAAGCGCAAGCCAGGCACCTGCTCGCAGTTTGTCCCGGGCATGGGAAGCAGCATGCTGCGTGCCCAGAGTACTTCTCGCACTGACCTGCCTGCCACGGGGCTGCTTCTGAGCATGGAGGCATGCCTACAAGCCAGCTGAGATGGGCTTTGCCTAAGAGTGAGGCAAGCGGCAAGCGGAACAAGGGATGTGCTGCACAGCTTCCCTCGCAGGCAGATTCCCTCCTGGGGCACTTACTTCTCCTGCCTAAGCGCCCTGCTTTGTTTGGAGGCTGTTTGCGGACAGCAGCGCACACAGCGGGAAGGTGCGCGCTGGCCAGCTAAAATTCTCGGCAGATTGAAGCGCAAGCGAGGCACCTGCTCGCAGTTTGTCCCGAGCATGGGAAGCAGCATGCTGCGTGCCCAGAAGACATCTCGCTCTGTCCTGCCTGCCACGGGGCTGCTTCTGAGCACGGAGGCACGCCTACAAGCCAGCTGAGATGGGCTTTGCCTAAGAGTGAGGGAAGCGGCGAGCGGAACAAGGGATGTGCTGCACAGCTTCCCTCGCAGGCAGATTCCCTCCTGGGGCACTTACTTCTCTTGCCTTAGTGCCCTGCTTTGTTTGGAGGCTGTTTGCGAACAGCAGCACACACAGCGGGAAGGTGCACGCTGGTCAGCTCCAAGTCTCGGCAGATAGAAGCGCAAGCGAGGCACCTGCTCGCCGTTTGTCCCGGGCATGGGAAGCAGCATGCTGCGTGCCCAGAAGACATCCCGCACTGTCCTGCCTTCCTCGGGGCTGCTTCTGAGCACGGAGGCACGCCTACAAGCCAGCTGAGATGGGCTTTGCCTAAGAGTGAGGGAAGCGGCGAGCGGAACAAGGGATGTGCTGCACAGCTTCCCTCGCAGGCAGATTCCCTCCTGGGGCGCTTACTTCTCCTGCCTTAGTGCCCTGCTTTGTTTGGAGGCTGTTTGCAGACAGCAGCACACACAGCGGGAAGGTGCACGCTGGTCAGCTCCAAGTCTCGGCAGATAGAAGCGCAAGCGAGGCACCTGCTCGTTGTTTGTCCCGGGCATGGGAAGCAGCATGCTGCGTGCCCAGAAGACATCTCGCACTGTCCTTCCTGCCACGGGGCTGCTTCTGAGCACGGAGGCACGCCTACAAGCCAGTTGAGATGGGCTTTGCCTAAGAGTGAGGGAAGTGGCGAGCGGAACAAGAAATGGGCTGCACAGCTTCCCTCGCAGGCAGATTCCCTCCTGCTGTGCCTACTTCTCCTGCCTTAGTGCCCTGCTTTGTTTGGAGGCTGTTTGCGGACAGCAGCACACACAGCGGGAAGGTGCGCGCTGGCCAGCTCCAAGTCTCGGCAGATAGAAGCGCAAGTGAGGCACCTACTCGTGGTTTGTCCGGGAATGGGAAGCAGCATGCTGCGTGCCCAGAGTACTTCTCGCACTGTCCTGCCTGCCACGGGGCTGCTTCTGAGCACGGAGGCACGCCTACAAGCCAGCTGAGATGGGCTTTGCCTAAGAGTGAGGGAAGTGTCGAGCGGAACAAGGGATGTGCTGCACAGCTTCCCTTGCAGGAAGATTCCCTCCTGGGACGCTGACTTCTCATGCCTTAGTGCCCTGCTTTGTTTGGAGGCTGTTTGCGGACAGCAGCACACACAGCGGGAAGGTGCACGCTGGCCAGCTAAAATTCTCGGCAGATTGAAGCGCAAGCGAGGCACCTGCTCGCAGTTTGTCCCGAGCATGGGAAGCAGCATGCTGCGTGCCCAGAGTACATCTCGCTCTGTCCTGCCTGCCACGGGGTTGCTTCTGAGCACGGAGGCACGCCTACAAGCCAGCTGAGATGGGCTTTGCCTAAGAGTCAGGGAAGTGGCGAGCGGAACAAGAAATGGGCTGCACAGCTTCCCTCGCAGGCAGATTCCCTCCTGCTGTGCCTACTTCTCCTGCCTAAGCGCCCTGCTTTGTTTGGAGGCTCTTTGCGGACAGCAGCACACACAGCGGGAAGGTGCACGCTGATCAGCTCCAAGTCTCGGCAGATAGAAGCGCAAGCGAGGCACCTGCTCGCGGTTTGTCCCGAGCATGGGAAGCAGCATGCTGCGTGCCCAGAAGACATCCCGCACTGTCCTGCCTTCCTCGGGGCTGCTTCTGAGCACGGAGGCCCGCCTACAAGCCAGTTGAAATGGACTTTGCCTAAGAGTGAGGCAAGCGGCAAGCGGAACAAGGGATGTGCTGCACAGCTTCCCTCGCAGGCAGATTCCCTCCTGGGGCACTTACTTCTCCTGCCTAAGCGCCCTGCTTTGTTTGGAGGCTGTTTGCGGACAGCAGCGCACACAGCGGGAAGGTGCGCGCTGGCCAGCTAAAATTCTCGGCAGATTGAAGCGCAAGCCAGGCACCTGCTCGCAGTTTGTCCCGGGCATGCGAAGCAGCATGCTGCGTGAACAGAGTACTTCTCGCACTGACCTGCCTGCCACGGGGCTGCTTCTGAGCATGGAGGCATGCCTACAAGCCAGCTGAGATGGGCTTTGCCTAAGAGTGAGGCAAGCGGCAAGCGGAACAAGGGATGTGCTGCACAGCTTCCCTCGCAGGCAGATTCCCTCCTGGGGCACTTACTTCTCCTGCCTAAGCGCCCTGCTTTGTTTGGAGGCTGTTTGCGGACAGCAGCGCACACAGCGGGAAGGTGCGCGCTGGCCAGCTAAAATTCTCGGCAGATTGAAGCGCAAGCGAGGCACCTGCTCGCAGTTTGTCCCGAGCATGGGAAGCAGCATGCTGCGTGCCCAGAAGACATCTCGCTCTGTCCTGCCTGCCACGGGGCTGCTTCTGAGCACGGAGGCACGCCTACAAGCCAGCTGAGATGGGCTTTGCCTAAGAGTGAGGGAAGCGGCGAGCGGAACAAGGGATGTGCTGCACAGCTTCCCTCGCAGGCAGATTCCCTCCCGGGGCACTTACTTCTCTTGCCTTAGTGCCCTGCTTTGTTTGGAGGCTGTTTGCGAACAGCAGCACACACAGCGGGAAGGTGCACGCTGGTCAGCTCCAAGTCTCGGCAGATAGAAGCGCAAGCGAGGCACCTGCTCGCCGTTTGTCCCGGGCATGGGAAGCAGCATGCTGCGTGCCCAGAAGACATCCCGCACTGTCCTGCCTGCCACGGGGCTGCTTCTGAGCACGGAGGCACGCCTACAAGCCAGCTGAGATGGGCTTTGCCTAAGAGTGAGGGAAGCGGCGAGCGGAACAAGGGATGTGCTGCACAGCTTCCCTCGCAGGCAGATTCCCTCCTGGGGTGCTTACTTCTCCTGCCTTAGTGCCCTGCTTTGTTTGGAGGCTGTTTGCAGACAGCAGCACACACAGCGGGAAGGTGCACGCTGGTCAGCTCCAAGTCTCGGCAGATAGAAGCGCAAGCGAGGCACCTGCTCGTTGTTTGTCCCGGGCATGGGAAGCAGCATGCTGCGTGCCCAGAAGACATCTCGCACTGTCCTTCCTGCCACGGGGCTGCTTCTGAGCACGGAGGCACGCCTACAAGCCAGTTGAGATGGGCTTTGCCTAAGAGTGAGGGAAGTGGCGAGCGGAACAAGAAATGGGCTGCACAGCTTCCCTCGCAGGCAGATTCCCTCCTGCTGTGCCTACTTCTCCTGCCTTAGTGCCCTGCTTTGTTTGGAGGCTGTTTGCGGACAGCAGCACACACAGTGGGAAGGTGCGCGCTGGCCAGCTCCAAGTCTCGGCAGATAGAAGCGCAAGCGAGGCACCTACTTGCGGTTTGTCCGGGAATGGGAAGCAGCATGCTGCGTGCCCAGAGTACTTCTCGCACTGTCCTGCCTGCCACGGGGCTGCTTCTGAGCACGGAGGTATGCATACAAGCCAGCTGAGATGGGCTTTGCCTAAAGAGTGATGGAAGCGGCGAGCGGAACAAGGGATGTGCTGCACAGCTTCCCTCGCAGGCAGATTCCCTCCTGGGGCGCTTACTTCTCTTGCCTTAGTGCCCTGCTTTGTTTGGAGGCTGTTTGCGGACAGCAGCACACACAGCGGGAAGGTGTGCGCTTGCCAGCTAAAATTCTCGGCAGATTGAAGCGCAAGCGAGGCACCTGCTCGCAGTTTGTCCCGAGCATGGGAAGCAGCATGCTGCGTGCCCAGAAGACATCTCGCTCTGTCCTGCCTGCCACGGGGCTGCTTCTGAGCACGGAGGCATGCCTACAAGCAAGCTGAGATGTGCTTTGCCCAAGAGTGAGCGATGCGGCGAGCAGAACAAGGGATGTGCTGCACAGCTTCCCTCGCAGGCAGATTCCCTCCTGGGGTGCTTACTTCTCTTGCCTTAGTGCCCTGCTTTGTTTGGAGGCTGTTTGCGGACAGCAGCACACACAGCGGGAAGGTGCGCGCTGGCCAGCTCCAAGTCTCGGCAGATTGAAGCGCAAGCGAGGCACCTGCTCGCAGTTTGTCCCGAGCATGGGAAGCAGCATGCTGCGTGCCCAGAGTACTTCTCGCACTGACCTGCCTGCCACGGGGCTGCTTCTGAGCATGGAGGCACGCCTACAAGCCAGCTGAGATGGGCTTTGCCTAAGAGTGAGGGAAGTGTCGAGCGGAACAAGGGATGCGCTGCACAGCTTCCCTTGCAGGAAGATTCCCTCCTGGGACGCTGACTTCTCATGCCTTAGTGCCCTGCTTTGTTTGGAGGCTGTTTGCGGACAGCAGCACACACAGCGGGAAGGTGCACGCTGGCCAGCTAAAATTCTCGGCAGATTGAAGCGCAAGCGAGGCACCTGCTCGCAGTTTGTCCCGAGCATGGGAAGCAGCATGCTGCGTGCCCAGAGTACATCTCGCTCTGTCCTGCCTGCCACGGGGTTGCTTCTGAGCACGGAGGCACGCCTACAAGCCAGCTGAGATGGGCTTTGCCTAAGAGTGAGGGAAGTGGCGAGCGGAACAAGAAATGGGCTGCACAGCTTCCCTCGCAGGCAGATTCCCTCCTGCTGTGCCTACTTCTCCTGCCTAAGCGCCCTGCTTTGTTTGGAGGCTGTTTGCGGACAGCAGCACACACAGCGGGAAGGTGCACGCTGATCAGCTCCAAGTCTCGGCAGATAGAAGCGCAAGCGAGGCACCTGCTCGCAGTTTGTCCCGAGCATGGGAAGCAGCATGCTGCGTGCCCAGAAGACATCCCGCACTGTCCTGCCTTCCTCGGGTCTGCTTCTGAGGACGGAGGCCCGCCTACAAGCCAGTTGAGATGGGCTTTGCCTAAGAGTGAGGCAAGCGGCAAGCGGAACAAGGGATGTGCTGCACAGCTTCCCTCGCAGGCAGATTCCCTCCTGGGGCACTTACTTCTCCTGCCTAAGCGCCCTGCTTTGTTTGGAGGCTGTTTGCGGACAGCAGCGCACACAGCGGGAAGGTGCGCGCTGGCCAGCTAAAATTCTCGGCAGATTGAAGCGCAAGCGAGGCACCTGCTCGCAGTTTGTCCCGAGCATGGGAAGCAGCATGCTGCGTGCCCAGAAGACATCTCGCTCTGTCCTGCCTGCCACGGGGCTGCTTCTGAGCACGGAGGCACGCCTACAAGCCAGCTGAGATGGGCTTTGCCTAAGAGTGAGGGAAGCGGCGAGCGGAACAAGGGATGTGCTGCACAGCTTCCCTCGCAGGCAGATTCCCTCCTGGGGCACTTACTTCTCTTGCCTTAGTGCCCTGCTTTGTTTGGAGGCTGTTTGCGAACAGCAGCACACACAGCGGGAAGGTGCACGCTGGTCAGCTCCAAGTCTCGGCAGATAGAAGCGCAAGCGAGGCACCTGCTCGCCGTTTGTCCCGGGCATGGGAAGCAGCATGCTGCGTGCCCAGAAGACATCCCGCACTGTCCTGCCTTCCTCGGGGCTGCTTCTGAGCACGGAGGCACGCCTACAAGCCAGCTGAGATGGGCTTTGCCTAAGAGTGAGGGAAGCGGCGAGCGGAACAAGGGATGTGCTGCACAGCTTCCCTCGCAGGCAGATTCCCTCCTGGGGCGCTTACTTCTCCTGCCTTAGTGCCCTGCTTTGTTTGGAGGCTGTTTGCAGACAGCAGCACACACAGCGGGAAGGTGCACGCTGGTCAGCTCCAAGTCTCGGCAGATAGAAGCGCAAGCGAGGCACCTGCTCGTTGTTTGTCCCGGGCATGGGAAGCAGCATGCTGCGTGCCCAGAAGACATCTCGCACTGTCCTTCCTGCCACGGGGCTGCTTCTGAGCACGGAGGCACGCCTACAAGCCAGTTGAGATGGGCTTTGCCTAAGAGTGAGGGAAGTGGCGAGCGGAACAAGAAATGGGCTGCACAGCTTCCCTCGCAGGCAGATTCCCTCCTGCTGTGCCTACTTCTCCTGCCTTAGTGCCCTGCTTTGTTTGGAGGCTGTTTGCGGACAGCAGCACACACAGCGGGAAGGTGCGCGCTGGCCAGCTCCAAGTCTCGGCAGATAGAAGCGCAAGTGAGGCACCTACTCGCGGTTTGTCCGGGAATGGGAAGCAGCATGCTGCGTGCCCAGAGTACTTCTCGCACTGTCCTGCCTGCCACGGGGCTGCTTCTGAGCACTGAGGTATGCATACAAGCCAGCTGAGATGGGCTTTGCCTAAGGAGTGAGGGAAGCGGCGAGCGGAACAAGGGATGTGCTGCACAGCTTCCCTCGCAGGCAGATTCCCTCCTGGGGCACTTACTTCTCTTGCCTTAGTGCCCTGCTTTGTTTGGAGGCTGTTTGCGGACAGGAGCGCACACAGCGGGAAGGTGCGCGCTGGCCAGCTCCAAGTCTCGGCAGATAGAAGGGCAAGCGAGGCACCTGCTCGCAGTTTGTCCCGAGCATGGGAAGCAGCATGCTGCGTGCCCAGAAGACATCCCGCACTGTCCTGCCTTCCTCGGGGCTGCTTCTGAGCACGGAGGCACGCCTACAAGCCAGCTGAGATGGGCTTTGCCTAAGAGTGAGGGAAGCGGCGAGCGGAACAAGGGATGTGCTGCACAGCTTCCCTCGCAGGCAGATTCCCTCCTGGGGCGCTTACTTCTCCTGCCTTAGTGCCCTGCTTTGTTTGGAGGCTGTTTGCAGACAGCAGCACACACAGCGGGAAGGTGCACGCTGGTCAGCTCCAAGTCTCGGCAGATAGAAGCGCAAGCGAGGCACCTGCTCGTTGTTTGTCCCGGGCATGGGAAGCAGCATGCTGCGTGCCCAGAAGACATCTCGCACTGTCCTTCCTGCCACGGGGCTGCTTCTGAGCACGGAGGCACGCCTACAAGCCAGTTGAGATGGGCTTTGCCTAAGAGTGAGGGAAGTGGCGAGCGGAACAAGAAATGGGCTGCACAGCTTCCCTCGCAGGCAGATTCCCTCCTGCTGTGCCTACTTCTCCTGCCTTAGTGCCCTGCTTTGTTTGGAGGCTGTTTGCGGACAGCAGCGCACACAGCGGGAAGGTGCGCGCTGGCCAGCTAAAATTCTCGGCAGATTGAAGCGCAAGCGAGGCACCTGCTCGCAGTTTGTCCCGAGCATGGGAAGCAGCATGCTGCGTGCCCAGAAGACATCTCGCTCTGTCCTGCCTGCCACGGGGCTGCTTCTGAGCACGGAGGCACGCCTACAAGCCAGCTGAGATGGGCTTTGCCTAAGAGTGAGGCAAGCGGCAAGCGGAACAAGGGATGTGCTGCACAGCTTCCCTCGCAGGCAGATTCCCTCCTGGGGCACTTACTTCTCCTGCCTAAGCGCCCTGCTTTGTTTGGAGGCTGTTTGCGGACAGCAGCACACACAGCGGGAAGGTGCGCGCTGGCCAGCTAAAATTCTCGGCAGATTGAAGCGCAAGCGAGGCACCTGCTCGCAGTTTGTCCCGAGCATGGGAAGCAGCATGCTGCGTGCCCAGAAGACATCTCGCTCTGTCCTGCCTGCCACGGGGCTGCTTCTGAGCACGGAGGCATGCCTACAAGCAAGCTGAGATGTGCTTTGCCTAAGAGTGAGGGAAGCGGCGAGCAGAACAAGGGATGTGCTGCACAGCTTCCCTTGCAGGCAGATTCCCTCCTGGGGCGCTTACTTCTCTTGCCTTAGTGCCCTGCTTTGTTTGGAGGCTGTTTGCGAACAGCAGCACACACAGCGGGAAGGTGCACGCTGGTCAGCTCCAAGTCTCGGCAGATAGAAGCGCAAGCGAGGCACCTGCTCGCGGTTTGTCCGGGCATGGGAAGCAGCATGCTGCGTGCCCAGAAGACATCCCGCACTGTCCTGCCTTCCTCGGGGCTGCTTCTGAGCACGGAGGCACGCCTACAAGCCAGCTGAGATGGGCTTTGCCTAAGAGTGAGGGAAGTGGCGAGCGGAACAAGAAATGGGCTGCACAGCTTCCCTCGCAGGCAGATTCCCTCCTGCTGTGCCTACTTCTCCTGCCTAGGCGCCCTGCTTTGTTTGGAGGCTGTTTGCGGACAGCAGCACACACAGCGGGAAGGTGCGCGCTGGCCAGCTCCAAGTCTCGGCAGATTGAAGCGCAAGCGAGGCACCTGCTCGCAGTTTGTCCCGGGCATGGGAAGCAGCATGCTGCGTGCCCAGAGTACTTCTCGCACTGTCCTGCCTGCCACGGGGCTGCTTCTGAGCACGGAGGCATGCCTACAAGCAAGCTGAGATGTGCTTTGCCCAAGAGTGAGGCAAGCGGCGAGCAGAACAAGGGATGTGCTGCACAGCTTCCCTCGCAGGCAGATTCCCTCCTGGGGTGCTTACTTCTCTTGCCTTAGTGCCCTGCTTTGTTTGGAGGCTGTTTGCGGACAGCAGCACACACAGCGGGAAGGTGCGCGCTGGCCAGCTCCAAGTCTCGGCAGATTGAAGCGCAAGCGAGGCACCTGCTCGCAGTTTGTCCCGGGCATGGGAAGCAGCATGCTGCGTGCCCAGAGTACTTCTCGCACTGACCTGCCTGCCACGGGGCTGCTTCTGAGCATGGAGGCACGCCTACAAGCCAGTTGAGATGGGCTTTGCCTAAGAGTGAGGCAAGCGGCAAGCGGAACAAGGGATGTGCTGCACAGCTTCCCTCGCAGGCAGATTCCCTCCTGGGGCGCTTACTTCTCCTGCCTAAGCGCCCTGCTTTGTTTGGAGGCTGTTTGCGGACAGCAGCGCACACAGCGGGAAGGTGCGCGCTGGCCAGCTAAAATTCTCGGCAGATTGAAGCGCAAGCGAGGCACCTGCTCGCAGTTTGTCCCGAGCATGGGAAGCAGCATGCTGCGTGCCCAGAAGACATCTCGCTCTGTCCTGCCTGCCACGGGGCTGCTTCTGAGCACGGAGGCACGCCTACAAGCCAGCTGAGATGGGCTTTGCCTAAGAGTGAGGCAAGCGGCAAGCGGAACAAGGGATGTGCTGCACAGCTTCCCTCGCAGGCAGATTCCCTCCTGGGGCACTTACTTCTCCTGCCTAAGCGCCCTGCTTTGTTTGGAGGCTGTTTGCGGACAGCAGCGCACACAGCGGGAAGGTGCACGCTGGCCAGCTAAAATTCTCGGCAGATTGAAGCGCAAGCGAGGCACCTGCTCGCAGTTTGTCCCGAGCATGGGAAGCAGCATGCTGCGTGCCCAGAAGACATCTCGCTCTGTCCTGCCTGCCACGGGGCTGCTTCTGAGCACGGAGGCATGCCTACAAGCAAGCTGAGATGTGCTTTGCCTAAGAGTGAGGGAAGCGGCGAGCAGAACAAGGGATGGGCTGCACAGCTTCCCTCGCAGGCAGATTCCCTCCTGGGGCGCTTACTTCTCTTGCCTTAGTGCCCTGCTTTGTTTGGAGGCTGTTTGCGGACAGCAGCACACACAGCGGGAAGGTGCACGCTGGTCAGCTCCAAGTCTCGGCAGATAGAAGCGCAAGCGAGGCACCTGCTCGCGGTTTGTCCCGGGCATGGGAAGCAGCATGCTGCGTGCCCAGAAGACATCCCGCACTGTCCTGCCTTCCTCGGGGCTGCTTCTGAGCACGGAGGCATGCCTACAAGCCAGCTGAGATGGGCTTTGCCTAAGAGTGAGGGAAGTGGCGAGCGGAACAAGAAATGGGCTGCACAGCTTCCCTCGCAGGCAGATTCCCTCCTGCTGTGCCTACTTCTCCTGCCTAGGCGCCCTGCTTTGTTTGGAGGCTGTTTGCGGACAGCAGCACACACAGCGGGAAGGTGCGCGCTGGCCAGCTCCAAGTCTCGGCAGATTGAAGCGCAAGCGAGGCACCTGCTCGCAGTTTGTCCCGGGCATGGGAAGCAGCATGCTGCGTGAACAGAGTACTTCTCGCACTGACCTGCCTGCCACGGGGCTGCTTCTGAGCATGGAGGCACGCCTACAAGCCAGTTGAGATGGGCTTTGCCTAAGAGTGAGGCAAGCGGCAAGCGGAACAAGGGATGTGCTGCACAGCTTCCCTCACAGGCAGATTCCCTCCTGGGGCACTTACTTCTCCTGCCTAAGCGCCCTGCTTTGTTTGGAGGCTGTTTGCGGACAGCAGCACACACAGCGGGAAGGTGCACGCTGGTCAGCTCCAAGTCTCGGCAGATAGAAGCGCAAGCGAGGCACCTGCTCGCAGTTTGTCCCGAGCATGGGAAGCAGCATGCTGCGTGCCCAGAAGACATCCCGCACTGTCCTGCCTTCCTCGGGGCTGCTTCTGAGCACGGAGGCACGCCTACAAGCCAGCTGAGATGGGCTTTGCCTAAGAGTGAGGGAAGCGGCAAGCGGAACAAGGGATGTGCTGCACAGCTTCCCTCGCAGGCAGATTCCCTCCTGGGGCGCTTACTTCTCTTGCCTTAGTGCCCTGCTTTGTTTGGAGGCTGTTTGCGGACAGCAGCACACACAGCGGGAAGGTGCGCGCTGGTCAGCTCCAAGTCTCGGCAGATTGAAGCGCAAGCGAGGCACCTGCTCGCGGTTTGTCCCGGGCATGGGAAGCAGCATGCTGCGTGCCCAGAAGACATCCCGCACTGTCCTGCCTGCCACGGGGCTGCTTCTGAGCACGGAGGCATGCCTACAAGCAAGCTGAGATGTGCTTTGCCTAAGAGTGAGGGAAGCGGCGAGCAGAACAAGGGATGGGCTGCACAGCTTCCCCTGCAGGCAGATTCCCTCCCGGGGCGCTTACTTCTCTTGCCTTAGTGCCCTGCTTTGTTTGGAGGCTGTTTGCGGACAGCAGCACACACAGCGGGAAGGTGCGCGCTGGTCAGCTCCAAGTCTCGGCAGATAGAAGCGCAAGCGAGGCACCTGCTCGCAGTTTGTCCCGGGCATGGGAAGCAGCATGCTGCGTGCCCAGAAGACATCCCGCACTGTCCTGCCTTCCTCGGGTCTGCTTCTGAGCACGGAGGCACGCCTACAAGCCAGCTGAGATGGGCTTTGCCTAAGAGTGAGGGAAGTGGCGAGCGGAACAAGAAATGGGCTGCACAGCTTCCCTCGCAGGCAGATTCCCTCCTGCTGTGCCTACTTCTCCTGCCTTAGTGCCCTGCTTTGTTTGGAGGCTGTTTGCGGACAGCAGCACACACAGCGGGAAGGTGCGCGCTGGCCAGCTCCAAGTCTCGGCAGATTGAAGCGCAAGCGAGGCACCTGCTCGCAGTTTGTCCCGGGCATGGGAAGCAGCATGCTGCGTGAACAGAGTACTTCTCGCACTGACCTGCCTGCCACGGGGCTGCTTCTGAGCATGGAGGCACGCCTACAAGCCAGTTGAGATGGGCTTTGCCTAAGAGTGAGGCAAGCGGCAAGTGGAACAAGGGATGTGCTGCACAGCTTCCCTCGCAGGCAGATTCCCTCCTGGTGCACTTACTTCTCCTGCCTAAGCGCCCTGCTTTGTTTGGAGGCTGTTTGCGGACAGCAGCACACACAGCGGGAAGGTGCGCGCTGGCCAGCTAAAATTCTCGGCAGATTGAAGCGCAAGCGAGGCACCTGCTCGCAGTTTGTCCCGAGCATGGGAAGCAGCATGCTGCGTGCCCAGAAGACATCCCGCACTGTCCTGCCTTCCTCGGGGCTGCTTCTGAGCACGGAGGCACGCCTACAAGCCAGCTGAGATGGGCTTTGCCTAAGAGTCAGGGAAGTGGCGAGCGGAACAAGGGATGTGCTGCACAGCTTCCCTTGCAGGCAGATTCCCTCCCGGGGCGCTTACTTCTCTTGCCTTAGTGCCCTGCTTTGTTTGGAGGCTGTTTGCGGACAGCAGCACACACAGCGGGAAGGTGCACGCTGGTCAGCTCCAAGTCTCGGCAGAGAGAAGCGCAAGCGAGGCACCTGCTCGCGGTTTGTCCGGGCATGGGAAGCAGCATGCTGCGTGCCCAGAAGACATCCCGCACTGTCCTGCCTTCCTCGGGGCTGCTTCTGAGCACGGAGGCACGCCTACAAGCCAGCTGAGATGGGCTTTGCCTAAGAGTGAGGGAAGCGGCGAGCGGAACAAGGGATGTGCTGCACAGCTTCCCTCGCAGGCAGATTCCCTCCTGGGGCACTTACTTCTCCTGCCTTAGTGCCCTGCTTTGTTTGGAGGCTGTTTGCAGACAGCAGCACACACAGCGGGAAGGTGCACGCTGGTCAGCTCCAAGTCTCGGCAGATAGAAGCGCAAGCGAGGCACCTGCTCGTTGTTTGTCCCGGGCATGGGAAGCAGCATGCTGCGTGCCCAGAAGACATCTCGCACTGTCCTTCCTGCCACGGGGCTGCTTCTGAGCACGGAGGCACGCCTACAAGCCAGTTGAGATGGGCTTTGCCTAAGAGTGAGGGAAGTGGCGAGCGGAACAAGAAATGGGCTGCACAGCTTCCCTCGCAGGCAGATTCCCTCCTGCTGTGCCTACTTCTCCTGCCTTAGTGCCCTGCTTTGTTTGGAGGCTGTTTGCGGACAGCAGCACACACAGCGGGAAGGTGCGCGCTGGCCAGCTCCAAGTCTCGGCAGATAGAAGCGCAAGCGAGGCACCTACTTGCGGTTTGTCCGGGAATGGGAAGCAGCATGCTGCCTGCCCAGAGTACTTCTCGCACTGTCCTGCCTGCCACGGGGCTGCTTCTGAGCACGGAGGTATGCATACAAGCCAGCTGAGATGGGCTTTGCCTAAAGAGTGAGGGAAGCGGCGAGCGGAACAAGGGATGTGCTGCACAGCTTCCCTCGCAGGCAGATTCCCTCCTGGGGCGCTTACTTCTCTTGCCTTAGTGCCCTGCTTTGTTTGGAGGCTGTTTGCGGACAGCAGCACACACAGCGGGAAGGTGCACGCTGGTCAGCTCCAAGTCTCGGCAGATAGAAGTGCAAGCGAGGCACCTGCTCGCGGTTTGTCCCGGGCATGGGAAGCAGCATGCTGCGTGCCCAGAAGACATCCCGCACTGTCCTGCCTGCCACGGGGCTACTTCTGAGCACGGAGGCACGCCTACAAGCCAGCTGAGATGTGCTTTGCCTAAGAGTGAGGGAAGTGGCGAGCGGAACAAGGGATGTGCTGCAGAGCTTCCCTCGCAGGCAGATTCCCTCCTGGGGCACTTACTTCTCTTGCCTTAGTGCCCTGCTTTGTTTGGAGGCTGTTTGCGGACAGCAGCACACACAGCGGGAAGGTGCGCGCTGGCCAGCTAAAATTCTCGGCAGATTGAAGCGCAAGCGAGGCACCTGCTCGCAGTTTGTCCCGAGCATGGGAAGCAGCATGCTGCGTGCCCAGAAGACATCTCGCTCTGTCCTGCCTGCCACGGGGCTGCTTCTGAGCACGGAGGCATGCCTACAAGCAAGCTGAGATGTGCTTTGCCTAAGAGTGAGGGAAGCGGCGAGCAGAACAAGGGATGTGCTGCACAGCTTTCCTCGCAGGCAGATTCCCTCCTGGGGCACTTACTTCTCCTGCCTTAGTGCCCTACTTTGTTTGGAGGCTGTTTGCAGACAGCAGCACACACAGCGGGAAGGTGCACGCTGGTCAGCTCCAAGTCTCGGCAGATAGAAGCGCAAGCGAGGCACCTGCTCGTTGTTTGTCCCGGGCATGGGAAGCAGCATGCTGCGTGCCCAGAAGACATCTCGCACTGTCCTTCCTGCCACGGGGCTGCTTCTGAGCACGGAGGCACGCCTACAAGCCAGTTGAGATGGGCTTTGCCTAAGAGTGAGGGAAGTGGCGAGCGGAACAAGAAATGGGCTGCATAGCTTCCCTCGCAGGCAGATTCCCTCCTGCTGTGCCTACTTCTCCTGCCTTAGTGCCCTGCTTTGTTTGGAGGCTGTTTGCGGACAGCAGCACACACAGCGGGAAGGTGCGCGCTGGCCAGCTCCAAGTCTCGGCAGATAGAAGCGCAAGCGAGGCACCTACTTGCGGTTTGTCCGGGAATGGGAAGCAGCATGCTGCGTGCCCAGAGTACTTCTCGCACTGTCCTGCCTGCCACGGGGCTGCTTCTGAGCACGGAGGTATGCATACAAGCCAGCTGAGATGGGCTTTGCCTAAAGAGTGAGGGAAGCGGCGAGCGGAACAAGGGATGTGCTGCACAGCTTCCCTCGCAGGCAGATTCCCTCCTGGGGCGCTTACTTCTCTTGCCTTAGTGCCCTGCTTTGTTTGGAGGCTGTTTGCGGACAGCAGCACACACAGCGGGAAGGTGCGCGCTGGCCAGCTAAAATTCTCGGCAGATTGAAGCGCAAGCGAGGCACCTGCTCGCAGTTTGTCCCGAGCATGGGAAGCAGCATGCTGCGTGCCCAGAAGACATCTCGCTCTGTCCTGCCTGCCACGGGGCTGCTTCTGAGCACGGAGGCATGCCTACAAGCAAGCTGAGATGTGCTTTGCCCAAGAGTGAGCGATGCGGCGAGCAGAACAAGGGATGTGCTGCACAGCTTCCCTTGCAGGCAGATTCCCTCCTGGGGTGCTTACTTCTCTTGCCTTAGTGCCCTGCTTTGTTTGGAGGCTGTTTGCGGACAGCAGCACACACAGCGGGAAGGTGCGCGCTGGCCAGCTCCAAGTCTCGGCAGATTGAAGCGCAAGCGAGGCACCTGCTCGCAGTTTGTCCCGGGCATGGGAAGCAGCATGCTGCGTGCCCAGAGTACTTCTCGCACTGTCCTGCCTGCCACGGGGCTGCTTCTGAGCATGGAGGCACGCCTACAAGCCAGTTGAGATGGGCTTTGCCTAAGAGTGAGGCAAGCGGCAAGCGGAACAAGGGATGTGCTGCACAGCTTCCCTCGCAGGCAGATTCCCTCCTGGGGCACTTACTTCTCCTGCCTAAGCGCCCTGCTTTGTTTGGAGGCTGTTTGCGGACAGCAGCACACACAGCGGGAAGGTGCGCGCTGGCCAGCTAAAATTCTCGGCAAATTGAAGCGCAAGCGAGGCACCTGCTCGCAGTTTGTCCCGAGCATGGGAAGCAGCATGCTGCGTGCCCAGAAGACATCTCGCTCTGTCCTGCCTACCACGGGGCTGCTTCTGAGCACGGAGGCATGCCTACAAGCAAGCTGAGATGTGCTTTGCCTAAGAGTGAGGGAAGCGGCGAGCAGAACAAGGGATGTGCTGCACAGCTTCCCTTGCAGGCAGATTCCCTCCTGGGGCGCTTACTTCTCTTGCCTTAGTGCCCTGCTTTGTTTGGAGGCTGTTTGCGGACAGCAGCGCACACAGCGGGAAGGTGCGTGCTGGCCAGCTAAAATTCTCGGCAGATTGAAGCGCAAGCGAGGCACCTGCTCGCAGTTTGTCCCGAGCATGGGAAGCAGCATGCTGCGTGCCCAGAAGACATCTCGCTCTGTCCTGCCTGCCACGGGGCTGCTTCTGATCACGGAGGCACGCCTACAAGCCAGTTGAGATGGGCTTTGCCTAAGAGTGAGGGAAGTGGCGAGCGGAACAAGGGATGTGCTGCATAGCTTCCCTCGCAGGCAGATTCCCTCCTGCTGTGCCTACTTCTCCTGCCTTAGTGCCCTGCTTTGTTTGGAGGCTGTTTGCGGACAGCAGCACACACAGCGGGAAGGTGCGCGCTGGCCAGCTCCAAGTCTCGGCAGATAGAAGCGCAAGCGAGGCACCTACTTGCGGTTTGTCCGGGAATAGGAAGCAGCATGCTGCGTGCCCAGAGTACTTCTCGCACTGTCCTGCCTGCCACGGGGCTGCTTCTGAGCACGGAGGTATGCATACAAGCCAGCTGAGATGGGCTTTGCCTAAAGAGTGAGGGAAGCGGCGAGCGGAACAAGGGATGTGCTGCACAGCTTCCCTTGCAGGCAGATTCCCTCCCGGGGCGCTTACTTCTCTTGCCTTAGTGCCCTGCTTTGTTTGGAGGCTGTTTGCGGACAGCAGCACACACAGCGGGAAGGTGCGCGCTGGCCAGCTAAAATTCTCGGCAGATAGAAGCGCAAGCGAGGCACCTGCTCGTTGTTTGTCCCGGGCATGGGAAGCAGCATGCTGCGTGCCCAGAAGAAATCTCGCACTGTCCTTCCTGCCACGGGGCTGCTTCTGAGCACGGAGGCACGCCTACAAGCCAGTTGAGATGGGCTTTGCCTAAGAGTGAGGGATGTGGCGAGCGGAACAAGAAATGGGCTGCACAGCTTCCCTCGCAGGCAGATTCCCTCCTGCTGTGCCTACTTCTCCTGCCTAAGCGCCCTGCTTTGTTTGGAGGCTGTTTGCGGACAGCAGCACACACAGCGGGAAGGTGCACGCTGGTCAGCTCCAAGTCTCGGCAGATAGAAGCGCAAGCGAGGCACCTACTTGCGGTTTGTCCGGGAATGGGAAGCAGCATGCTGCCTGCCCAGAGTACTTCTCGCACTGTCCTGCCTGCCACGGGGCTGCTTCTGAGCACGGAGGCACGCCTACAAGCCAGTTGAGATGGGCTTTGCCTAAGAGTGAGGGAAGTGGCGAGCGGAACAAGAAATGGGCTGCACAGCTTCCCTCGCAGGCAGATTCCCTCCTGCTGTGCCTACTTCTCCTGCCTTAGTGCCCTGCTTTGTTTGGAGGCTGTTTGCGGACAGCAGCACACACAGCGGGAAGGTGCGCGCTGGCCAGCTCCAAGTCTCGGCAGATTGAAGCGCAAGCGAGGCACCTACTTGCGGTTTGTCCGGGAATGGGAAGCAGCATGCTGCGTGCCAAGAGTACTTCTCGCTCTGTCCTGCCTGCCACGGGGCTGCTTCTGAGCACGGAGGCACGCCTACAAGCCAGCTGAGATGGGCTTTGCCTAAAGAGTGAGGGAAGCGGCGAGCGGAACAAGGGATGTGCTGCACAGCTTCCCTCGCAGGCAGATTCCCTCCTGGGGCACTTACTTCTCCTGCCTAAGCGCCCTGCTTTGTTTGGAGGCTGTTTGCGGACAGCAGCGCACACAGCGGGAAGGTGCGCGCTGGCCAGCTAAAATTCTCGGCAGATTGAAGCGCAAGCGAGGCACCTGCTCGCAGTTTGTCCCGAGCATGGGAAGCAGCATGCTGCGTGCCCAGAAGACATCTCGCTCTGTCCTGCCTGCCACGGGGCTGCTTCTGAGCACGGAGGCATGCCTACAAGCAAGCTGAGATGTGCTTTGCCTAAGAGTGAGGGAAGCGGCGAGCAGAACAAGGGATGTGCTGCACAGCTTCCCTTGCAGGCAGATTCCCTCCCGGGGCGCTTACTTCTCCTGCCTTAGTGCCCTGCTTTGTTTGGAGGCTGTTTGCAGACAGCAGCACACACAGCGGGAAGGTGCACGCTGGTCAGCTCCAAGTCTTGGCAGATAGAAGCGCAAGCGAGGCACCTGCTCGTTGTTTGTCCCGGGCATGGGAAGCAGCATGCTGCGTGCCCAGAAGACATCTCGCACTGTCCTTCCTGCCACGGGGCTGCTTCTGAGCACGGAGGCACGCCTACAAGCCAGTTGAGATGGGCTTTGCCTAAGAGTGAGGGAAGTGGCGAGCGGAACAAGAAATGGGCTGCACAGCTTCCCTCGCAGGCAGATTCCCTCCTGCTGTGCCTACTTCTCCTGCCTTAGTGCCCTGCTTTGTTTGGAGGCTGTTTGCGGACAGCAGCACACACAGCGGGAAGGTGCGCGCTGGCCAGCTCCAAGTCTCGGCAGATAGAAGCGCAAGCGAGGCACCTACTTGCGGTTTGTCCGGGAATGGGAAGCAGCATGCTGCCTGCCCAGAGTACTTCTCGCACTGTCCTGCCTGCCACGGGTCTGCTTCTGAGCACGGAGGCACGCCTACAAGCCAGCTGAGATGGGCTTTGCCTAAGAGTGAGGGAAGTGGCGAGCGGAACAAGAAGTGGGCTGCACAGCTTCCCTCGCAGGCAGATTCCCTCCTGCTGTGCCTACTTCTCCTGCCTTAGTGCCCTGCTTTGTTTGGAGGCTGTTTGCGGACAGCAGCACACACAGCGGGAAGGTGCGCGCTGGCCAGCTCCAAGTCTCGGCAGATTGAAGCGCAAGCGAGGCACCTGCTCGCAGTTTGTCCCGGGCATGGGAAGCAGCATGCTGCGTGAACAGAGTACTTCTCGCACTGACCTGCCTGCCACGGGGCTGCTTCTGAGCATGGAGGCACGCCTACAAGCCAGTTGAGATGGGCTTTGCCTAAGAGTGAGGCAAGCGGCAAGCGGAACAAGGGATGTGCTGCACAGCTTCCCTCGCAGGCAGATTCCCTCCTGGTGCACTTACTTCTCCTGCCTAAGCGCCCTGCTTTGTTTGGAGGCTGTTTGCGGACAGCAGCACACACAGCGGGAAGGTGCGCGCTGGCCAGCTAAAATTCTCGGCAGATTGAAGCGCAAGCGAGGCACCTGCTCGCAGTTTGTCCCGAGCATGGGAAGCAGCATGCTGCGTGCCCAGAAGACATCTCGCTCTGTCCTGCCTGCCACGGGGCTGCTTCTGAGCACGGAGGCATGCCTACAAGCAAGCTGAGATGTGCTTTGCCTAAGAGTGAGGGAAGCGGCGAGCAGAACAAGGGATGTGCTGCACAGCTTCCCTCGCAGGCAGATTCCCTCCTGGGGCACTTACTTCTCCTGCCTTAGTGCCCTGCTTTGTTTGGAGGCTGTTTGCAGACAGCAGCACACACAGCGGGAAGGTGCACGCTGGTCAGCTCCAAGTCTCGGCAGATAGAAGCGCAAGCGAGGCACCTGCTCGTTGTTTGTCCCGGGCATGGGAAGCAGCATGCTGCGTGCCCAGAAGACATCTCGCACTGTCCTTCCTGCCACGGGGCTGCTTCTGAGCACGGAGGCACGCCTACAAGCCAGTTGAGATGGGCTTTGCCTAAGAGTCAGGGAAGTGGCGAGCGGAACAAGAAATGGGCTGCATAGCTTCCCTCGCAGGCAGATTCCCTCCTGCTGTGCCTACTTCTCCTGCCTTAGTGCCCTGCTTTGTTTGGAGGCTGTTTGCGGACAGCAGCACACACAGCGGGAAGGTGCGCGCTGGCCAGCTCCAAGTCTCGGCAGATAGAAGCGCAAGCGAGGCACCTACTTGCGGTTTGTCCGGGAATGGGAAGCAGCATGCTGCGTGCCCAGAGTACTTCTCGCACTGTCCTGCCTGCCACGGGGCTGCTTCTGAGCACGGAGGTATGCATACAAGCCAGCTGAGATGGGCTTTGCCTAAAGAGTGAGGGAAGCGGCGAGCGGAACAAGGGATGTGCTGCACAGCTTCCCTCGCAGGCAGATTCCCTCCTGGGGCGCTTACTTCTCTTGCCTTAGTGCCCTGCTTTGTTTGGAGGCTGTTTGCGGACAGCAGCACACACAGCGGGAAGGTGCGCGCTGGCCAGCTAAAATTCTCGGCAGATTGAAGCGCAAGCGAGGCACCTGCTCGCAGTTTGTCCCGAGCATGGGAAGCAGCATGCTGCGTGCCCAGAAGACATCTCGCTCTGTCCTGCCTGCCACGGGGCTGCTTCTGAGCACGGAGGCATGCCTACAAGCAAGCTGAGATGTGCTTTGCCCAAGAGTGAGCGATGCGGCGAGCAGAACAAGGGATGTGCTGCACAGCTTCCCTTGCAGGCAGATTCCCTCCTGGGGTGCTTACTTCTCTTGCCTTAGTGCCCTGCTTTGTTTGGAGGCTGTTTGCGGACAGCAGCACACACAGCGGGAAGGTGCGCGCTGGCCAGCTCCAAGTCTCGGCAGATTGAAGCGCAAGCGAGGCACCTGCTCGCAGTTTGTCCCGGGCATGGGAAGCAGCATGCTGCGTGCCCAGAGTACTTCTCGCACTGACCTGCCTGCCACGGGGCTGCTTCTGAGCATGGAGGCACGCCTACAAGCCAGTTGAGATGGGCTTTGCCTAAGAGTGAGGCAAGCGGCAAGCGGAACAAGGGATGTGCTGCACAGCTTCCCTCGCAGGCAGATTCCCTCCTGGTGCACTTACTTCTCCTGCCTAAGCGCCCTGCTTTGTTTGGAGGCTGTTTGCGGACAGCAGCACACACAGCGGGAAGGTGCGCGCTGGCCAGCTAAAATTCTCGGCAGATTGAAGCGCAAGCGAGGCACCTGCTCGCAGTTTGTCCCGAGCATGGGAAGCAGCATGCTGCGTGCCCAGAAGACATCTCGCTCTGTCCTGCCTGCCACGGGGCTGCTTCTGAGCACGGAGGCATGCCTACAAGCAAGCTGAGATGTGCTTTGCCTAAGAGTGAGGGAAGCGGCGAGCAGAACAAGGGATGTGCTGCACAGCTTCCCTCGCAGGCAGATTCCCTCCTGGGGCACTTACTTCTCCTGCCTTAGTGCCCTGCTTTGTTTGGAGGCTGTTTGCAGACAGCAGCACACACAGCGGGAAGGTGCACGCTGGTCAGCTCCAAGTCTCGGCAGATAGAAGCGCAAGCGAGGCACCTGCTCGTTGTTTGTCCCGGGCATGGGAAGCAGCATGCTGCGTGCCCAGAAGACATCTCGCACTGTCCTTCCTGCCACGGGGCTGCTTCTGAGCACGGAGGCACGCCTACAAGCCAGTTGAGATGGGCTTTGCCTAAGAGTGAGGGAAGTGGCGAGCGGAACAAGAAATGGGCTGCATAGCTTCCCTCGCAGGCAGATTCCCTCCTGCTGTGCCTACTTCTCCTGCCTTAGTGCCCTGCTTTGTTTGGAGGCTGTTTGCGGACAGCAGCACACACAGCGGGAAGGTGCGCGCTGGCCAGCTCCAAGTCTCGGCAGATAGAAGCGCAAGCGAGGCACCTACTTGCGGTTTGTCCGGGAATGGGAAGCAGCATGCTGCGTGCCCAGAGTACTTCTCGCACTGTCCTGCCTGCCACGGGGCTGCTTCTGAGCACGGAGGTATGCATACAAGCCAGCTGAGATGGGCTTTGCCTAAAGAGTGAGGGAAGCGGCGAGCGGAACAAGGGATGTGCTGCACAGCTTCCCTCGCAGGCAGATTCCCTCCTGGGGCGCTTACTTCTCTTGCCTTAGTGCCCTGCTTTGTTTGGAGGCTGTTTGCGGACAGCAGCACACACAGCGGGAAGGTGCGCGCTGGCCAGCTAAAATTCTCGGCAGATTGAAGCGCAAGCGAGGCACCTGCTCGCAGTTTGTCCCGAGCATGGGAAGCAGCATGCTGCGTGCCCAGAAGACATCTCGCTCTGTCCTGCCTGCCACGGGGCTGCTTCTGAGCACGGAGGCATGCCTACAAGCAAGCTGAGATGTGCTTTGCCCAAGAGTGAGCGATGCGGCGAGCAGAACAAGGGATGTGCTGCACAGCTTCCCTTGCAGGCAGATTCCCTCCTGGGGTGCTTACTTCTCTTGCCTTAGTGCCCTGCTTTGTTTGGAGGCTGTTTGCGGACAGCAGCACACACAGCGGGAAGGTGCGCGCTGGCCAGCTCCAAGTCTCGGCAGATTGAAGCGCAAGCGAGGCACCTGCTCGCAGTTTGTCCCGGGCATGGGAAGCAGCATGCTGCGTGCCCAGAGTACTTCTCGCACTGTCCTGCCTGCCACGGGGCTGCTTCTGAGCATGGAGGCACGCCTACAAGCCAGTTGAGATGGGCTTTGCCTAAGAGTGAGGCAAGCGGCAAGCGGAACAAGGGATGTGCTGCACAGCTTCCCTCGCAGGCAGATTCCCTCCTGGTGCACTTACTTCTCCTGCCTAAGCGCCCTGCTTTGTTTGGAGGCTGTTTGCGGACAGCAGCACACACAGCGGGAAGGTGCGCGCTGGCCAGCTAAAATTCTCGGCAGATTGAAGCGCAAGCGAGGCACCTGCTCGCAGTTTGTCCCGAGCATGGGAAGCAGCATGCTGCGTGCCCAGAAGACATCTCGCTCTGTCCTGCCTGCCACGGGGCTGCTTCTGATCACGGAGGCACGCCTACAAGCCAGTTGAGATGGGCTTTGCCTAAGAGTGAGGGAAGTGGCGAGCGGAACAAGGGATGTGCTGCATAGCTTCCCTCGCAGGCAGATTCCCTCCTGCTGTGCCTACTTCTCCTGCCTTAGTGCCCTGCTTTGTTTGGAGGCTGTTTGCGGACAGCAGCACACACAGCGGGAAGGTGCGCGCTGGCCAGCTCCAAGTCTCGGCAGATAGAAGCGCAAGCGAGGCACCTACTTGCGGTTTGTCCGGGAATAGGAAGCAGCATGCTGCGTGCCCAGAGTACTTCTCGCACTGTCCTGCCTGCCACGGGGCTGCTTCTGAGCACGGAGGTATGCATACAAGCCAGCTGAGATGGGCTTTGCCTAAAGAGTGAGGGAAGCGGCGAGCGGAACAAGGGATGTGCTGCACAGCTTCCCTCGCAGGCAGATTCCCTGCTGGGGCGCTTACTTCTCTTGCCTTAGTGCCCTGCTTTGTTTGGAGGCTGTTTGCGGACAGCAGCACACACAGCGGGAAGGTGCGCGCTGGCCAGCTAAAATTCTCGGCAGATAGAAGCGCAAGCGAGGCACCTGCTCGTTGTTTGTCCCGGGCATGGGAAGCAGCATGCTGCGTGCCCAGAAGAAATCTCGCACTGTCCTTCCTGCCACGGGGCTGCTTCTGAGCACGGAGGCACGCCTACAAGCCAGTTGAGATGGGCTTTGCCTAAGAGTGAGGGATGTGGCGAGCGGAACAAGAAATGGGCTGCACAGCTTCCCTCGCAGGCAGATTCCCTCCTGCTGTGCCTACTTCTCCTGCCTAAGCGCCCTGCTTTGTTTGGAGGCTGTTTGCGGACAGCAGCACACACAGCGGGAAGGTGCGCGCTGGCCAGCTCCAAGTCTCGGCAGATAGAAGCGCAAGCGAGGCACCTACTTGCGGTTTGTCCGGGAATGGGAAGCAGCATGCTGCCTGCCCAGAGTACTTCTCGCACTGTCCTGCCTGCCACGGGGCTGCTTCTGAGCATGGAGGCACGCCTACAAGCCAGTTGAGATGGGCTTTGCCTAAGAGTGAGGGAAGTGGCGAGCGGAACAAGAAATGGGCTGCACAGCTTCCCTCGCAGGCAGATTCCCTCCTGCTGTGCCTACTTCTCCTGCCTTAGTGCCCTGCTTTGTTTGGAGGCTGTTTGCGGACAGCAGCACACACAGCGGGAAGGTGCGCGCTGGCCAGCTCCAAGTCTCGGCAGATAGAAGCGCAAGCGAGGCACCTACTTGCGGTTTGTCCGGGCATGGGAAGCAGCATGCTGCGTGCCCAGAGTACTTCTCGCACTGTCCTGCCTGCCACGGGGCTGCTTCTGAGCACGGAGGCACGCCTACAAGCCAGCTGAGATGGGCTTTGCCTAAAGAGTGAGGGAAGCGGCGAGCGGAACAAGGGATGTGCTGCACAGCTTCCCTCGCAGGCAGATTCCCTCCTGGGGCACTTACTTCTCCTGCCTAAGCGCCCTGCTTTGTTTGGAGGCTGTTTGCGGACAGCAGCGCACACAGCGGGAAGGTGCGCGCTGGCCAGCTAAAATTCTCGGCAGATTGAAGCGCAAGCGAGGCACCTGCTCGCAGTTTGTCCCGAGCATGGGAAGCAGCATGCTGCGTGCCCAGAAGACATCTCGCTCTGTCCTGCCTGCCACGGGGCTGCTTCTGAGCACGGAGGCATGCCTACAAGCAAGCTGAGATGTGCTTTGCCTAAGAGTGAGGGAAGCGGCGAGCAGAACAAGGGATGTGCTGCACAGCTTCCCTTGCAGGCAGATTCCCTCCCGGGGCGCTTACTTCTCCTGCCTTAGTGCCCTGCTTTGTTTGGAGGCTGTTTGCAGACAGCAGCACACACAGCGGGAAGGTGCACGCTGGTCAGCTCCAAGTCTTGGCAGATAGAAGCGCAAGCGAGGCACCTGCTCGTTGTTTGTCCCGGGCATGGGAAGCAGCATGCTGCGTGCCCAGAAGACATCTCGCACTGTCCTTCCTGCCACGGGGCTGCTTCTGAGCACGGAGGCACGCCTACAAGCCAGTTGAGATGGGCTTTGCCTAAGAGTGAGGGAAGTGGCGAGCGGAACAAGAAATGGGCTGCACAGCTTCCCTCGCAGGCAGATTCCCTCCTGCTGTGCCTACTTCTCCTGCCTTAGTGCCCTGCTTTGTTTGGAGGCTGTTTGCGGACAGCAGCACACACAGCGGGAAGGTGCGCGCTGGCCAGCTCCAAGTCTCGGCAGATAGAAGCGCAAGCGAGGCACCTACTTGCGGTTTGTCCGGGAATGGGAAGCAGCATGCTGCCTGCCCAGAGTACTTCTCGCACTGTCCTGCCTGCCACGGGTCTGCTTCTGAGCACGGAGGCACGCCTACAAGCCAGCTGAGATGGGCTTTGCCTAAGAGTGAGGGAAGTGGCGAGCGGAACAAGAAGTGGGCTGCACAGCTTCCCTCGCAGGCAGATTCCCTCCTGCTGTGCCTACTTCTCCTGCCTTAGTGCCCTGCTTTGTTTGGAGGCTGTTTGCGGACAGCAGCACACACAGCGGGAAGGTGCGCGCTGGCCAGCTCCAAGTCTCGGCAGATTGAAGCGCAAGCGAGGCACCTGCTCGCAGTTTGTCCCGGGCATGGGAAGCAGCATGCTGCGTGAACAGAGTACTTCTCGCACTGACCTGCCTGCCACGGGGCTGCTTCTGAGCATGGAGGCACGCCTACAAGCCAGTTGAGATGGGCTTTGCCTAAGAGTGAGGCAAGCGGCAAGCGGAACAAGGGATGTGCTGCACAGCTTCCCTCGCAGGCAGATTCCCTCCTGGTGCACTTACTTCTCCTGCCTAAGCGCCCTGCTTTGTTTGGAGGCTGTTTGCGGACAGCAGCACACACAGCGGGAAGGTGCGCGCTGGCCAGCTAAAATTCTCGGCAGATTGAAGCGCAAGCGAGGCACCTGCTCGCAGTTTGTCCCGAGCATGGGAAGCAGCATGCTGCGTGCCCAGAAGACATCTCGCTCTGTCCTGCCTGCCACGGGGCTGCTTCTGAGCACGGAGGCATGCCTACAAGCAAGCTGAGATGTGCTTTGCCTAAGAGTGAGGGAAGCGGCGAGCAGAACAAGGGATGTGCTGCACAGCTTCCCTCGCAGGCAGATTCCCTCCTGGGGCACTTACTTCTCCTGCCTTAGTGCCCTGCTTTGTTTGGAGGCTGTTTGCAGACAGCAGCACACACAGCGGGAAGGTGCACGCTGGTCAGCTCCAAGTCTCGGCAGATAGAAGCGCAAGCGAGGCACCTGCTCGTTGTTTGTCCCGGGCATGGGAAGCAGCATGCTGCGTGCCCAGAAGACATCTCGCACTGTCCTTCCTGCCACGGGGCTGCTTCTGAGCACGGAGGCACGCCTACAAGCCAGTTGAGATGGGCTTTGCCTAAGAGTGAGGGAAGTGGCGAGCGGAACAAGAAATGGGCTGCATAGCTTCCCTCGCAGGCAGATTCCCTCCTGCTGTGCCTACTTCTCCTGCCTTAGTGCCCTGCTTTGTTTGGAGGCTGTTTGCGGACAGCAGCACACACAGCGGGAAGGTGCGCGCTGGCCAGCTCCAAGTCTCGGCAGATAGAAGCGCAAGCGAGGCACCTACTTGCGGTTTGTCCGGGAATGGGAAGCAGCATGCTGCGTGCCCAGAGTACTTCTCGCACTGTCCTGCCTGCCACGGGGCTGCTTCTGAGCACGGAGGTATGCATACAAGCCAGCTGAGATGGGCTTTGCCTAAAGAGTGAGGGAAGCGGCGAGCGGAACAAGGGATGTGCTGCACAGCTTCCCTCGCAGGCAGATTCCCTCCTGGGGCGCTTACTTCTCTTGCCTTAGTGCCCTGCTTTGTTTGGAGGCTGTTTGCGGACAGCAGCACACACAGCGGGAAGGTGCGCGCTGGCCAGCTAAAATTCTCGGCAGATTGAAGCGCAAGCGAGGCACCTGCTCGCAGTTTGTCCCGAGCATGGGAAGCAGCATGCTGCGTGCCCAGAAGACATCTCGCTCTGTCCTGCCTGCCACGGGGCTGCTTCTGAGCACGGAGGCATGCCTACAAGCAAGCTGAGATGTGCTTTGCCCAAGAGTGAGCGATGCGGCGAGCAGAACAAGGGATGTGCTGCACAGCTTCCCTTGCAGGCAGATTCCCTCCTGGGGTGCTTACTTCTCTTGCCTTAGTGCCCTGCTTTGTTTGGAGGCTGTTTGCGGACAGCAGCACACACAGCGGGAAGGTGCGCGCTGGCCAGCTCCAAGTCTCGGCAGATTGAAGCGCAAGCGAGGCACCTGCTCGCAGTTTGTCCCGGGCATGGGAAGCAGCATGCTGCGTGCCCAGAGTACTTCTCGCACTGTCCTGCCTGCCACGGGGCTGCTTCTGAGCATGGAGGCACGCCTACAAGCCAGTTGAGATGGGCTTTGCCTAAGAGTGAGGCAAGCGGCAAGCGGAACAAGGGATGTGCTGCACAGCTTCCCTCGCAGGCAGATTCCCTCCTGGTGCACTTACTTCTCCTGCCTAAGCGCCCTGCTTTGTTTGGAGGCTGTTTGCGGACAGCAGCACACACAGCGGGAAGGTGCGTGCTGGCCAGCTAAAATTCTCGGCAAATTAAAGCGCAAGCGAGGCACCTGCTCGCAGTTTGTCCCGAGCATGGGAAGCAGCATGCTGCGTGC
Source organism: Rhea pennata (assembly GCF_028389875.1). Taxonomy (NCBI): domain Eukaryota; kingdom Metazoa; phylum Chordata; class Aves; order Rheiformes; family Rheidae; genus Rhea; species Rhea pennata. The sequence goes on along the minus strand of NC_084671.1, from coordinate 30,620,038 downwards.
CCAGAAGACATCTCGCTCTGTCCTGCCTACCACGGGGCTGCTTCTGAGCACGGAGGCATGCCTACAAGCAAGCTGAGATGTGCTTTGCCTAAGAGTGAGGGAAGTGGCGAGCGGAACAAGAAATGGGCTGCACAGCTTCCCTCGCAGGCAGATTCCCTCCTGCTGTGCCTACTTCTCCTGCCTTAGTGCCCTGCTTTGTTTGGAGGCTGTTTGCGGACAGCAGCACACACAGCGGGAAGGTGCGCGCTGGCCAGCTCCAAGTCTCGGCAGATAGAAGCGCAAGCGAGGCACCTACTTGCGGTTTGTCCGGGAATGGGAAGCAGCATGCTGCCTGCCCAGAGTACTTCTCGCACTGTCCTGCCTGCCACGGGTCTGCTTCTGAGCACGGAGGCACGCCTACAAGCCAGCTGAGATGGGCTTTGCCTAAGAGTGAGGGAAGTGGCGAGCGGAACAAGAAGTGGGCTGCACAGCTTCCCTCGCAGGCAGATTCCCTCCTGGGGCACTTACTTCTCCTGCCTTAGTGCCCTGCTTTGTTTGGAGGCTGTTTGCAGACAGCAGCACACACAGCGGGAAGGTGCACGCTGGTCAGCTCCAAGTCTCGGCAGATAGAAGCGCAAGCGAGGCACCTGCTCGTTGTTTGTCCCGGGCATGGGAAGCAGCATGCTGCGTGCCCAGAAGACATCTCGCACTGTCCTTCCTGCCACGGGGCTGCTTCTGAGCACGGAGGCACGCCTACAAGCCAGTTGAGATGGGCTTTGCCTAAGAGTGAGGGAAGTGGCGAGCGGAACAAGAAATGGGCTGCATAGCTTCCCTCGCAGGCAGATTCCCTCCTGCTGTGCCTACTTCTCCTGCCTTAGTGCCCTGCTTTGTTTGGAGGCTGTTTGCGGACAGCAGCACACACAGCGGGAAGGTGCGCGCTGGCCAGCTCCAAGTCTCGGCAGATAGAAGCGCAAGCGAGGCACCTACTTGCGGTTTGTCCGGGAATGGGAAGCAGCATGCTGCGTGCCCAGAGTACTTCTCGCACTGTCCTGCCTGCCACGGGGCTGCTTCTGAGCACGGAGGTATGCATACAAGCCAGCTGAGATGGGCTTTGCCTAAAGAGTGAGGGAAGCGGCGAGCGGAACAAGGGATGTGCTGCACAGCTTCCCTCGCAGGCAGATTCCCTCCTGGGGCGCTTACTTCTCTTGCCTTAGTGCCCTGCTTTGTTTGGAGGCTGTTTGCGGACAGCAGCACACACAGCGGGAAGGTGCGCGCTGGCCAGCTAAAATTCTCGGCAGATAGAAGCGCAAGCGAGGCACCTGCTCGCAGTTTGTCCCGAGCATGGGAAGCAGCATGCTGCGTGCCCAGAAGACATCTCGCTCTGTCCTGCCTGCCACGGGGCTGCTTCTGAGCACGGAGGCATGCCTACAAGCAAGCTGAGATGTGCTTTGCCCAAGAGTGAGCGATGCGGCGAGCAGAACAAGGGATGTGCTGCACAGCTTCCCTTGCAGGCAGATTCCCTCCCGGGGCGCTTACTTCTCCTGCCTTAGTGCCCTGCTTTGTTTGGAGGCTGTTTGCAGACAGCAGCACACACAGCGGGAAGGTGCACGCTGGTCAGCTCCAAGTCTTGGCAGATAGAAGCGCAAGCGAGGCACCTGCTCGTTGTTTGTCCCGGGCATGGGAAGCAGCATGCTGCGTGCCCAGAAGACATCTCGCACTGTCCTTCCTGCCACGGGGCTGCTTCTGAGCACGGAGGCACGCCTACAAGCCAGTTGAGATGGGCTTTGCCTAAGAGTGAGGGAAGTGGCGAGCGGAACAAGAAATGGGCTGCACAGCTTCCCTCGCAGGCAGATTCCCTCCTGCTGTGCCTACTTCTCCTGCCTTAGTGCCCTGCTTTGTTTGGAGGCTGTTTGCGGACAGCAGCACACACAGCGGGAAGGTGCGCGCTGGCCAGCTCCAAGTCTCGGCAGATAGAAGCGCAAGCGAGGCACCTACTTGCGGTTTGTCCGGGAATGGGAAGCAGCATGCTGCCTGCCCAGAGTACTTCTCGCACTGTCCTGCCTGCCACGGGTCTGCTTCTGAGCACGGAGGCACGCCTACAAGCCAGCTGAGATGGGCTTTGCCTAAGAGTGAGGGAAGTGGCGAGCGGAACAAGAAGTGGGCTGCACAGCTTCCCTCGCAGGCAGATTCCCTCCTGCTGTGCCTACTTCTCCTGCCTTAGTGCCCTGCTTTGTTTGGAGGCTGTTTGCGGACAGCAGCACACACAGCGGGAAGGTGCGCGCTGGCCAGCTCCAAGTCTCGGCAGATTGAAGCGCAAGCGAGGCACCTGCTCGCAGTTTGTCCCGGGCATGGGAAGCAGCATGCTGCGTGAACAGAGTACTTCTCGCACTGACCTGCCTGCCACGGGGCTGCTTCTGAGCACGGAGGCACGCCTACAAGCCAGTTGAGATGGGCTTTGCCTAAGAGTGAGGCAAGCGGCAAGCGGAACAAGGGATGTGCTGCACAGCTTCCCTCGCAGGCAGATTCCCTCCTGGTGCACTTACTTCTCCTGCCTAAGCGCCCTGCTTTGTTTGGAGGCTGTTTGCGGACAGCAGCACACACAGCGGGAAGGTGCGCGCTGGCCAGCTAAAATTCTCGGCAGATTGAAGCGCAAGCGAGGCACCTGCTCGCAGTTTGTCCCGAGCATGGGAAGCAGCATGCTGCGTGCCCAGAAGACATCTCGCTCTGTCCTGCCTGCCACGGGGCTGCTTCTGAGCACGGAGGCATGCCTACAAGCAAGCTGAGATGTGCTTTGCCTAAGAGTGAGGGAAGCGGCGAGCAGAACAAGGGATGTGCTGCACAGCTTCCCTCGCAGGCAGATTCCCTCCTGGGGCACTTACTTCTCCTGCCTTAGTGCCCTGCTTTGTTTGGAGGCTGTTTGCAGACAGCAGCACACACAGCGGGAAGGTGCACGCTGGTCAGCTCCAAGTCTCGGCAGATAGAAGCGCAAGCGAGGCACCTGCTCGTTGTTTGTCCCGGGCATGGGAAGCAGCATGCTGCGTGCCCAGAAGACATCTCGCACTGTCCTTCCTGCCACGGGGCTGCTTCTGAGCACGGAGGCACGCCTACAAGCCAGTTGAGATGGGCTTTGCCTAAGAGTGAGGGAAGTGGCGAGCGGAACAAGAAATGGGCTGCATAGCTTCCCTCGCAGGCAGATTCCCTCCTGCTGTGCCTACTTCTCCTGCCTTAGTGCCCTGCTTTGTTTGGAGGCTGTTTGCGGACAGCAGCACACACAGCGGGAAGGTGCGCGCTGGCCAGCTCCAAGTCTCGGCAGATTGAAGCGCAAGCGAGGCACCTGCTCGCAGTTTGTCCCGGGCATGGGAAGCAGCATGCTGCGTGCCCAGAGTACTTCTCGCACTGTCCTGCCTGCCACGGGGCTGCTTCTGAGCATGGAGGCATGCCTACAAGCCAGTTGAGATGGGCTTTGCCTAAGAGTGAGGCAAGCGGCAAGCGGAACAAGGGATGTGCTGCACAGCTTCCCTCGCAGGCAGATTCCCTCCTGGTGCACTTACTTCTCCTGCCTAAGCGCCCTGCTTTGTTTGGAGGCTGTTTGCGGACAGCAGCACACACAGCGGGAAGGTGCGTGCTGGCCAGCTAAAATTCTCGGCAAATTAAAGCGCAAGCGAGGCACCTGCTCGCAGTTTGTCCCGAGCATGGGAAGCAGCATGCTGCGTGCCCAGAAGACATCTCGCTCTGTCCTGCCTACCACGGGGCTGCTTCTGAGCACGGAGGCATGCCTACAAGCAAGCTGAGATGTGCTTTGCCTAAGAGTGAGGGAAGTGGCGAGCGGAACAAGAAATGGGCTGCACAGCTTCCCTCGCAGGCAGATTCCCTCCTGCTGTGCCTACTTCTCCTGCCTTAGTGCCCTGCTTTGTTTGGAGGCTGTTTGCGGACAGCAGCACACACAGCGGGAAGGTGCGCGCTGGCCAGCTCCAAGTCTCGGCAGATAGAAGCGCAAGCGAGGCACCTACTTGCGGTTTGTCCGGGAATGGGAAGCAGCATGCTGCCTGCCCAGAGTACTTCTCGCACTGTCCTGCCTGCCACGGGTCTGCTTCTGAGCACGGAGGCACGCCTACAAGCCAGCTGAGATGGGCTTTGCCTAAGAGTGAGGGAAGTGGCGAGCGGAACAAGAAGTGGGCTGCACAGCTTCCCTCGCAGGCAGATTCCCTCCTGGGGCACTTACTTCTCCTGCCTTAGTGCCCTGCTTTGTTTGGAGGCTGTTTGCAGACAGCAGCACACACAGCGGGAAGGTGCACGCTGGTCAGCTCCAAGTCTCGGCAGATAGAAGCGCAAGCGAGGCACCTGCTCGTTGTTTGTCCCGGGCATGGGAAGCAGCATGCTGCGTGCCCAGAAGACATCTCGCACTGTCCTTCCTGCCACGGGGCTGCTTCTGAGCACGGAGGCACGCCTACAAGCCAGTTGAGATGGGCTTTGCCTAAGAGTGAGGGAAGTGGCGAGCGGAACAAGAAATGGGCTGCATAGCTTCCCTCGCAGGCAGATTCCCTCCTGCTGTGCCTACTTCTCCTGCCTTAGTGCCCTGCTTTGTTTGGAGGCTGTTTGCGGACAGCAGCACACACAGCGGGAAGGTGCGCGCTGGCCAGCTCCAAGTCTCGGCAGATAGAAGCGCAAGCGAGGCACCTACTTGCGGTTTGTCCGGGAATGGGAAGCAGCATGCTGCGTGCCCAGAGTACTTCTCGCACTGTCCTGCCTGCCACGGGGCTGCTTCTGAGCACGGAGGTATGCATACAAGCCAGCTGAGATGGGCTTTGCCTAAAGAGTGAGGGAAGCGGCGAGCGGAACAAGGGATGTGCTGCACAGCTTCCCTCGCAGGCAGATTCCCTCCTGGGGCGCTTACTTCTCTTGCCTTAGTGCCCTGCTTTGTTTGGAGGCTGTTTGCGGACAGCAGCACACACAGCGGGAAGGTGCGCGCTGGCCAGCTAAAATTCTCGGCAGATAGAAGCGCAAGCGAGGCACCTGCTCGCAGTTTGTCCCGAGCATGGGAAGCAGCATGCTGCGTGCCCAGAAGACATCTCGCTCTGTCCTGCCTGCCACGGGGCTGCTTCTGAGCACGGAGGCATGCCTACAAGCAAGCTGAGATGTGCTTTGCCCAAGAGTGAGCGATGCGGCGAGCAGAACAAGGGATGTGCTGCACAGCTTCCCTTGCAGGCAGATTCCCTCCTGGGGTGCTTACTTCTCTTGCCTTAGTGCCCTGCTTTGTTTGGAGGCTGTTTGCGGACAGCAGCACACACAGCGGGAAGGTGCGCGCTGGCCAGCTCCAAGTCTCGGCAGATTGAAGCGCAAGCGAGGCACCTGCTCGCAGTTTGTCCCGGGCATGGGAAGCAGCATGCTGCGTGCCCAGAGTACTTCTCGCACTGTCCTGCCTGCCACGGGGCTGCTTCTGAGCATGGAGGCACGCCTACAAGCCAGTTGAGATGGGCTTTGCCTAAGAGTGAGGCAAGCGGCAAGCGGAACAAGGGATGTGCTGCACAGCTTCCCTCGCAGGCAGATTCCCTCCTGGTGCACTTACTTCTCCTGCCTAAGCGCCCTGCTTTGTTTGGAGGCTGTTTGCGGACAGCAGCACACACAGCGGGAAGGTGCGTGCTGGCCAGCTAAAATTCTCGGCAAATTAAAGCGCAAGCGAGGCACCTGCTCGCAGTTTGTCCCGAGCATGGGAAGCAGCATGCTGCGTGCCCAGAAGACATCTCGCTCTGTCCTGCCTACCACGGGGCTGCTTCTGAGCACGGAGGCATGCCTACAAGCAAGCTGAGATGTGCTTTGCCTAAGAGTGAGGGAAGTGGCGAGCGGAACAAGAAATGGGCTGCACAGCTTCCCTCGCAGGCAGATTCCCTCCTGCTGTGCCTACTTCTCCTGCCTTAGTGCCCTGCTTTGTTTGGAGGCTGTTTGCGGACAGCAGCACACACAGCGGGAAGGTGCGCGCTGGCCAGCTCCAAGTCTCGGCAGATAGAAGCGCAAGCGAGGCACCTACTTGCGGTTTGTCCGGGAATGGGAAGCAGCATGCTGCCTGCCCAGAGTACTTCTCGCACTGTCCTGCCTGCCACGGGTCTGCTTCTGAGCACGGAGGCACGCCTACAAGCCAGCTGAGATGGGCTTTGCCTAAGAGTGAGGGAAGTGGCGAGCGGAACAAGAAGTGGGCTGCACAGCTTCCCTCGCAGGCAGATTCCCTCCTGGGGCACTTACTTCTCCTGCCTTAGTGCCCTGCTTTGTTTGGAGGCTGTTTGCAGACAGCAGCACACACAGCGGGAAGGTGCACGCTGGTCAGCTCCAAGTCTCGGCAGATAGAAGCGCAAGCGAGGCACCTGCTCGTTGTTTGTCCCGGGCATGGGAAGCAGCATGCTGCGTGCCCAGAAGACATCTCGCACTGTCCTTCCTGCCACGGGGCTGCTTCTGAGCACGGAGGCACACCTACAAGCCAGTTGAGATGGGCTTTGCCTAAGAGTGAGGGAAGTGGCGAGCGGAACAAGAAATGGGCTGCATAGCTTCCCTCGCAGGCAGATTCCCTCCTGCTGTGCCTACTTCTCCTGCCTTAGTGCCCTGCTTTGTTTGGAGGCTGTTTGCGGACAGCAGCACACACAGCGGGAAGGTGCGCGCTGGCCAGCTCCAAGTCTCGGCAGATAGAAGCGCAAGCGAGGCACCTACTTGCGGTTTGTCCGGGAATGGGAAGCAGCATGCTGCGTGCCCAGAGTACTTCTCGCACTGTCCTGCCTGCCACGGGGCTGCTTCTGAGCACGGAGGTATGCATACAAGCCAGCTGAGATGGGCTTTGCCTAAAGAGTGAGGGAAGCGGCGAGCGGAACAAGGGATGTGCTGCACAGCTTCCCTCGCAGGCAGATTCCCTCCTGGGGCGCTTACTTCTCTTGCCTTAGTGCCCTGCTTTGTTTGGAGGCTGTTTGCGGACAGCAGCACACACAGCGGGAAGGTGCGCGCTGGCCAGCTAAAATTCTCGGCAGATAGAAGCGCAAGCGAGGCACCTGCTCGCAGTTTGTCCCGAGCATGGGAAGCAGCATGCTGCGTGCCCAGAAGACATCTCGCTCTGTCCTGCCTGCCACGGGGCTGCTTCTGAGCACGGAGGCATGCCTACAAGCAAGCTGAGATGTGCTTTGCCCAAGAGTGAGCGATGCGGCGAGCAGAACAAGGGATGTGCTGCACAGCTTCCCTTGCAGGCAGATTCCCTCCTGGGGTGCTTACTTCTCTTGCCTTAGTGCCCTGCTTTGTTTGGAGGCTGTTTGCGGACAGCAGCACACACAGCGGGAAGGTGCGCGCTGGCCAGCTCCAAGTCTCGGCAGATTGAAGCGCAAGCGAGGCACCTGCTCGCAGTTTGTCCCGGGCATGGGAAGCAGCATGCTGCGTGCCCAGAGTACTTCTCGCACTGTCCTGCCTGCCACGGGGCTGCTTCTGAGCATGGAGGCACGCCTACAAGCCAGTTGAGATGGGCTTTGCCTAAGAGTGAGGCAAGCGGCAAGCGGAACAAGGGATGTGCTGCACAGCTTCCCTCGCAGGCAGATTCCCTCCTGGGGCACTTACTTCTCCTGCCTAAGCGCCCTGCTTTGTTTGGAGGCTGTTTGCGGACAGCAGCACACACAGCGGGAAGGTGCGCGCTGGCCAGCTAAAATTCTCGGCAAATTGAAGCGCAAGCGAGGCACCTGCTCGCAGTTTGTCCCGAGCATGGGAAGCAGCATGCTGCGTGCCCAGAAGACATCTCGCTCTGTCCTGCCTACCACGGGGCTGCTTCTGAGCACGGAGGCATGCCTACAAGCAAGCTGAGATGTGCTTTGCCTAAGAGTGAGGGAAGCGGCGAGCAGAACAAGGGATGTGCTGCACAGCTTCCCTTGCAGGCAGATTCCCTCCTGGGGCGCTTACTTCTCTTGCCTTAGTGCCCTGCTTTGTTTGGAGGCTGTTTGCGGACAGCAGCGCACACAGCGGGAAGGTGCGTGCTGGCCAGCTAAAATTCTCGGCAGATTGAAGCGCAAGCGAGGCACCTGCTCGCAGTTTGTCCCGAGCATGGGAAGCAGCATGCTGCGTGCCCAGAAGACATCTCGCTCTGTCCTGCCTGCCACGGGGCTGCTTCTGATCACGGAGGCACGCCTACAAGCCAGTTGAGATGGGCTTTGCCTAAGAGTGAGGGAAGTGGCGAGCGGAACAAGGGATGTGCTGCATAGCTTCCCTCGCAGGCAGATTCCCTCCTGCTGTGCCTACTTCTCCTGCCTTAGTGCCCTGCTTTGTTTGGAGGCTGTTTGCGGACAGCAGCACACACAGCGGGAAGGTGCGCGCTGGCCAGCTCCAAGTCTCGGCAGATAGAAGCGCAAGCGAGGCACCTACTTGCGGTTTGTCCGGGAATAGGAAGCAGCATGCTGCGTGCCCAGAGTACTTCTCGCACTGTCCTGCCTGCCACGGGGCTGCTTCTGAGCACGGAGGTATGCATACAAGCCAGCTGAGATGGGCTTTGCCTAAAGAGTGAGGGAAGCGGCGAGCGGAACAAGGGATGTGCTGCACAGCTTCCCTTGCAGGCAGATTCCCTCCTGGGGTGCTTACTTCTCTTGCCTTAGTGCCCTGCTTTGTTTGGAGGCTGTTTGCGGACAGCAGCACACACAGCGGGAAGGTGCGCGCTGGCCAGCTCCAAGTCTCGGCAGATAGAAGCGCAAGCCAGGCACCTGCTCGCAGTTTGTCCCGGGCATGGGAAGCAGCATGCTGCGTGCCCAGAAGACATCTCGCTCTGTCCTGCCTACCACGGGGCTGCTTCTGAGCACGGAGGCATGCCTACAAGCAAGCTGAGATGTGCTTTGCCTAAGAGTGAGGGAAGTGGCGAGCGGAACAAGAAATGGGCTGCACAGCTTCCCTCGCAGGCAGATTCCCTCCTGCTGTGCCTACTTCTCCTGCCTTAGTGCCCTGCTTTGTTTGGAGGCTGTTTGCGGACAGCAGCACACACAGCGGGAAGGTGCGCGCTGGCCAGCTCCAAGTCTCGGCAGATAGAAGCGCAAGCGAGGCACCTACTTGCGGTTTGTCCGGGAATGGGAAGCAGCATGCTGCCTGCCCAGAGTACTTCTCGCACTGTCCTGCCTGCCACGGGTCTGCTTCTGAGCACGGAGGCACGCCTACAAGCCAGCTGAGATGGGCTTTGCCTAAGAGTGAGGGAAGTGGCGAGCGGAACAAGAAGTGGGCTGCACAGCTTCCCTCGCAGGCAGATTCCCTCCTGGGGCACTTACTTCTCCTGCCTTAGTGCCCTGCTTTGTTTGGAGGCTGTTTGCAGACAGCAGCACACACAGCGGGAAGGTGCACGCTGGTCAGCTCCAAGTCTCGGCAGATAGAAGCGCAAGCGAGGCACCTGCTCGTTGTTTGTCCCGGGCATGGGAAGCAGCATGCTGCGTGCCCAGAAGACATCTCGCACTGTCCTTCCTGCCACGGGGCTGCTTCTGAGCACGGAGGCACGCCTACAAGCCAGTTGAGATGGGCTTTGCCTAAGAGTGAGGGAAGTGGCGAGCGGAACAAGAAATGGGCTGCATAGCTTCCCTCGCAGGCAGATTCCCTCCTGCTGTGCCTACTTCTCCTGCCTTAGTGCCCTGCTTTGTTTGGAGGCTGTTTGCGGACAGCAGCACACACAGCGGGAAGGTGCGCGCTGGCCAGCTCCAAGTCTCGGCAGATAGAAGCGCAAGCGAGGCACCTACTTGCGGTTTGTCCGGGAATGGGAAGCAGCATGCTGCGTGCCCAGAGTACTTCTCGCACTGTCCTGCCTGCCACGGGGCTGCTTCTGAGCACGGAGGTATGCATACAAGCCAGCTGAGATGGGCTTTGCCTAAAGAGTGAGGGAAGCGGCGAGCGGAACAAGGGATGTGCTGCACAGCTTCCCTCGCAGGCAGATTCCCTCCTGGGGCGCTTACTTCTCTTGCCTTAGTGCCCTGCTTTGTTTGGAGGCTGTTTGCGGACAGCAGCACACACAGCGGGAAGGTGCGCGCTGGCCAGCTAAAATTCTCGGCAGATAGAAGCGCAAGCGAGGCACCTGCTCGCAGTTTGTCCCGAGCATGGGAAGCAGCATGCTGCGTGCCCAGAAGACATCTCGCTCTGTCCTGCCTGCCACGGGGCTGCTTCTGAGCACGGAGGCATGCCTACAAGCAAGCTGAGATGTGCTTTGCCCAAGAGTGAGCGATGCGGCGAGCAGAACAAGGGATGTGCTGCACAGCTTCCCTTGCAGGCAGATTCCCTCCTGGGGTGCTTACTTCTCTTGCCTTAGTGCCCTGCTTTGTTTGGAGGCTGTTTGCGGACAGCAGCACACACAGCGGGAAGGTGCGCGCTGGCCAGCTCCAAGTCTCGGCAGATTGAAGCGCAAGCGAGGCACCTGCTCGCAGTTTGTCCCGGGCATGGGAAGCAGCATGCTGCGTGCCCAGAGTACTTCTCGCACTGTCCTGCCTGCCACGGGGCTGCTTCTGAGCATGGAGGCACGCCTACAAGCCAGTTGAGATGGGCTTTGCCTAAGAGTGAGGCAAGCGGCAAGCGGAACAAGGGATGTGCTGCACAGCTTCCCTCGCAGGCAGATTCCCTCCTGGGGCACTTACTTCTCCTGCCTAAGCGCCCTGCTTTGTTTGGAGGCTGTTTGCGGACAGCAGCACACACAGCGGGAAGGTGCGCGCTGGCCAGCTAAAATCCTCGGCAAATTGAAGCGCAAGCGAGGCACCTGCTCGCAGTTTGTCCCGAGCATGGGAAGCAGCATGCTGCGTGCCCAGAAGACATCTCGCTCTGTCCTGCCTACCACGGGGCTGCTTCTGAGCACGGAGGCATGCCTACAAGCAAGCTGAGATGTGCTTTGCCTAAGAGTGAGGGAAGCGGCGAGCAGAACAAGGGATGTGCTGCACAGCTTCCCTTGCAGGCAGATTCCCTCCCGGGGCGCTTACTTCTCCTGCCTTAGTGCCCTGCTTTGTTTGGAGGCTGTTTGCAGACAGCAGCACACACAGCGGGAAGGTGCACGCTGGTCAGCTCCAAGTCTTGGCAGATAGAAGCGCAAGCGAGGCACCTGCTCGTTGTTTGTCCCGGGCATGGGAAGCAGCATGCTGCGTGCCCAGAAGACATCTCGCACTGTCCTTCCTGCCACGGGGCTGCTTCTGAGCACGGAGGCACGCCTACAAGCCAGTTGAGATGGGCTTTGCCTAAGAGTGAGGGAAGTGGCGAGCGGAACAAGAAATGGGCTGCACAGCTTCCCTCGCAGGCAGATTCCCTCCTGCTGTGCCTACTTCTCCTGCCTTAGTGCCCTGCTTTGTTTGGAGGCTGTTTGCGGACAGCAGCACACAGAGCGGGAAGGTGCGCGCTGGCCAGCTCCAAGTCTCGGCAGATAGAAGCGCAAGCGAGGCACCTACTTGCGGTTTGTCCGGGAATGGGAAGCAGCATGCTGCCTGCCCAGAGTACTTCTCGCACTGTCCTGCCTGCCACGGGTCTGCTTCTGAGCACGGAGGCACGCCTACAAGCCAGCTGAGATGGGCTTTGCCTAAGAGTGAGGGAAGTGGCGAGCGGAACAAGAAGTGGGCTGCACAGCTTCCCTCGCAGGCAGATTCCCTCCTGCTGTGCCTACTTCTCCTGCCTTAGTGCCCTGCTTTGTTTGGAGGCTGTTTGCGGACAGCAGCACACACAGCGGGAAGGTGCGCGCTGGCCAGCTCCAAGTCTCGGCAGATTGAAGCGCAAGCGAGGCACCTGCTCGCAGTTAGTCCCGGGCATGGGAAGCAGCATGCTGCGTGAACAGAGTACTTCTCGCACTGACCTGCCTGCCACGGGGCTGCTTCTGAGCATGGAGGCACGCCTACAAGCCAGTTGAGATGGGCTTTGCCTAAGAGTGAGGCAAGCGGCAAGCGGAACAAGGGATGTGCTGCACAGCTTCCCTCGCAGGCAGATTCCCTCCTGGTGCACTTACTTCTCCTGCCTAAGCGCCCTGCTTTGTTTGGAGGCTGTTTGCGGACAGCAGCACACACAGCGGGAAGGTGCGCGCTGGCCAGCTAAAATTCTCGGCAGATTGAAGCGCAAGCGAGGCACCTGCTCGCAGTTTGTCCCGAGCATGGGAAGCAGCATGCTGCGTGCCCAGAAGACATCCCGCACTGTCCTGCCTTCCTCGGGGCTGCTTCTGAGCACGGAGGCACGCCTACAAGCCAGCTGAGATGGGCTTTGCCTAAGAGTGAGGGAAGCGGCGAGCGGAACAAGGGATGTGCTGCACAGCTTCCCTCGCAGGCAGATTCCCTCCTGGGGCACTTACTTCTCTTGCCTTAGTGCCCTGCTTTGTTTGGAGGCTGTTTGCGGACAGCAGCACACACAGCGGGAAGGTGCGCGCTGGTCAGCTCCAAGTCTCGGCAGATAGAAGCGCAAGCGAGGCACCTGCTCGCGGTTTGTCCCGGGCATGGGAAGCAGCATGCTGCGTGCCCAGAAGACATCCCGCACTGTCCTGCCTTCCTCGGGTCTGCTTCTGAGCACGGAGGCACGCCTACAAGCCAGCTGAGATGTGCTTTGCCTAAGAGTGAGGGAAGTGGCGAGCGGAACAAGGGATGTGCTGCACAGCTTCCCTCGCAGGCAGATTCCCTCCTGGGGCACTTACTTCTCTTGCCTTAGTGCCCTGCTTTGTTTGGAGGCTGTTTGCGGACAGCAGCGCACACAGCGGGAAGGTGCGCGCTGGCCAGCTAAAATTCTCGGCAGATTGAAGCGCAAGCGAGGCACCTGCTCGCAGTTTGTCCCGAGCATGGGAAGCAGCATGCTGCGTGCCCAGAAGACATCCCGCACTGTCCTGCCTTCCTCGGGTCTGCTTCTGAGCACGGAGGCACGCCTACAAGCCAGCTGAGATGTGCTTTGCCTAAGAGTGAGGGAAGCGGCGAGCAGAACAAGGGATGTGCTGCACAGCTTCCCTTGCAGGCAGATTCCCTCCCGGGGCACTTACTTCTCCTGCCTTAGTGCCCTGCTTTGTTTGGAGGCTGTTTGCAGACAGCAGCACACACAGCGGGAAGGTGCACGCTGGTCAGCTCCAAGTCTCGGCAGATAGAAGCGCAAGCGAGGCACCTGCTCGTTGTTTGTCCCGGGCATGGGAAGCAGCATGCTGCGTGCCCAGAAGACATCTCGCACTGTCCTTCCTGCCACGGGGCTGCTTCTGAGCACGGAGGCACGCCTACAAGCCAGTTGAGATGGGCTTTGCCTAAGAGTGAGGGAAGTGGCGAGCGGAACAAGAAATGGGCTGCACAGCTTCCCTCGCAGGCAGATTCCCTCCTGCTGTGCCTACTTCTCCTGCCTTAGTGCCCTGCTTTGTTTGGAGGCTGTTTGCGGACAGCAGCACACACAGCGGGAAGGTGCGCGCTGGCCAGCTCCAAGTCTCGGCAGATAGAAGCGCAAGCGAGGCACCTACTTGCGGTTTCTCCGGGCATGGGAAGCAGCATGCTGCCTGCCCAGAGTACTTCTCGCACTGTCCTGCCTGCCACGGGTCTGCTTCTGAGCACGGAGGCACGCCTACAAGCCAGCTGAGATGGGCTTTGCCTAAGAGTGAGGGAAGTGGCGAGCGGAACAAGAAATGGGCTGCACAGCTTCCCTCGCAGGCAGATTCCCTCCTGCTGTGCCTACTTCTCCTGCCTTAGTGCCCTGCTTTGTTTGGAGGCTGTTTGCGGACAGCAGCACACACAGCGGGAAGGTGCACGCTGGCCAGCTCCAAGTCTCGGCAGATTGAAGCGCAAGCGAGGCACCTGCTCGCAGTTAGTCCCGGGCATGGGAAGCAGCATGCTGCGTGAACAGAGTACTTCTCGCACTGACCTGCCTGCCACGGGGCTGCTTCTGAGCACGGAGGCACGCCTACAAGCCAGTTGAGATGGGCTTTGCCTAAGAGTGAGGCAAGCGGCAAGCGGAACAAGGGATGTGCTGCACAGCTTCCCTCGCAGGCAGATTCCCTCCTGGTGCACTTACTTCTCCTGCCTAAGCGCCCTGCTTTGTTTGGAGGCTGTTTGCAGACAGCAGCACACACAGCGGGAAGGTGCGCGCTGGCCAGCTAAAATTCTCGGCAGATTGAAGCGCAAGCGAGGCACCTGCTCGCAGTTTGTCCCGAGCATGGGAAGCAGCATGCTGCGTGCCCAGAAGACATCCCGCACTGTCCTGCCTTCCTCGGGTCTGCTTCTGAGCACGGAGGCACGCCTACAAGCCAGCTGAGATGTGCTTTGCCTAAGAGTGAGGGAAGTGGCGAGCGGAACAAGGGATGTGCTGCACAGCTTCCCTCGCAGGCAGATTCCCTCCTGGGGCACTTACTTCTCTTGCCTTAGTGCCCTGCTTTGTTTGGAGGCTGTTTGCGGACAGCAGCACACACAGCGGGAAGGTGCGCGCTGGCCAGCTCCAAGTCTCGGCAGATTGAAGCGCAAGCGAGGCACCTGCTCGCGGTTTGTCCCGGGCATGGGAAGCAGCATGCTGCGTGCCCAGAAGACATCCCGCACTGTCCTGCCTTCCTCGGGTCTGCTTCTGAGCACGGAGGCACGCCTACAAGCCAGCTGAGATGGGCTTTGCCTAAGAGTGAGGGAAGTGGCGAGCGGAACAAGAAATGGGCTGCACAGCTTCCCTCGCAGGCAGATTCCCTCCTGCTGTGCCTACTTCTCCTGCCTTAGTGCCCTGCTTTGTTTGGAGGCTGTTTGCGGACAGCAGCACACACAGCGGGAAGGTGCGCGCTGGCCAGCTCCAAGTCTCGGCAGATTGAAGCGCAAGCGAGGCACCTGCTCGCGGTTTGTCCCGGGCATGGGAAGCAGCATGCTGCGTGAACAGAAGACATCTCGCTCTGTCCTGCCTGCCACGGGGCTGCTTCTGAGCACGGAGGCATGCCTACAAGCAAGCTGAGATGTGCTTTGCCTAAGAGTGAGGGAAGCGGCGAGCAGAACAAGGGATGTGCTGCACAGCTTCCCTTGCAGGCAGATTCCCTCCCGGGGCGCTTACTTCTCCTGCCTTAGTGCCCTGCTTTGTTTGGAGGCTGTTTGCAGACAGCAGCACACACAGCGGGAAGGTGCACGCTGGTCAGCTCCAAGTCTCGGCAGATAGAAGCGCAAGCGAGGCACCTGCTCGTTGTTTGTCCCGGGCATGGGAAGCAGCATGCTGCGTGCCCAGAAGACATCTCGCACTGTCCTTCCTGCCACGGGGCTGCTTCTGAGCACGGAGGCACGCCTACAAGCCAGTTGAGATGGGCTTTGCCTAAGAGTGAGGGAAGTGGCGAGCGGAACAAGAAATGGGCTGCACAGCTTCCCTCGCAGGCAGATTCCCTCCTGCTGTGCCTACTTCTCCTGCCTTAGTGCCCTGCTTTGTTTGGAGGCTGTTTGCGGACAGCAGCACACACAGCGGGAAGGTGCGCGCTGGCCAGCTCCAAGTCTCGGCAGATAGAAGCGCAAGCGAGGCACCTACTTGCGGTTTGTCCGGGAATGGGAAGCAGCATGCTGCCTGCCCAGAGTACTTCTCGCACTGTCCTGCCTGCCACGGGGCTGCTTCTGAGCACGGAGGTATGCATACAAGCCAGCTGAGATGGGCTTTGCCTAAAGAGTGAGGGAAGCGGCGAGCGGAACAAGGGATGTGCTGCACAGCTTCCCTCGCAGGCAGATTCCCTCCTGGGGCGCTTACTTCTCTTGCCTTAGTGCCCTGCTTTGTTTGGAGGCTGTTTGCGGACAGCAGCACACACAGCGGGAAGGTGCACGCTGGTCAGCTCCAAGTCTCGGCAGATAGAAGTGCAAGCGAGGCACCTGCTCGCGGTTTGTCCCGGGCATGGGAAACAGCATGCTGCGTGCCCAGAAGACATCCCGCACTGTCCTGCCTGCCACGGGGCTGCTTCTGAGCACGGAGGCACGCCTACAAGCCAGCTGAGATGGGCTTTGCCTAAGAGTCAGGGAAGTGGCTAGCGGAACAAGGGATGTGCTGCACAGCTTCCCTTGCAGGCAGATTCCCTCCTGGGGCACTTACTTCTCCTGCCTAAGCGCCCTGCTTTGTTTGGAGGCTGTTTGCGGACAGCAGCGCACACAGCGGGAAGGTGCGCGCTGGCCAGCTAAAATTCTCGGCAGATTGAAGCGCAAGCGAGGCACCTGCTCGCAGTTTGTCCCGAGCATGGGAAGCAGCATGCTGCGTGCCCAGAAGACATCTCGCTCTGTCCTGCCTGCCACGGGGCTGCTTCTGAGCACGGAGGCATGCCTACAAGCAAGCTGAGATGTGCTTTGCCTAAGAGTGAGGGAAGCGGCGAGCAGAACAAGGGATGTGCTGCACAGCTTCCCTTGCAGGCAGATTCCCTCCCGGGGCGCTTACTTCTCCTGCCTTAGTGCCCTGCTTTGTTTGGAGGCTGTTTGCAGACAGCAGCACACACAGCGGGAAGGTGCACGCTGGTCAGCTCCAAGTCTTGGCAGATAGAAGCGCAAGCGAGGCACCTGCTCGTTGTTTGTCCCGGGCATGGGAAGCAGCATGCTGCGTGCCCAGAAGACATCTCGCACTGTCCTTCCTGCCACGGGGCTGCCTCTGAGCACGGAGGCACGCCTACAAGCCAGTTGAGATGGGCTTTGCCTAAGAGTGAGGGAAGTGGCGAGCGGAACAAGAAATGGGCTGCACAGCTTCCCTCGCAGGCAGATTCCCTCCTGCTGTGCCTACTTCTCCTGCCTTAGTGCCCTGCTTTGTTTGGAGGCTGTTTGCGGACAGCAGCACACACAGCGGGAAGGTGCGCGCTGGCCAGCTCCAAGTCTCGGCAGATAGAAGCGCAAGCGAGGCACCTACTTGCGGTTTGTCCGGGAATGGGAAGCAGCATGCTGCCTGCCCAGAGTACTTCTCGCACTGTCCTGCCTGCCACGGGTCTGCTTCTGAGCACGGAGGCACGCCTACAAGCCAGCTGAGATGGGCTTTGCCTAAGAGTGAGGGAAGTGGCGAGCGGAACAAGAAGTGGGCTGCACAGCTTCCCTCGCAGGCAGATTCCCTCCTGCTGTGCCTACTTCTCCTGCCTTAGTGCCCTGCTTTGTTTGGAGGCTGTTTGCGGACAGCAGCACACACAGCGGGAAGGTGCGCGCTGGCCAGCTCCAAGTCTCGGCAGATTGAAGCGCAAGCGAGGCACCTGCTCGCAGTTTGTCCCGAGCATGGGAAGCAGCATGCTGCATGAACAGAGTACTTCTCGCACTGACCTGCCTGCCACGGGGCTGCTTCTGAGCATGGAGGCACGCCTACAAGCCAGTTGAGATGGGCTTTGCCTAAGAGTGAGGCAAGCGGCAAGCGGAACAAGGGATGTGCTGCACAGCTTCCCTCGCAGGCAGATTCCCTCCTGGTGCACTTACTTCTCCTGCCTAAGCGCCCTGCTTTGTTTGGAGGCTGTTTGCGGACAGCAGCACACACAGCGGGAAGGTGCGCGCTGGCCAGCTAAAATTCTCGGCAGATTGAAGCGCAAGCGAGGCACCTGCTCGCAGTTTGTCCCGAGCATGGGAAGCAGCATGCTGCGTGCCCAGAAGACATCCCGCACTGTCCTGCCTTCCTCGGGGCTGCTTCTGAGCACGGAGGCACGCCTACAAGCCAGCTGAGATGGGCTTTGCCTAAGAGTGAGGGAAGCGGCGAGCGGAACAAGGGATGTGCTGCACAGCTTCCCTCGCAGGCAGATTCCCTCCTGGGGCGCTTACTTCTCTTGCCTTAGTGCCCTGCTTTGTTTGGAGGCTGTTTGCGGACAGCAGCACACACAGCGGGAAGGTGCGCCATGGTCAGCTCCAAGTCTCGGCAGATAGAAGCGCAAGCGAGGCACCTGCTCGCGGTTTGTCCCGGGCATGGGAAGCAGCATGCTGCGTGCCCAGAAGACATCCCGCACTGTCCTGCCTTCCTCGGGTCTGCTTCTGAGCACGGAGGCACGCCTACAAGCCAGCTGAGATGTGCTTTGCCTAAGAGTGAGGGAAGTGGCGAGCGGAACAAGGGATGTGCTGCACAGCTTCCCTCGCAGGCAGATTCCCTCCTGGGGCACTTACTTCTCTTGCCTTAGTGCCCTGCTTTGTTTGGAGGCTGTTTGCGGACAGCAGCGCACACAGCGGGAAGGTGCGCGCTGGCCAGCTAAAATTCTCGGCAGATTGAAGCGCAAGCGAGGCACCTGCTCGCAGTTTGTCCCGAGCATGGGAAGCAGCATGCTGCGTGAACAGAAGACATCTCGCTCTGTCCTGCCTGCCACGGGGCTGCTTCTGAGCACGGAGGCATGCCTACAAGCAAGCTGAGATGTGCTTTGCCTAAGAGTGAGGGAAGCGGCGAGCAGAACAAGGGATGTGCTGCACAGCTTCCCTTGCAGGCAGATTCCCTCCCGGGGCGCTTACTTCTCCTGCCTTAGTGCCCTGCTTTGTTTGGAGGCTGTTTGCAGACAGCAGCACACACAGCGGGAAGGTGCACGCTGGTCAGCTCCAAGTCTCGGCAGATAGAAGCGCAAGCGAGGCACCTGCTCGTTGTTTGTCCCGGGCATGGGAAGCAGCATGCTGCGTGCCCAGAAGACATCTCGCACTGTCCTTCCTGCCACGGGGCTGCTTCTGAGCACGGAGGCACGCCTACAAGCCAGTTGAGATGGGCTTTGCCTAAGAGTGAGGGAAGTGGCGAGCGGAACAAGAAATGGGCTGCACAGCTTCCCTCGCAGGCAGATTCCCTCCTGCTGTGCCTACTTCTCCTGCCTTAGTGCCCTGCTTTGTTTGGAGGCTGTTTGCGGACAGCAGCACACACAGCGGGAAGGTGCGCGCTGGCCAGCTCCAAGTCTCGGCAGATAGAAGCGCAAGCGAGGCACCTACTTGCGGTTTGTCCGGGAATGGGAAGCAGCATGCTGCCTGCCCAGAGTACTTCTCGCACTGTCCTGCCTGCCACGGGTCTGCTTCTGAGCACGGAGGCACGCCTACAAGCCAGCTGAGATGGGCTTTGCCTAAGAGTGAGGGAAGTGGCGAGCGGAACAAGAAATGGGCTGCACAGCTTCCCTCGCAGGCAGATTCCCTCCTGCTGTGCCTACTTCTCCTGCCTTAGTGCCCTGCTTTGTTTGGAGGCTGTTTGCGGACAGCAGCACACACAGCGGGAAGGTGCACGCTGGCCAGCTCCAAGTCTCGGCAGATTGAAGCGCAAGCGAGGCACCTGCTCGCAGTTAGTCCCGGGCATGGGAAGCAGCATGCTGCGTGAACAGAGTACTTCTCGCACTGACCTGCCTGCCACGGGGCTGCTTCTGAGCATGGAGGCACGCCTACAAGCCAGTTGAGATGGGCTTTGCCTAAGAGTGAGGCAAGCGGCAAGCGGAACAAGGGATGTGCTGCACAGCTTCCCTCGCAGGCAGATTCCCTCCTGGTGCACTTACTTCTCCTGCCTAAGCGCCCTGCTTTGTTTGGAGGCTGTTTGCAGACAGCAGCACACACAGCGGGAAGGTGCGCGCTGGCCAGCTAAAATTCTCGGCAGATTGAAGCGCAAGCGAGGCACCTGCTCGCAGTTTGTCCCGAGCATGGGAAGCAGCATGCTGCGTGCCCAGAAGACATCCCGCACTGTCCTGCCTTCCTCGGGGCTGCTTCTGAGCACGGAGGCACGCCTACAAGCCAGCTGAGATGGGCTTTGCCTAAGAGTGAGGGAAGCGGCGAGCGGAACAAGGGATGTGCTGCACAGCTTCCCTCGCAGGCAGATTCCCTCCTGGGGCGCTTACTTCTCTTGCCTTAGTGCCCTGCTTTGTTTGGAGGCTGTTTGCGGACAGCAGCACACACAGCGGGAAGGTGCGCGCTGGTCAGCTCCAAGTCTCGGCAGATAGAAGCGCAAGCGAGGCACCTGCTCGCGGTTTGTCCCGGGCATGGGAAGCAGCATGCTGCGTGCCCAGAAGACATCCCGCACTGTCCTGCCTTCCTCGGGTCTGCTTCTGAGCACGGAGGCACGCCTACAAGCCAGCTGAGATGTGCTTTGCCTAAGAGTGAGGGAAGTGGCGAGCGGAACAAGGGATGTGCTGCACAGCTTCCCTCGCAGGCAGATTCCCTCCTGGGGCACTTACTTCTCTTGCCTTAGCGCCCTGCTTTGTTTGGAGGCTGTTTGCGGACAGCAGCGCACACAGCGGGAAGGTGCGCGCTGGCCAGCTAAAATTCTCGGCAGATTGAAGCGCAAGCGAGGCACCTGCTCGCAGTTTGTCCCGAGCATGGGAAGCAGCATGCTGCGTGCCCAGAAGACATCTCGCACTGTCCTGCCTGCCACGGGGCTGCTTCTGAGCACGGAGGCATGCCTACAAGCAAGCTGAGATGTGCTTTGCCCAAGAGTGAGCGATGCGGCGAGCAGAACAAGGGATGTGCTGCACAGCTTCCCTTGCAGGCAGATTCCCTCCTGGGGTGCTTACTTCTCTTGCCTTAGTGCCCTGCTTTGTTTGGAGGCTGTTTGCAGACAGCAGCACACACAGCGGGAAGGTGCGCGCTGGCCAGCTCCAAGTCTCGGCAGATTGAAGCGCAAGCGAGGCACCTGCTCGCGGTTTGTCCCGGGCATGGGAAGCAGCATGCTGCGTGCCCAGAAGACATCCCGCACTGTCCTGCCTTCCTCGGGTCTGCTTCTGAGCACGGAGGCACGCCTACAAGCCAGCTGAGATGGGCTTTGCCTAAGAGTGAGGGAAGTGGCGAGCGGAACAAGAAATGGGCTGCACAGCTTCCCTCGCAGGCAGATTCCCTCCTGCTGTGCCTACTTCTCCTGCCTTAGTGCCCTGCTTTGTTTGGAGGCTGTTTGCGGACAGCAGCACACACAGCGGGAAGGTGCGCGCTGGCCAGCTCCAAGTCTCGGCAGATTGAAGCGCAAGCGAGGCACCTGCTCGCAGTTTGTCCCGGGCATGGGAAGCAGCATGCTGCGTGAACAGAGTACTTCTCGCACTGACCTGCCTGCCACGGGGCTGCTTCTGAGCATGGAGGCACGCCTACAAGCCAGTTGAGATGGGCTTTGCCTAAGAGTGAGGCAAGCGGCAAGCGGAACAAGGGATGTGCTGCACAGCTTCCCTCGCAGGCAGATTCCCTCCTGGGGCACTTACTTCTCCTGCCTAAGCGCCCTGCTTTGTTTGGAGGCTGTTTGCGGACAGCAGCGCACACAGCGGGAAGGTGCGCGCTGGCCAGCTAAAATTCTCGGCAGATTGAAGCGCAAGCGAGGCACCTGCTCGCAGTTTGTCCCGAGCATGGGAAGCAGCATGCTGCGTGCCCAGAAGACATCTCGCTCTGTCCTGCCTGCCACGGGGCTGCTTCTGAGCACGGAGGCATGCCTACAAGCAAGCTGAGATGTGCTTTGCCTAAGAGTGAGGGAAGCGGCGAGCAGAACAAGGGATGTGCTGCACAGCTTCCCTTGCAGGCAGATTCCCTCCCGGGGCGCTTACTTCTCCTGCCTTAGTGCCCTGCTTTGTTTGGAGGCTGTTTGCAGACAGCAGCACACACAGCGGGAAGGTGCACGCTGGTCAGCTCCAAGTCTCGGCAGATAGAAGCGCAAGCGAGGCACCTGCTCGTTGTTTGTCCCGGGCATGGGAAGCAGCATGCTGCGTGCCCAGAAGACATCTCGCACTGTCCTTCCTGCCACGGGGCTGCTTCTGAGCACGGAGGCACGCCTACAAGCCAGTTGAGATGGGCTTTGCCTAAGAGTGAGGGAAGTGGCGAGCGGAACAAGAAATGGGCTGCACAGCTTCCCTCGCAGGCAGATTCCCTCCTGCTGTGCCTACTTCTCCTGCCTTAGTGCCCTGCTTTGTTTGGAGGCTGTTTGCGGACAGCAGCACACACAGCGGGAAGGTGCACGCTGGTCAGCTCCAAGTCTCGGCAGATAGAAGTGCAAGCGAGGCACCTGCTCGCGGTTTGTCCCGGGCATGGGAAGCAGCATGCTGCGTGCCCAGAAGACATCTCGCACTGTCCTGCCTTCCTCGGGGCTACTTCTGAGCACGGAGGCACGCCTACAAGCCAGCTGAGATGTGCTTTGCCTAAGAGTGAGGGAAGTGGCGAGCGGAACAAGGGATGTGCTGCACAGCTTCCCTCGCAGGCAGATTCCCTCCTGGGTCACTTACTTCTCTTGCCTTAGTGCCCTGCTTTGTTTGGAGGCTGTTTGCGGACAGCAGCACACACAGCGGGAAGGTGCGCGCTGGCCAGCTAAAATTCTCGGCAGATTGAAGCGCAAGCGAGGCACCTGCTCGCAGTTTGTCCCGAGCATGGGAAGCAGCATGCTGCGTGCCCAGAAGACATCTCGCTCTGTCCTGCCTGCCACGGGGCTGCTTCTGAGCACGGAGGCATGCCTACAAGCAAGCTGAGATGTGCTTTGCCTAAGAGTGAGGGAAGCGGCGAGCAGAACAAGGGATGTGCTGCACAGCTTCCCTCGCAGGCAGATTCCCTCCTGGGGCACTTACTTCTCCTGCCTTAGTGCCCTGCTTTGTTTGGAGGCTGTTTGCAGACAGCAGCACACACAGCGGGAAGGTGCACGCTGGTCAGCTCCAAGTCTCGGCAGATAGAAGCGCAAGCGAGGCACCTGCTCGTTGTTTGTCCCGGGCATGGGAAGCAGCATGCTGCGTGCCCAGAAGACATCTCGCTCTGTCCTGCCTGCCACGGGGCTGCTTCTGAGCACGGAGGCATGCCTACAAGCAAGCTGAGATGTGCTTTGCCTAAGAGTGAGGGAAGCGGCGAGCAGAACAAGGGATGTGCTGCACAGCTTCCCTTGCAGGCAGATTCCCTCCTGGGGTGCTTACTTCTCTTGCCTTAGTGCCCTGCTTTGTTTGGAGGCTGTTTGCGGACAGCAGCACACACAGCGGGAAGGTGCGCGCTGGCCAGCTCCAAGTCTCGGCAGATTGAAGCGCAAGCGAGGCACCTGCTCGCAGTTTGTCCCGGGCATGGGAAGCAGCATGCTGCGTGCCCAGAGTACTTCTCGCACTGACCTGCCTGCCACGGGGCTACTTCTGAGCATGGAGGCACGCCTACAAGCAAGCTGAGATGGGCTTTGCCTAAGAGTGAGGCAAGCGGCAAGCGGAACAAGGGATGTGCTGCACAGCTTCCCTCGCAGGCAGATTCCCTCCTGGGGCGCTTACTTCTCTTGCCTTAGTGCCCTGCTTTGTTTGGAGGCTGTTTGCGGACAGCAGCACACACAGCGGGAAGGTGCGCGCTGGCCAGCTAAAATTCTCGGCAGATAGAAGCGCAAGCGAGGCACCTGCTCGTTGTTTGTCCCGGGCATGGGAAGCAGCATGCTGCGTGCCCAGAAGAAATCTCGCACTGTCCTTCCTGCCACGGGGCTGCTTCTGAGCACGGAGGCACGCCTACAAGCCAGTTGAGATGGGCTTTGCCTAAGAGTGAGGGAAGTGGCGAGCGGAACAAGAAATGGGCTGCACAGCTTCCCTCGCAGGCAGATTCCCTCCTGCTGTGCCTACTTCTCTTGCCTTAGTGCCCTGCTTTGTTTGGAGGCTGTTTGCGGACAGCAGCACACACAGCGGGAAGGTGCGCGCTGGCCAGCTCCAAGTCTCGGCAGATAGAAGCGCAAGCGAGGCACCTACTTGCGGTTTGTCCGGGAATGGGAAGCAGCATGCTGCGTGCCCAGAGTACTTCTCGCACTGTCCTGCCTGCCACGGGTCTGCTTCTGAGCACGGAGGTATGCATACAAGCCAGCTGAGATGGGCTTTGCCTAAAGAGTGAGGGAAGCGGCGAGCGGAACAAGGGATGTGCTGCACAGCTTCCCTCGCAGGCAGATTCCCTCCTGGAGCACTTACTTCTCCTGCCTAAGCGCCCTGCTTTGTTTGGAGGCTGTTTGCGGACAGCAGCGCTCACAGCGGGAAGGTGCGCGCTGGCCAGCTAAAATTCTCGGCAGATTGAAGCGCAAGCGAGGCACCTGCTCGCAGTTTGTCCCGAGCATGGGAAGCAGCATGCTGCGTGCCCAGAAGACATCTCGCTCTGTCCTGCCTGCCACGGGGCTGCTTCTGAGCACGGAGGCATGCCTACAAGCAAGCTGAGATGTGCTTTGCCTAAGAGTGAGGGAAGCGGCGAGCAGAACAAGGGATGTGCTGCACAGCTTCCCTTGCAGGCAAATTCCCTCCCGGGGCGCTTACTTCTCCTGCCTTAGTGCCCTGCTTTGTTTGGAGGCTGTTTGCAGACAGCAGCACACACAGCGGGAAGGTGCACGCTGGTCAGCTCCAAGTCTCGGCAGATAGAAGCGCAAGCGAGGCACCTGCTCGTTGTTTGTCCCGGGCATGGGAAGCAGCATGCTGCGTGCCCAGAAGACATCTCGCACTGTCCTGCCTGCCACGGGGCTGCTTCTGAGCACGGAGGCACGCCTACAAGCCAGTTGAGATGGGCTTTGCCTAAGAGTGAGGGAAGTGGCGAGCAGAACAAGAAATGGGCTGCACAGCTTCCCTCGCAGGCAGATTCCCTCCTGCTGTGCCTACTTCTCCTGCCTTAGTGCCCTGCTTTGTTTGGAGGCTGTTTGCGGACAGCAGCACACACAGCGGGAAGGTGCGCGCTGGCCAGCTCCAAGTCTCGGCAGATAGAAGCGCAAGCGAGGCACCTACTTGCGGTTTGTCCGGGAATGGGAAGCAGCATGCTGCCTGCCCAGAGTACTTCTCGCACTGTCCTGCCTGCCACGGGTCTGCTTCTGAGCACGGAGGCACGCCTACAAGCCAGCTGAGATGGGCTTTGCCTAAGAGTGAGGGAAGTGGCGAGCGGAACAAGAAATGGGCTGCACAGCTTCCCTCGCAGGCAGATTCCCTCCTGCTGTGCCTACTTCTCCTGCCTTAGTGCCCTGCTTTGTTTGGAGGCTGTTTGCGGACAGCAGCACACACAGCGGGAAGGTGCGCGCTGGCCAGCTCCAAGTCTCGGCAGATTGAAGCGCAAGCGAGGCACCTGCTCGCAGTTTGTCCCGGGCATGGGAAGCAGCATGCTGCGTGAACAGAGTACTTCTCGCACTGACCTGCCTGCCACGGGGCTGCTTCTGAGCATGGAGGCACGCCTACAAGCCAGTTGAGATGGGCTTTGCCTAAGAGTGAGGCAAGCGGCAAGCGGAACAAGGGATGTGCTGCACAGCTTCCCTCGCAGGCAGATTCCCTCCTGGGGCACTTACTTCTCCTGCCTAAGCGCCCTGCTTTGTTTGGAGGCTGTTTGCGGACAGCAGCACACACAGCGGGAAGGTGCGCGCTGGCCAGCTAAAATTCTCGGCAGATTGAAGCGCAAGCGAGGCACCTGCTCGCAGTTTGTCCCGAGCATGGGAAGCAGCATGCTGCGTGCCCAGAAGACATCCCGCACTGTCCTGCCTTCCTCGGGGCTGCTTCTGAGCACGGAGGCACGCCTACAAGCCAGCTGAGATGTGCTTTGCCTAAGAGTGAGGGAAGTGGCGAGCGGAACAAGGGATGTGCTGCACAGCTTCCCTCGCAGGCAGATTCCCTCCTGGGGCACTTACTTCTCTTGCCTTAGTGCCCTGCTTTGTTTGGAGGCTGTTTGCGGACAGCAGCGCACACAGCGGGAAGGTGCGCGCTGGCCAGCTAAAATTCTCGGCAGATTGAAGCGCAAGCGAGGCACCTGCTCGCAGTTTGTCCCGAGCATGGGAAGCAGCATGCTGCGTGCCCAGAAGACATCTCGCTCTGTCCTGCCTGCCACGGGGCTGCTTCTGAGCACGGAGGCATGCCTACAAGCAAGCTGAGATGTGCTTTGCCCAAGAGTGAGCGATGCGGCGAGCAGAACAAGGGATGTGCTGCACAGCTTCCCTTGCAGGCAGATTCCCTCCCGGGGCGCTTACTTCTCCTGCCTTAGTGCCCTGCTTTGTTTGGAGGCTGTTTGCAGACAGCAGCACACACAGCGGGAAGGTGCACGCTGGTCAGCTCCAAGTCTCGGCAGATAGAAGCGCAAGCGAGGCACCTGCTCGTTGTTTGTCCCGAGCATGGGAAGCAGCATGCTGCGTGCCCAGAAGACATCTCGCACTGTCCTTCCTGCCACGGGGCTGCTTCTGAGCACGGAGGCACGCCTACAAGCCAGTTGAGATGGGCTTTGCCTAAGAGTGAGGGAAGTGGCGAGCGGAACAAGAAATGGGCTGCACAGCTTCCCTCGCAGGCAGATTCCCTCCTGCTGTGCCTACTTCTCCTGCCTTAGTGCCCTGCTTTGTTTGGAGGCTGTTTGCGGACAGCAGCACACACAGCGGGAAGGTGCGCGCTGGCCAGCTCCAAGTCTCGGCAGATAGAAGCGCAAGCGAGGCACCTACTTGCGGTTTGTCCGGGAATGGGAAGCAGCATGCTGCCTGCCCAGAGTACTTCTCGCACTGTCCTGCCTGCCACGGGTCTGCTTCTGAGCACGGAGGCATGCCTACAAGCCAGCTGAGATGGGCTTTGCCTAAGAGTGAGGGAAGTGGCGAGCGGAACAAGAAATGGGCTGCACAGCTTCCCTCGCAGGCAGATTCCCTCCTGCTGTGCCTACTTCTCCTGCCTTAGTGCCCTGCTTTGTTTGGAGGCTGTTTGCGGACAGCAGCACACACAGCGGGAAGGTGCGCGCTGGCCAGCTCCAAGTCTCGGCAGATAGAAGCGCAAGCGAGGCACCTACTTGCGGTTTGTCCGGGAATGGGAAGCAGCATGCTGCCTGCCCAGAGTACTTCTCGCACTGACCTGCCTGCCACGGGGCTGCTTCTGAGCACGGAGGCACGCCTACAAGCCAGCTGAGATGGCCTTTGCCTAAGAGTGAGGGAAGTGGCGAGCGGAACAAAAAATGGGCTGCACAGCTTCCCTCGCAGGCAGATTCCCTCCTGCTGTGCCTACTTCTCCTGCCTTAGTGCCCTGCTTTGTTTGGAGGCTGTTTGCGGACAGCAGCACACACAGCGGGAAGGTGCGCGCTGGCCAGCTCCAAGTCTCGGCAGATTGAAGCGCAAGCGAGGCACCTGCTCGCAGTTTGTCCCGGGCATGGGAAGCAGCATGCTGCGTGAACAGAGTACTTCTCGCACTGACCTGCCTGCCACGGGGCTGCTTCTGAGCATGGAGGCACGCCTACAAGCCAGTTGAGATGGGCTTTGCCTAAGAGTGAGGCAAGCGGCAAGCGGAACAAGGGATGTGCTGCACAGCTTCCCTCGCAGGCAGATTCCCTCCTGGTGCACTTACTTCTCCTGCCTAAGCGCCCTGCTTTGTTTGGAGGCTGTTTGCGGACAGCAGCACACACAGCGGGAAGGTGCGCGCTGGCCAGCTAAAATTCTCGGCAGATTGAAGCGGAAGCGAGGCACCTGCTCGCAGTTTGTCCCGAGCATGGGAAGCAGCATGCTGCGTGCCCAGAAGACATCCCGCACTGTCCTGCCTTCCTCGGGGCTGCTTCTGAGCACGGAGGCACGCCTACAAGCCAGCTGAGATGGGCTTTGCCTAAGAGTGAGGGAAGCGGCGAGCGGAACAAGGGATGTGCTGCACAGCTTCCCTCGCAGGCAGATTCCCTCCTGGGGCGCTTACTTCTCTTGCCTTAGTGCCCTGCTTTGTTTGGAGGCTGTTTGCGGACAGCAGCACACACAGCGGGAAGGTGCGCGCTGGTCAGCTCCAAGTCTCGGCAGATAGAAGCGCAAGCGAGGCACCTGCTCGCGGTTTGTCCCGGGCATGGGAAGCAGCATGCTGCGTGCCCAGAAGACATCCCGCACTGTCCTGCCTTCCTCGGGTCTGCTTCTGAGCACGGAGGCACGCCTACAAGCCAGCTGAGATGTGCTTTGCCTAAGAGTGAGGGAAGTGGCGAGCGGAACAAGGGATGTGCTGCACAGCTTCCCTCGCAGGCAGATTCCCTCCTGGGGCACTTACTTCTCTTGCCTAAGCGCCCTGCTTTGTTTGGAAGGCTGTTTGCGGACAGCAGCGCACACAGCGGGAAGGTGCGCGCTGGCCAGCTAAAATTCTCGGCAGATTGAAGCGCAAGCGAGGCACCTGCTCGCAGTTTGTCCCGAGCATGGGAAGCAGCATGCTGCGTGCCCAGAAGACATCTCGCTCTGTCCTGCCTGCCACGGGGCTGCTTCTGAGCACGGAGGCATGCCTACAAGCAAGCTGAGATGTGCTTTGCCAAGAGTGAGCGATGCGGCGAGCAGAACAAGGGATGTGCTGCACAGCTTCCCTTGCAGGCAGATTCCCTCCTGGGGCGCTTACTTCTCCTGCCTTAGTGCCCTGCTTTGTTTGGAGGCTGTTTGCCAGACAGCAGCACACACAGCGGGAAGGTGCACGCTGGTCAGCTCCAAGTCTCGGCAGATAGAAGCGCAAGCGAGGCACCTGCTCGTTTGTTTGTCCCGGGCATGGGAAGCAGCATGCTGCGTGCCCAGAAGACATCTCGCACTGTCCTTCCTGCCACGGGGCTGCTTCTGAGCACGGAGGCACGCCTACAAGCCAGTTGAGATGGGCTTTGCCTAAGAGTGGGGAAGTGGCGAGCGGAACAAGAAATGGGCTGCACAGCTTCCCTCGCAGGCAGATTCCCTCCTGCTGTGCCTACTTCTCCTGCCTTAGTGCCCTGCTTTGTTTGGAGGCTGTTTGCGGACAGCAGCACACACAGCGGGAAGGTGCGCGCTGGCCAGCTCCAAGTCTCGGCAGATAGAAGCGCAAGCGAGGCACCTACTTGCGGTTTGTCCGGGAATGGGAAGCAGCATGCTGCCTGCCCAGAGTACTTCTCGCACTGTCCTGCTGCCACGGGGCTGCTTCTGAGCATGGAGGCAAGCCTACAAGCCAGTTGAGATGGGCTTTGCCTAAGAGTGAGGCAAGCGGCAAGCGGAACAAGAAATGGGCTGCACAGCTTCCCTCGCAGGCAGATTCCCTCCTGGTGCACTTACTCTCCTGCCTAAGCGCCCTGCTTTGTTTGGAGGCTGTTTGCGGACAGCAGCACACACAGCGGGAAGGGTGCGCGGCTGGCCAGCTAAAATTCTCGGCAGATTGAAGCGCAAGCGAGGCACCTGCTCGCGGTTTGTCCCGAGCATGGGAAGCAGCATGCTGCCGTGCCCAGAAGACATCCCGCACTGTCCTGCCTTCCTCGGGGCTGCTTCTGAGCACGGAGGCACGCCTACAAGCCAGCTGAGATGGGCTTTGCCTAAGAGTGAGGGAAGCGGCGAGCGGAACAAGTGGATGTGCTGCACAGCTTCCCTCGCAGGCAGATTCCCTCCTGGGGCGCTTACTTCTCTTGCCTTAGTGCCCTGCTTTGTTTGGAGGCTGTTTGCGGACAGCAGCACACACAGCGGGAAGGTGCGCGCTGGTCAGCTCCAAGTCTCGGGCAGATAGAAGCGCAAGCGAGGCACCTGCTCGCGGTTTGTCCCGGGCATGGGAAGCAGCATGCTGCGTGCCCAGAAGACATCCCGCACTGTCCTGCCTTCCTCGGGGCTGCTTCTGAGCACGGAGGCATGCCTACAAGCCAGCTGAGATGTGCTTTGCCTAAGAGTGAGGGAAGTGGCGAGCGGAACAAGGGATGTGCTGCACAGCTTCCCTCGCAGGCAGATTCCCTCCTGGGGCACTTACTTCTCTTGCCTTAGTGCCCTGCTTTGTTTGGAGGCTGTTTGCGGACAGCAGCGCACACAGCGGGAAGGTGCGCGCTGGCCAGCTAAAATTCTCGGCAGATTGAAGCGCAAGCGAGGCACCTGCTCGCAGTTTGTCCCGAGCATGGGAAGCAGCATGCTGCGTGCCCAGAAGACATCTCGCACTGTCCTGCCTGCCACGGGGCTGCTTCTGAGCACGGAGGCATGCCTACAAGCAAGCTGAGATGTGCTTTGCCCAAGAGTGAGCGATGCGGCGAGCAGAACAAGGGATGTGCTGCACAGCTTCCCTTGCAGGCAGATTCCCTCCTGGGGTGCTTACTTCTCTTGCCTTAGTGCCCTGCTTTGTTTGGAGGCTGTTTGCGGACAGCAGCACACACAGCGGGAAGGTGCGCGCTGGCCAGCTCCAAGTCTCGGCAGATTGAAGCGCAAGCGAGGCACCTGCTCGCGGTTTGTCCCGGGCATGGGGAAGCAGCATGCTGCGTGCCCAGAAGACATCCCGCACTGTCCTGCCTGCCACGGGGCTGCTTCTGAGCACGCGAGGCATGCCTACAAGCAAGCTGAGATGTGCTTTGCCTAAGAGTGAGGGAAGCGGCGAGCAGAACAAGGGATGTGCTGCACAGCTTCCCCTTGCAGGCAGATTCCCTCCCGGGGCGCTTACTTCTCTTGCCTTAGTGCCCTGCTTTGTTTGGAGGCTGTTTGCGGACAGCAGCACACACAGCGGGAAGGTGCGCGCTGGTCAGCTCCAAGTCTCGGCAGATAGAAGCGCAAGCGAGGCACCTGCTCGCGGTTTGTCCCGGGCATGGGAAGCAGCATGCTGCGTGCCCAGAAGACATCCCGCACTGTCCTGTCTTCCTCGGGTCTGCTTCTGAGCACGGAGGCACGCCTACAAGCCAGCTGAGATGGGCTTTGCCTAAGAGTGAGGGAAGTGGCGAGCGGAACAAGAAATGGGCTGCACAGCTTCCCTCGCAGGCAGATTCCCTCCTGCTGTGCCTTCTTCTCCTGCCTTAGTGCCCTGCTTTGTTTGGAGGCTGTTTGCGGACAGCAGCACACACAGCGGGAAGGTGCGCGCTGGCCAGCTCCAAGTCTCGGCAGATTGAAGCGCAAGCGAGGCACCTGCTCGCAGTTTGTCCCGTGGCTATGGGAAGCAGCATGCTGCGTGAACAGAGTACTTCTCGCACTGACCTGCCTGCCACGGGGCTGCTTCTGAGCATGGAGGCAAGCCTACAAGCCAGTTGAGATGGGCTTTGCCTAAGAGTGAGGCAAGCGGCAAGCGGAACAAGGGATGTGCTGCACAGCTTCCTCGCAGGCAGATTCCCTCCTGGGCACTTACTTCTCCTGCCTAAGCGCCCTGCTTTGTTTGGAGGCTGTTTGCGGACAGCAGCGCACACAGCGGGGAAGGTGCGCGCTGGCCAGCTAAAATTCTCGGCAGATTGAAGCGCAAGCGAGGCACCTGCTCGCAGTTTGTCCCGAGCATGGGAAGCAGCATGCTGCGTGCCCAGAAGACATCCCGCACTGTCCTGCCTTCCTCGGGGCTGCTTCTGAGCACGGAGGCACGCCTACAAGCCAGCTGAGATGGGCCTTTGCCTAAGAGTGAGGGAAGCGGCGAGCGGAACAAGGGATGTGCTGCACAGCTTCCCTCGCAGGCAGATTCCCTCCTGGGGCGCTTACTTCTTCTTGCCTTAGTGCCCTGCTTTGTTTGGAGGCTGTTTGCGGACAGCAGCGCACACAGCGGGAAGGTGCGCGCTGGCCAGCTAAAATTCTCGGCAGATTGAAGCGCAAGCGAGGCACCTGCTCGCAGTTTGTCCCGAGCATGGGAAGCAGCATGCTGCGTGCCCAGAAGACATCTCGCTCTGTCCTGCCTGCCGCGGGGCTGCTTCTGAGCACGGGAGGCATGCCTACAAGCAAGCTGAGATGTGCTTTGCCTAAGAGTGAGGGAAGCGGCGAGCAGAACAAGGGATGTGCTGCACAGCTTCCCTTGCAGGCAGATTCCCTCCCGGGGCGCTTACTTCTCCTGCGCTTAGTGCCCTGCTTTGTTTGGAGGCTGTTTGCAGACAGCAGCACACACAGCGGGAAGGTGCGCGCTGGCCAGCTCCAAGTCTCGGCAGATAGAAGCGCAAGCGAGGCACCTGCTCGTTGTTGTCCCGGGCATGGGAAGCAGCATGCTGCGTGCCCAGAAGGACATCTCGCACTGTCCTTCCTGCCACGGGGCTGCTTCTGAGCACGGAGGCACGCCTACAAGCCAGTTGAGATGGGCTTTGCCTAAGAGTGAGGGAAGTGGCGAGCGGAACAAGAAATGGGGCTGCACAGCTTCCCTCGCAGGCAGATTCCCCTCCTGCTGTGCCTACTTCTCCTGCCTTAGTGCCCTGCTTTGTTTGGAGGCTGTTTGCGGACAGCAGCACACACAGCGGGAAGGTGCGCGCTGGCCAGCTCCAAGTCTCGGCAGATAGAAGCGCAAGCGAGGCACCTGCTCGCAGTTTGTCCCAGGCATGGGAAGAAGCATGCTGCGTGCCCAGAAGACATCCCGCACTGTCCTGCCTTCCTCGGGTCTGCTTCTGAGCACGGAGGCACGCCTACAAGCCAGCTGAGATGTGCTTTGCCTAAGAGTGAGGGAAGTGGCGAGCGGAACAAGGGATGTGCTGCACAGCTTCCCTCGCAGGCAGATTCCCTCCTGGGGCACTTACTTCTCTTGCCTTAGTGCCCTGCTTTGTTTGGAGGCTGTTTGCGGACAGCAGCGCACACAGCGGGAAGGTGCGCGCTGGCCAGCTAAAATTCTCGGCAGATTGAAGCGCAAGCGAGGCACCTGCTCGCAGTTTGTCCCGAGCATGGGAAGCAGCATGCTGCGTGCCCAGAAGACATCTCGCACTGTCCTGCCTGCCACGGGGCTGCTTCTGAGCACGGAGGCATGCCTACAAGCAAGCTGAGATGTGCTTTGCCCAAGAGTGAGCGATGCGGCGAGCAGAACAAGGGATGTGCTGCACAGCTTCCCTTGCAGGCAGATTCCCTCCTGGGGTGCTTACTTCTCTTGCCTTAGTGCCCTGCTTTGTTTGGAGGCTGTTTGCGGACAGCAGCACACACAGCGGGAAGGTGCGCGCTGGCCAGCTCCAAGTCTCGGCAGATTGAAGCGCAAGCGAGGCACCTGCTCGCGGTTTGTCCCGGGCATGGGAAGCAGCATGCTGCGTGCCCAGAAGACATCCCGCACTGTCCTGCCTTCCTCGGGTCTGCTTCTGAGCACGGAGGCACGCCTACAAGCCAGCTGAGATGGGCTTTGCCTAAGAGTGAGGGAAGTGGCGAGCGGAACAAGAAATGGGCTGCACAGCTTCCCTCGCAGGCAGATTCCCTCCTGCTGTGCCTACTTCTCCTGCCTTAGTGCCCTGCTTTGTTTGGAGGCTGTTTGCGGACAGCAGCACACACAGCGGGAAGGTGCGCGCTGGCCAGCTCCAAGTCTCGGCAGATTGAAGCGCAAGCGAGGCACCTGCTCGCAGTTTGTCCCGGGCATGGGAAGCAGCATGCTGCGTGCCCAGAAGACATCTCGCTCTGTCCTGCCTGCCACGGGGCTGCTTCTGAGCACGGAGGCATGCCTACAAGCAAGCTGAGATGTGCTTTGCCTAAGAGTGAGGGAAGCGGCGAGCAGAACAAGGGATGTGCTGCACAGCTTCCCTTGCAGGCAGATTCCCTCCCGGGGCGCTTACTTCTCCTGCCTTAGTGCCCTGCTTTGTTTGGAGGCTGTTTGCAGACAGCAGCACACACAGCGGGAAGGTGCACGCTGGTCAGCTCCAAGTCTCGGCAGATAGAAGCGCAAGCGAGGCACCTGCTCGTTGTTTGTCCCGGGCATGGGAAGCAGCATGCTGCGTGCCCAGAAGACATCTCGCACTGTCCTTCCTGCCACGGGGCTGCTTCTGAGCACGGAGGCACGCCTACAAGCCAGTTGAGATGGGCTTTGCCTAAGAGTGAGGGAAGTGGCGAGCGGAACAAGAAATGGGCTGCACAGCTTCCCTCGCAGGCAGATTCCCTCCTGCTGTGCCTACTTCTCCTGCCTTAGTGCCCTGCTTTGTTTGGAGGCTGTTTGCGGACAGCAGCACACACAGCGGGAAGGTGCGCGCTGGCCAGCTCCAAGTCTCGGCAGATAGAAGCGCAAGCGAGGCACCTACTTGCGGTTTGTCCGGGAATGGGAAGCAGCATGCTGCCTGCCCAGAGTACTTCTCGCACTGTCCTGCCTGCCACGGGGCTGCTTCTGAGCACGGAGGTATGCATACAAGCCAGCTGAGATGGGCTTTGCCTAAAGAGTGAGGGAAGCGGCGAGCGGAACAAGGGATGTGCTGCACAGCTTCCCTCGCAGGCAGATTCCCTCCTGGGGCGCTTACTTCTCTTGCCTTAGTGCCCTGCTTTGTTTGGAGGCTGTTTGCGGACAGCAGCACACACAGCGGGAAGGTGCACGCTGGTCAGCTCCAAGTCTCGGCAGATAGAAGTGCAAGCGAGGCACCTGCTCGCGGTTTGTCCCGGGCATGGGAAGCAGCATGCTGCGTGCCCAGAAGACATCCCGCACTGTCCTGCCTTCCTCGGGGCTGCTTCTGAGCACGGAGGCACGCCTACAAGCCAGCTGAGATGGGCTTTGCCTAAGAGTCAGGGAAGTGGCTAGCGGAACAAGGGATGTGCTGCACAGCTTCCCTTGCAGGCAGATTCCCTCCTGGGGCGCTTACTTCTCTTGCCTTAGTGCCCTGCTTTGTTTGGAGGCTGTTTGCGGACAGCAGCACACACAGCGGGAAGGTGCACGCTGGTCAGCTCCAAGTCTCGGCAGAGAGAAGCGCAAGCGAGGCACCTGCTCGCGGTTTGTCCGGGCATGGGAAGCAGCATGCTGCGTGCCCAGAAGACATCCCGCACTGTCCTGCCTTCCTCGGGTCTGCTTCTGAGCACGGAGGCACGCCTACAAGCCAGCTGAGATGGGCTTTGCCTAAGAGTGAGGGAAGCGGCGAGCGGAACAAGGGATGTGCTGCACAGCTTCCCTCGCAGGCAGATTCCCTCCTGGGGCACTTACTTCTCATGCCTTAGTGCCCTGCTTTGTTTGGAGGCTGTTTGCAGACAGCAGCACACACAGCGGGAAGGTGCACGCTGGTCAGCTCCAAGTCTCGGCAGATAGAAGCGCAAGCGAGGCACCTGCTCGTTGTTTGTCCCGGGCATGGGAAGCAGCATGCTGCGTGCCCAGAAGACATCTCGCACTGTCCTTCCTGCCACGGGGCTGCTTCTGAGCACGGAGGCACGCCTACAAGCCAGTTGAGATGGGCTTTGCCTAAGAGTGAGGGAAGTGGCGAGCGGAACAAGAAATGGGCTGCACAGCTTCCCTCGCAGGCAGATTCCCTCCTGCTGTGCCTACTTCTCCTGCCTTAGTGCCCTGCTTTGTTTGGAGGCTGTTTGCGGACAGCAGCACACACAGCGGGAAGGTGCGCGCTGGTCAGCTCCAAGTCTCGGCAGATAGAAGTGCAAGCGAGGCACCTGCTCGCGGTTTGTCCCGGGCATGGGAAGCAGCATGCTGCGTGCCCAGAAGACATCCCGCACTGTCCTGCCTTCCTCGGGGCTACTTCTGAGCACGGAGGCACGCCTACAAGCCAGCTGAGATGTGCTTTGCCTAAGAGTGAGGGAAGTGGCGAGCGGAACAAGAAGTGGGCTGCACAGCTTCCCTCGCAGGCAGATTCCCTCCTGGGTCACTTACTTCTCTTGCCTTAGTGCCCTGCTTTGTTTGGAGGCTGTTTGCGGACAGCAGCACACACAGCGGGAAGGTGCGCGCTGGCCAGCTAAAATTCTCGGCAGATTGAAGCGCAAGCGAGGCACCTGCTCGCAGTTTGTCCCGAGCATGGGAAGCAGCATGCTGCGTGCCAGAAGACATCTCGCTCTGTCCTGCCTGCCACGGGGCTGCTTCTGAGCACGGAGGCATGCCTACAAGCAAGCTGAGATGTGCTTTGCCTAAGAGTGAGGGAAGCGGCGAGCAGAACAAGGGATGTGCTGCACAGCTTCCCTCGCAGGCAGATTCCCTCCTGGGGCACTTACTTCTCCTGCCTTAGTGCCCTGCTTTGTTTGGAGGCTGTTTGCAGACAGCAGCACACACAGCGGGAAGGTGCACGCTGGTCAGCTCCAAGTCTCGGCAGATAGAAGCGCAAGCGAGGCACCTGCTCGTTGTTTGTCCCGGGCATGGGAAGCAGCATGCTGCGTGCCCAGAAGACATCTCGCTCTGTCCTGCCTGCCACGGGGCTGCTTCTGAGCACGGAGGCATGCCTACAAGCAAGCTGAGATGTGCTTTGCCTAAGAGTGAGGGAAGCGGCGAGCAGAACAAGGGATGTGCTGCACAGCTTCCCTTGCAGGCAGATTCCCTCCTGGGGTGCTTACTTCTCTTGCCTTAGTGCCCTGCTTTGTTTGGAGGCTGTTTGCGGACAGCAGCACACACAGCGGGAAGGTGCGCGCTGGCCAGCTCCAAGTCTCGGCAGATTGAAGCGCAAGCGAGGCACCTGCTCGCAGTTTGTCCCGGGCATGGGAAGCAGCATGCTGCGTGCCCAGAGTACTTCTCGCACTGACCTGCCTGCCACGGGGCTACTTCTGAGCATGGAGGCACGCCTACAAGCAAGCTGAGATGGGCTTTGCCTAAGAGTGAGGCAAGCGGCAAGCGGAACAAGGGATGTGCTGCACAGCTTCCCTCGCAGGCAGATTCCCTCCTGGGGCGCTTACTTCTCTTGCCTTAGTGCCCTGCTTTGTTTGGAGGCTGTTTGCGGACAGCAGCACACACACCGGGAAGGTGCGCGCTGGCCAGCTAAAATTCTCGGCAGATAGAAGCGCAAGCGAGGCACCTGCTCGTTGTTTGTCCCGGGCATGGGAAGCAGCATGCTGCGTGCCCAGAAGAAATCTCGCACTGTCCTTCCTGCCACGGGGCTGCTTCTGAGCACGGAGGCACGCCTACAAGCCAGTTGAGATGGGCTTTGCCTAAGAGTGAGGGAAGTGGCGAGCGGAACAAGAAATGGGCTGCACAGCTTCCCTCGCAGGCAGATTCCCTCCTGCTGTGCCTACTTCTCTTGCCTTAGTGCCCTGCTTTGTTTGGAGGCTGTTTGCGGACAGCAGCACACACAGCGGGAAGGTGCGCGCTGGCCAGCTCCAAGTCTCGGCAGATAGAAGCGCAAGCGAGGCACCTACTTGCGGTTTGTCCGGGAATGGGAAGCAGCATGCTGCGTGCCCAGAGTACTTCTCGCACTGTCCTGCCTGCCACGGGTCTGCTTCTGAGCACGGAGGTATGCATACAAGCCAGCTGAGATGGGCTTTGCCTAAAGAGTGAGGGAAGCGGCGAGCGGAACAAGGGATGTGCTGCACAGCTTCCCTCGCAGGCAGATTCCCTCCTGGAGCACTTACTTCTCCTGCCTAAGCGCCCTGCTTTGTTTGGAGGCTGTTTGCGGACAGCAGCGCTCACAGCGGGAAGGTGCGCGCTGGCCAGCTAAAATTCTCGGCAGATTGAAGCGCAAGCGAGGCACCTGCTCGCAGTTTGTCCCGAGCATGGGAAGCAGCATGCTGCGTGCCCAGAAGACATCTCGCTCTGTCCTGCCTGCCACGGGGCTGCTTCTGAGCACGGAGGCATGCCTACAAGCAAGCTGAGATGTGCTTTGCCTAAGAGTGAGGGAAGCGGCGAGCAGAACAAGGGATGTGCTGCACAGCTTCCCTTGCAGGCAAATTCCCTCCCGGGGCGCTTACTTCTCCTGCCTTAGTGCCCTGCTTTGTTTGGAGGCTGTTTGCAGACAGCAGCACACACAGCGGGAAGGTGCACGCTGGTCAGCTCCAAGTCTCGGCAGATAGAAGCGCAAGCGAGGCACCTGCTCGTTGTTTGTCCCGGGCATGGGAAGCAGCATGCTGCGTGCCCAGAAGACATCTCGCACTGTCCTGCCTGCCACGGGGCTGCTTCTGAGCACGGAGGCACGCCTACAAGCCAGTTGAGATGGGCTTTGCCTAAGAGTGAGGGAAGTGGCGAGCAGAACAAGAAATGGGCTGCACAGCTTCCCTCGCAGGCAGATTCCCTCCTGCTGTGCCTACTTCTCCTGCCTTAGTGCCCTGCTTTGTTTGGAGGCTGTTTGCGGACAGCAGCACACACAGCGGGAAGGTGCGCGCTGGCCAGCTCCAAGTCTCGGCAGATAGAAGCGCAAGCGAGGCACCTACTTGCGGTTTGTCCGGGAATGGGAAGCAGCATGCTGCCTGCCCAGAGTACTTCTCGCACTGTCCTGCCTGCCACGGGTCTGCTTCTGAGCACGGAGGCACGCCTACAAGCCAGCTGAGATGGGCTTTGCCTAAGGGTGAGGGAAGTGGCGAGCGGAACAAGAAATGGGCTGCACAGCTTCCCTCGCAGGCAGATTCCCTCCTGGGGCACTTACTTCTCCTGCCTAAGCGCCCTGCTTTGTTTGGAGGCTGTTTGCGGACAGCAGCACACACAGCGGGAAGGTGCGCGCTGGCCAGCTAAAATTCTCGGCAGATTGAAGCGCAAGCGAGGCACCTGCTCGCAGTTTGTCCCGAGCATGGGAAGCAGCATGCTGCGTGCCCAGAAGACATCCCGCACTGTCCTGCCTTCCTCGGGGCTGCTTCTGAGCACGGAGGCACGCCTACAAGCCAGCTGAGATGTGCTTTGCCTAAGAGTGAGGGAAGTGGCGAGCGGAACAAGGGATGTGCTGCACAGCTTCCCTCGCAGGCAGATTCCCTCCTGGGGCACTTACTTCTCTTGCCTTAGTGCCCTGCTTTGTTTGGAGGCTGTTTGCGGACAGCAGCGCACACAGCGGGAAGGTGCGCGCTGGCCAGCTAAAATTCTCGGCAGATTGAAGCGCAAGCGAGGCACCTGCTCGCAGTTTGTCCCGAGCATGGGAAGCAGCATGCTGCGTGCCCAGAAGACATCTCGCTCTGTCCTGCCTGCCACGGGGCTGCTTCTGAGCACGGAGGCATGCCTACAAGCAAGCTGAGATGTGCTTTGCCCAAGAGTGAGCGATGCGGCGAGCAGAACAAGGGATGTGCTGCACAGCTTCCCTTGCAGGCAGATTCCCTCCCGGGGCGCTTACTTCTCCTGCCTTAGTGCCCTGCTTTGTTTGGAGGCTGTTTGCAGACAGCAGCACACACAGCGGGAAGGTGCACGCTGGTCAGCTCCAAGTCTCGGCAGATAGAAGCGCAAGCGAGGCACCTGCTCGTTGTTTGTCCCGAGCATGGGAAGCAGCATGCTGCGTGCCCAGAAGACATCTCGCACTGTCCTTCCTGCCACGGGGCTGCTTCTGAGCACGGAGGCACGCCTACAAGCCAGTTGAGATGGGCTTTGCCTAAGAGTGAGGGAAGTGGCGAGCGGAACAAGAAATGGGCTGCACAGCTTCCCTCGCAGGCAGATTCCCTCCTGCTGTGCCTACTTCTCCTGCCTTAGTGCCCTGCTTTGTTTGGAGGCTGTTTGCGGACAGCAGCACACACAGCGGGAAGGTGCGCGCTGGCCAGCTCCAAGTCTCGG
Organism: Rhea pennata; assembly: GCF_028389875.1. Lineage (NCBI taxonomy): Eukaryota > Metazoa > Chordata > Aves > Rheiformes > Rheidae > Rhea > Rhea pennata. The sequence goes on along the minus strand of NC_084671.1, from coordinate 30,581,133 downwards.
CAGATAGAAGCGCAAGCGAGGCACCTACTTGCGGTTTGTCCGGGAATGGGAAGCAGCATGCTGCCTGCCCAGAGTACTTCTCGCACTGTCCTGCCTGCCACGGGTCTGCTTCTGAGCACGGAGGCATGCCTACAAGCCAGCTGAGATGGGCTTTGCCTAAGAGTGAGGGAAGTGGCGAGCGGAACAAGAAATGGGCTGCACAGCTTCCCTCGCAGGCAGATTCCCTCCTGCTGTGCCTACTTCTCCTGCCTTAGTGCCCTGCTTTGTTTGGAGGCTGTTTGCGGACAGCAGCACACACAGCGGGAAGGTGCGCGCTGGCCAGCTCCAAGTCTCGGCAGATAGAAGCGCAAGCGAGGCACCTACTTGCGGTTTGTCCGGGAATGGGAAGCAGCATGCTGCCTGCCCAGAGTACTTCTCGCACTGACCTGCCTGCCACGGGGCTGCTTCTGAGCACGGAGGCACGCCTACAAGCCAGCTGAGATGGGCTTTGCCTAAGAGTGAGGGAAGTGGCGAGCGGAACAAAAAATGGGCTGCACAGCTTCCCTCGCAGGCAGATTCCCTCCTGCTGTGCCTACTTCTCCTGCCTTAGTGCCCTGCTTTGTTTGGAGGCTGTTTGCGGACAGCAGCACACACAGCGGGAAGGTGCGCGCTGGCCAGCTCCAAGTCTCGGCAGATTGAAGCGCAAGCGAGGCACCTGCTCGCAGTTTGTCCCGGGCATGGGAAGCAGCATGCTGCGTGAACAGAGTACTTCTCGCACTGACCTGCCTGCCACGGGGCTGCTTCTGAGCATGGAGGCACGCCTACAAGCCAGTTGAGATGGGCTTTGCCTAAGAGTGAGGCAAGCGGCAAGCGGAACAAGGGATGTGCTGCACAGCTTCCCTCGCAGGCAGATTCCCTCCTGGTGCACTTACTTCTCCTGCCTAAGCGCCCTGCTTTGTTTGGAGGCTGTTTGCGGACAGCAGCACACACAGCGGGAAGGTGCGCGCTGGCCAGCTAAAATTCTCGGCAGATTGAAGCGCAAGCGAGGCACCTGCTCGCAGTTTGTCCCGAGCATGGGAAGCAGCATGCTGCGTGCCCAGAAGACATCCCGCACTGTCCTGCCTTCCTCGGGGCTGCTTCTGAGCACGGAGGCACGCCTACAAGCCAGCTGAGATGGGCTTTGCCTAAGAGTGAGGGAAGCGGCGAGCGGAACAAGGGATGTGCTGCACAGCTTCCCTCGCAGGCAGATTCCCTCCTGGGGCGCTTACTTCTCTTGCCTTAGTGCCTGCTTTGTTTGGAGGCTGTTTGCGGACAGCAGCACACACAGCGGGAAGGTGCGCGCTGGTCAGCTCCAAGTCTCGGCAGATAGAAGCGCAAGCGAGGCACCTGCTCGTTGTTTGTCCCGGGCATGGGAAGCAGCATGCTGCGTGCCCAGAAGACATCCCGCACTGTCCTGCCTTCCTCGGGTCTGCTTCTGAGCACGGAGGCACGCCTACAAGCCAGCTGAGATGTGCTTTGCCTAAGAGTGAGGGAAGTGGCGAGCGGAACAAGGGATGTGCTGCACAGCTTCCCTCGCAGGCAGATTCCCTCCTGGGGCACTTACTTCTCTTGCCTTAGTGCCCTGCTTTGTTTGGAGGCTGTTTGCGGACAGCAGCGCACACAGCGGGAAGGTGCGCGCTGGCCAGCTAAAATTCTCGGCAGATTGAAGCGCAAGCGAGGCACCTGCTCGCAGTTTGTCCCGAGCATGGGAAGCAGCATGCTGCGTGCCCAGAAGACATCTCGCACTGTCCTGCCTGCCACGGGGCTGCTTCTGAGCACGGAGGCATGCCTACAAGCAAGCTGAGATGTGCTTTGCCTAAGAGTGAGGGAAGCGGCGAGCAGAACAAGGGATGTGCTGCACAGCTTCCCTCGCAGGCAGATTCCCTCCCGGGGCGCTTACTTCTCCTGCCTTAGTGACCTGCTTTGTTTGGAGGCTGTTTGCGGACAGCAGCACACACAGCGGGAAATTGCGCGCTGGTCAGCTCCAAGTCTCGGCAGATAGAAGCGCAAGCGAGGCACCTGCTCGCGGTTTGTCCCGGGCATGGGAAGCAGCATGCTGCGTGCCCAGAAGACATCCCGCACTGTCCTGCCTTCCTCGGGTCTGCTTCTGAGCACGGAGGCACGCCTACAAGCCAGCTGAGATGGGCTTTGCCTAAGAGTGAGGGAAGTGGCGAGCGGAACAAGAAATGGGCTGCACAGCTTCCCTCGCAGGCAGATTCCCTCCTGCTGTGCCTACTTCTCCTGCCTTAGTGCCCTGCTTTGTTTGGAGGCTGTTTGCGGACAGCAGCACACACAGCGGGAAGGTGCGCGCTGGCCAGCTCCAAGTCTCGGCAGATTGAAGCGCAAGCGAGGCACCTGCTCGCAGTTTGTCCCGGGCATGGGAAGCAGCATGCTGCGTGAACAGAGTACTTCTCGCACTGACCTGCCTGCCACGGGGCTGCTTCTGAGCATGGAGGCACGCCTACAAGCCAGTTGAGATGGGCTTTGCCTAAGAGTGAGGCAAGCGGCAAGCGGAACAAGGGATGTGCTGCACAGCTTCCCTCGCAGGCAGATTCCCTCCTGGTGCACTTACTTCTCCTGCCTAAGCGCCCTGCTTTGTTTGGAGGCTGTTTGCGGACAGCAGCACACACAGCGGGAAGGTGCGCGCTGGCCAGCTAAAATTCTCGGCAGATTGAAGCGGAAGCGAGGCACCTGCTCGCAGTTTGTCCCGAGCATGGGAAGCAGCATGCTGCGTGCCCAGAAGACATCCCGCACTGTCCTGCCTTCCTCGGGGCTGCTTCTGAGCACGGAGGCACGCCTACAAGCCAGCTGAGATGGGCTTTGCCTAAGAGTGAGGGAAGCGGCGAGCGGAACAAGGGATGTGCTGCACAGCTTCCCTCGCAGGCAGATTCCCTCCTGGGGCGCTTACTTCTCTTGCCTTAGTGCCCTGCTTTGTTTGGAGGCTGTTTGCGGACAGCAGCACACACAGCGGGAAGGTGCGCGCTGGTCAGCTCCAAGTCTCGGCAGATAGAAGCGCAAGCGAGGCACCTGCTCGCGGTTTGTCCCGGGCATGGGAAGCAGCATGCTGCGTGCCCAGAAGACATCCCGCACTGTCCTGCCTTCCTCGGGTCTGCTTCTGAGCACGGAGGCACGCCTACAAGCCAGCTGAGATGTGCTTTGCCTAAGAGTGAGGGAAGTGGCGAGCGGAACAAGGGATGTGCTGCACAGCTTCCCTCGCAGGCAGATTCCCTCCTGGGGCACTTACTTCTCTTGCCTAAGCGCCCTGCTTTGTTTGAAGGCTGTTTGCGGACAGCAGCGCACACAGCGGGAAGGTGCGCGCTGGCCAGCTAAAATTCTCGGCAGATTGAAGCGCAAGCGAGGCACCTGCTCGCAGTTTGTCCCGAGCATGGGAAGCAGCATGCTGCGTGCCCAGAAGACATCTCGCTCTGTCCTGCCTGCCACGGGGCTGCTTCTGAGCACGGAGGCATGCCTACAAGCAAGCTGAGATGTGCTTTGCCCAAGAGTGAGCGATGCGGCGAGCAGAACAAGGGATGTGCTGCACAGCTTCCCTTGCAGGCAGATTCCCTCCTGGGGCGCTTACTTCTCCTGCCTTAGTGCCCTGCTTTGTTTGGAGGCTGTTTGCAGACAGCAGCACACACAGCGGGAAGGTGCACGCTGGTCAGCTCCAAGTCTCGGCAGATAGAAGCGCAAGCGAGGCACCTGCTCGTTGTTTGTCCCGGGCATGGGAAGCAGCATGCTGCGTGCCCAGAAGACATCTCGCACTGTCCTTCCTGCCACGGGGCTGCTTCTGAGCACGGAGGCACGCCTACAAGCCAGTTGAGATGGGCTTTGCCTAAGAGTGAGGGAAGTGGCGAGCGGAACAAGAAATGGGCTGCACAGCTTCCCTCGCAGGCAGATTCCCTCCTGCTGTGCCTACTTCTCCTGCCTTAGTGCCCTGCTTTGTTTGGAGGCTGTTTGCGGACAGCAGCACACACAGCGGGAAGGTGCGCGCTGGCCAGCTCCAAGTCTCGGCAGATAGAAGCGCAAGCGAGGCACCTACTTGCGGTTTGTCCGGGAATGGGAAGCAGCATGCTGCCTGCCCAGAGTACTTCTCGCACTGTCCTGCCTGCCACGGGGCTGCTTCTGAGCATGGAGGCAAGCCTACAAGCCAGTTGAGATGGGCTTTGCCTAAGAGTGAGGCAAGCGGCAAGCGGAACAAGAAATGGGCTGCACAGCTTCCCTCGCAGGCAGATTCCCTCCTGGTGCACTTACTTCTCCTGCCTAAGCGCCCTGCTTTGTTTGGAGGCTGTTTGCGGACAGCAGCACACACAGCGGGAAGGTGCGCGCTGGCCAGCTAAAATTCTCGGCAGATTGAAGCGCAAGCGAGGCACCTGCTCGCGGTTTGTCCCGAGCATGGGAAGCAGCATGCTGCGTGCCCAGAAGACATCCCGCACTGTCCTGCCTTCCTCGGGGCTGCTTCTGAGCACGGAGGCACGCCTACAAGCCAGCTGAGATGGGCTTTGCCTAAGAGTGAGGGAAGCGGCGAGCGGAACAAGGGATGTGCTGCACAGCTTCCCTCGCAGGCAGATTCCCTCCTGGGGCGCTTACTTCTCTTGCCTTAGTGCCCTGCTTTGTTTGGAGGCTGTTTGCGGACAGCAGCACACACAGCGGGAAGGTGCGCGCTGGTCAGCTCCAAGTCTCGGCAGATAGAAGCGCAAGCGAGGCACCTGCTCGCGGTTTGTCCCGGGCATGGGAAGCAGCATGCTGCGTGCCCAGAAGACATCCCGCACTGTCCTGCCTTCCTCGGGGCTGCTTCTGAGCACGGAGGCATGCCTACAAGCCAGCTGAGATGTGCTTTGCCTAAGAGTGAGGGAAGTGGCGAGCGGAACAAGGGATGTGCTGCACAGCTTCCCTCGCAGGCAGATTCCCTCCTGGGGCACTTACTTCTCTTGCCTTAGTGCCCTGCTTTGTTTGGAGGCTGTTTGCGGACAGCAGCACACACAGCGGGAAGGTGCGCGCTGGCCAGCTAAAATTCTCGGCAGATTGAAGCGCAAGCGAGGCACCTGCTCGCAGTTTGTCCCGAGCATGGGAAGCAGCATGCTGCGTGCCCAGAAGACATCTCGCACTGTCCTGCCTGCCACGGGGCTGCTTCTGAGCACGGAGGCATGCCTACAAGCAAGCTGAGATGTGCTTTGCCCAAGAGTGAGCGATGCGGCGAGCAGAACAAGGGATGTGCTGCACAGCTTCCCTTGCAGGCAGATTCCCTCCTGGGGTGCTTACTTCTCTTGCCTTAGTGCCCTGCTTTGTTTGGAGGCTGTTTGCGGACAGCAGCACACACAGCGGGAAGGTGCGCGCTGGCCAGCTCCAAGTCTCGGCAGATTGAAGCGCAAGCGAGGCACCTGCTCGCGGTTTGTCCCGGGCATGGGAAGCAGCATGCTGCGTGCCCAGAAGACATCCCGCACTGTCCTGCCTGCCACGGGGCTGCTTCTGAGCACGGAGGCATGCCTACAAGCAAGCTGAGATGTGCTTTGCCTAAGAGTGAGGGAAGCGGCGAGCAGAACAAGGGATGTGCTGCACAGCTTCCCTTGCAGGCAGATTCCCTCCCGGGGCGCTTACTTCTCTTGCCTTAGTGCCCTGCTTTGTTTGGAGGCTGTTTGCGGACAGCAGCACACACAGCGGGAAGGTGCGCGCTGGTCAGCTCCAAGTCTCGGCAGATAGAAGCGCAAGCGAGGCACCTGCTCGCGGTTTGTCCCGGGCATGGGAAGCAGCATGCTGCGTGCTCAGAAGACATCCCGCACTGTCCTGCCTTCCTCGGGTCTGCTTCTGAGCACGGAGGCACGCCTACAAGCCAGCTGAGATGGGCTTTGCCTAAGAGTGAGGGAAGTGGCGAGCGGAACAAGAAATGGGCTGCACAGCTTCCCTCGCAGGCAGATTCCCTCCTGCTGTGCCTACTTCTCCTGCCTTAGTGCCCTGCTTTGTTTGGAGGCTGTTTGCGGACAGCAGCACACACAGCGGGAAGGTGCGCGCTGGCCAGCTCCAAGTCTCGGCAGATTGAAGCGCAAGCGAGGCACCTGCTCGCAGTTTGTCCCGGGCATGGGAAGCAGCATGCTGCGTGAACAGAGTACTTCTCGCACTGACCTGCCTGCCACGGGGCTGCTTCTGAGCATGGAGGCAAGCCTACAAGCCAGTTGAGATGGGCTTTGCCTAAGAGTGAGGCAAGCGGCAAGCGGAACAAGGGATGTGCTGCACAGCTTCCCTCGCAGGCAGATTCCCTCCTGGGGCACTTACTTCTCCTGCCTAAGCGCCCTGCTTTGTTTGGAGGCTGTTTGCGGACAGCAGCGCACACAGCGGGAAGGTGCGCGCTGGCCAGCTAAAATTCTCGGCAGATTGAAGCGCAAGCGAGGCACCTGCTCGCAGTTTGTCCCGAGCATGGGAAGCAGCATGCTGCGTGCCCAGAAGACATCCCGCACTGTCCTGCCTTCCTCGGGGCTGCTTCTGAGCACGGAGGCACGCCTACAAGCCAGCTGAGATGGGCTTTGCCTAAGAGTGAGGGAAGCGGCGAGCGGAACAAGGGATGTGCTGCACAGCTTCCCTCGCAGGCAGATTCCCTCCTGGGGCGCTTACTTCTCTTGCCTTAGTGCCCTGCTTTGTTTGGAGGCTGTTTGCGGACAGCAGCGCACACAGCGGGAAGGTGCGCGCTGGCCAGCTAAAATTCTCGGCAGATTGAAGCGCAAGCGAGGCACCTGCTCGCAGTTTGTCCCGAGCATGGGAAGCAGCATGCTGCGTGCCCAGAAGACATCTCGCTCTGTCCTGCCTGCCACGGGGCTGCTTCTGAGCACGGAGGCATGCCTACAAGCAAGCTGAGATGTGCTTTGCCTAAGAGTGAGGGAAGCGGCGAGCAGAACAAGGGATGTGCTGCACAGCTTCCCTTGCAGGCAGATTCCCTCCCGGGGCGCTTACTTCTCCTGCCTTAGTGCCCTGCTTTGTTTGGAGGCTGTTTGCAGACAGCAGCACACACAGCGGGAAGGTGCACGCTGGTCAGCTCCAAGTCTCGGCAGATAGAAGCGCAAGCGAGGCACCTGCTCGTTGTTTGTCCCGGGCATGGGAAGCAGCATGCTGCGTGCCCAGAAGACATCTCGCACTGTCCTTCCTGCCACGGGGCTGCTTCTGAGCACGGAGGCACGCCTACAAGCCAGTTGAGATGGGCTTTGCCTAAGAGTCAGGGAAGTGGCGAGCGGAACAAGAAATGGGCTGCACAGCTTCCCTCGCAGGCAGATTCCCTCCTGCTGTGCCTACTTCTCCTGCCTTAGTGCCCTGCTTTGTTTGGAGGCTGTTTGCGGACAGCAGCACACACAGCGGGAAGGTGCGCGCTGGCCAGCTCCAAGTCTCGGCAGATAGAAGCGCAAGCGAGGCACCTGCTCGCAGTTTGTCCCAGGCATGGGAAGAAGCATGCTGCGTGCCCAGAAGACATCCCGCACTGTCCTGCCTTCCTCGGGGCTGCTTCTGAGCACGGAGGCACGCCTACAAGCCAGCTGAGATGTGCTTTGCCTAAGAGTGAGGGAAGTGTCGAGCGGAACAAGGGATGTGCTGCACAGCTTCCCTCGCAGGCAGATTCCCTCCTGGGGCACTTACTTCTCTTGCCTTAGTGCCCTGCTTTGTTTGGAGGCTGTTTGTGGACAGCAGCACACACAGCGGGAAGGTGCGCGCTGGCCAGCTAAAATTCTCGGCAGATTGAAGCGCAAGCGAGGCACCTGCTCGCAGTTTGTCCCGAGCATGGGAAGCAGCATGCTGCGTGCCCAGAAGACATCTCGCTCTGTCCTGCCTGCCACGGGGCTGCTTCTGAGCACGGAGGCATGCCTACAAGCCAGCTGAGATGTGCTTTGCCCAAGAGTGAGCGATGCGGCGAGCAGAACAAGGGATGTGCTGCACAGCTTCCCTTGCAGGCAGATTCCCTCCTGGGGTGCTTACTTCTCTTGCCTTAGTGCCCTGCTTTGTTTGGAGGCTGTTTGCGGACAGCAGCACACACAGCGGGAAGGTGCGCGCTGGCCAGCTCCAAGTCTCGGCAGATAGAAGCGCAAGCGAGGCACCTACTTGCGGTTTGTCCGGGCATGGGAAGCAGCATGCTGCGTGCCCAGAGTACTTCTCGCACTGTCCTGCCTGCCACGGGGCTGCTTCTGAGCACGGAGGCACGCCTACAAGCCAGTTGAGATGGGCTTTGCCTAAGAGTGAGGGAAGTGGTGAGCGGAACAAGAAATGGGCTGCACAGCTTCCCTCGCAGGCAGATTCCCTCCTGCTGTGCCTACTTCTCCTGCCTTAGTGCCCTGCTTTGTTTGGAGGCTGTTTGCGGACAGCAGCACACACAGCGGGAAGGTGCGCGCTGGCCAGCTCCAAGTCTCGGCAGATAGAAGCGCAAGCGAGGCACCTACTTGCGGTTTGTCCGGGCATGGGAAGCAGCATGCTGCGTGCCCAGAGTACTTCTCGCACTGTCCTGCCTGCCACGGGGCTGCTTCTGAGCACGGAGGCACGCCTACAAGCCAGTTGAGATGGGCTTTGCCTAAGAGTGAGGGAAGTGGCGAGCGGAACAAGAAATTGGCTGCACAGCTACCCTCGCAGGCAGATTCCCTCCTGCTGTGCCTACTTCTCCTGCCTTAGTGCCCTGCTTTGTTTGGAGGCTGTTTGCGGACAGCAGCACACACAGCGGGAAGGTGCGCGCTGGCCAGCTCCAAGTCTCGGCAGATAGAAGCGCAAGCGAGGCACCTACTTGCGGTTTGTCCGGGAATGGGAAGCAGCATGCTGCGTGCCCAGAGTACTTCTCGCACTGTCCTGCCTGCCACGGGGCTGCTTCTGAGCACGGAGGTATGCATACAAGCCAGCTGAGATGGGCTTTGCCTAAAGAGTGAGGGAAGCGGCGAGCGGAACAAGGGATGTGCTGCACAGCTTCCCTTGCAGGAAGATTCCCTCCTGGGACGCTGACTTCTCTTGCCTTAGTGCCCTGCTTTGTTTGGAGGCTGTTTGCGGACAGCAGCGCACACAGCGGGAAGGTGCGCGCTGGCCAGCTAAAATTCTCGGCAGATTGAAGCGCAAGCGAGGCACCTGCTCGCAGTTTGTCCCGGGCATGGGAAGCAGCATGCTGCGTGCCCAGAGTACATCTCGCTCTGTCCTGCCTGCCACGGGGTTGCTTCTGAGCACGGAGGCACGCCTACAAGCCAGCTGAGATGGGCTTTGCCTAAGAGTCAGGGAAGTGGCGAGCGGAACAAGAAATGGGCTGTACAGCTTCCCTCGCAGGCAGATTCCCTCCTGCTGTGCCTACTTCTCCTGCCTAAGCGCCCTGCTTTGTTTGGAGGCTGTTTGCGGACAGCAGCGCACACAGCGGGAAGGTGCGCGCTGGCCAGCTAAAATTCTCGGCAGATTGAAGCGCAAGCGAGGCACCTGCTCGCAGTTTGTCCCGAGCATGGGAAGCAGCATGCTGCGTGCCCAGAAGACATCTCGCTCTGTCCTGCCTGCCACGGGGCTGCTTCTGAGCACGGAGGCATGCCTACAAGCAAGCTGAGATGTGCTTTGCCTAAGAGTGAGGGAAGCGGCGAGCAGAACAAGGGATGTGCTGCACAGCTTCCCTTGCAGGCAGATTCCCTCCCGGGGCGCTTACTTCTCCTGCCTTAGTGCCCTGCTTTGTTTGGAGGCTGTTTGCAGACAGCAGCACACACAGCGGGAAGGTGCACGCTGGTCAGCTCCAAGTCTCGGCAGATAGAAGCGCAAGCGAGGCACCTGCTCGTTGTTTGTCCCGGGCATGGGAAGCAGCATGCTGCGTGCCCAGAAGACATCTCGCACTGTCCTTCCTGCCACGGGGCTGCTTCTGAGCACGGAGGCACGCCTACAAGCCAGTTGAGATGGGCTTTGCCTAAGAGTGAGGGAAGTGGCGAGCGGAACAAGAAATGGGCTGCACAGCTTCCCTCGCAGGCAGATTCCCTCCTGCTGTGCCTACTTCTCCTGCCTTAGTGCCCTGCTTTGTTTGGAGGCTGTTTGCGGACAGCAGCACACACAGCGGGAAGGTGCGCGCTGGCCAGCTCCAAGTCTCGGCAGATAGAAGCGCAAGCGAGGCACCTGCTCGCAGTTTGTCCCGAGCATGGGAAGCAGCATGCTGCGTGCCCAGAAGACATCCCGCACTGTCCTGCCTTCCTCGGGGCTGCTTCTGAGCACGGAGGCACGCCTACAAGCCAGCTGAGATGTGCTTTGCCTAAGAGTGAGGGAAGTGTCGAGCGGAACAAGGGATGTGCTGCACAGCTTCCCTCGCAGGCAGATTCCCTCCTGGGGCACTTACTTCTCTTGCCTTAGTGCCCTGCTTTGTTTGGAGGCTGTTTGTGGACAGCAGCACACACAGCGGGAAGGTGCGCGCTGGCCAGCTAAAATTCTCGGCAGATTGAAGCGCAAGCGAGGCACCTGCTCGCAGTTTGTCCCGAGCATGGGAAGCAGCATGCTGCGTGCCCAGAAGACATCTCGCTCTGTCCTGCCTGCCACGGGGCTGCTTCTGAGCACGGAGGCATGCCTACAAGCCAGCTGAGATGTGCTTTGCCCAAGAGTGAGCGATGCGGCGAGCAGAACAAGGGATGTGCTGCACAGCTTCCCTCGCAGGCAGATTCCCTCCTGCTGTGCCTACTTCTCCTGCCTTAGTGCCCTGCTTTGTTTGGAGGCTGTTTGCGGACAGCAGCACACACAGCGGGAAGGTGCGCGCTGGCCAGCTCCAAGTCTCGGCAGATAGAAGCGCAAGCGAGGCACCTACTTGCGGTTTGTCCGGGCATGGGAAGCAGCATGCTGCGTGCCCAGAGTACTTCTCGCACTGTCCTGCCTTCCACGGGGCTGCTTCTGAGCACGGAGGCACGCCTACAAGCCAGTTGAGATGGGCTTTGCCTAAGAGTGAGGGAAGTGGCGAGCGGAACAAGAAATTGGCTGCACAGCTACCCTCGCAGGCAGATTCCCTCCTGCTGTGCCTACTTCTCCTGCCTTAGTGCCCTGCTTTGTTTGGAGGCTGTTTGCGGACAGCAGCACACACAGCGGGAAGGTGCGCGCTGGCCAGCTCCAAGTCTCGGCAGATAGAAGCGCAAGCGAGGCACCTACTTGCGGTTTGTCCGGGAATGGGAAGCAGCATGCTGCGTGCCCAGAGTACTTCTCGCACTGTCCTGCCTGCCACGGGGCTGCTTCTGAGCACGGAGGTATGCATACAAGCCAGCTGAGATGGGCTTTGCCTAAAGAGTGAGGGAAGCGGCGAGCGGAACAAGGGATGTGCTGCACAGCTTCCCTTGCAGGAAGATTCCCTCCTGGGACGCTGACTTCTCTTGCCTTAGTGCCCTGCTTTGTTTGGAGGCTGTTTGCGGACAGCAGCGCACACAGCGGGAAGGTGCGCGCTGGCCAGCTAAAATTCTCGGCAGATTGAAGCGCAAGCGAGGCACCTGCTCGCAGTTTGTCCCGGGCATGGGAAGCAGCATGCTGCGTGCCCAGAGTACATCTCGCTCTGTCCTGCCTGCCACGGGGTTGCTTCTGAGCACGGAGGCACGCCTACAAGCCAGCTGAGATGGGCTTTGCCTAAGAGTCAGGGAAGTGGCGAGCGGAACAAGAAATGGGCTGTACAGCTTCCCTCGCAGGCAGATTCCCTCCTGCTGTGCCTACTTCTCCTGCCTAAGCGGCCTGCTTTGTTTGGAGGCTGTTTGCGGACAGCAGCACACACAGCGGGAAGGTGCGCGCTGGCCAGCTCCAAGTCTCGGCAGATAGAAGCGCAAGCGAGGCACCTGCTCGCGGTTTGTCCCGAGCATGGGAAGAAGCATGCTGCGTGCCCAGAAGACATCCCGCACTGTCCTGCCTTCCTCGGGGCTGCTTCTGAGCACGGAGGCACGCCTACAAGCTAGCTGAGATGTGCTTTGCCTAAGAGTGAGGGAAGTGGCGAGCGGAACAAGGGATGTGCTGCACAGCTTACCTTGCAGGCAGATTCCCTCCTGGGGCACTTACTTCTCTTGCCTTAGTGCCCTGCTTTGTTTGGAGGCTGTTTGCGGACAGCAGCACACACAGCGGGAAGGTGCGCGCTGGCCAGCTCCAAGTCTCAGCAGATTGAAGCGCAAGCGAGGCACCTGCTCGCAGTTTGTCCCGGGCATGGGAAGCAGCATGCTGCGTGCCCAGAGTACTTCTCGCACTGTCCTGCCTGCCACGGGGCTGCTTCTGAGCACGGAGGCACGCCTACAAGCCAGTTGAGATGGGCTTTGCCTAAGAGTGAGGGAAGTGGCGAGCGGAACAAGAAATGGGCTGCACAGCTTCCCTCGCAGGCAGATTCCCTCCTGCTGTGCCTACTTCTCCTGCCTTAGTGCCCTGCTTTGTTTGGAGGCTGTTTGCGGACAGCAGCACACACAGCGGGAAGGTGCGCGCTGGCCAGCTAAAATTCTCGGCAGATTGAAGCGCAAGCGAGGCACCTGCTCGCAGTTTGTCCCGAGCATGGGAAGCAGCATGCTGCGTGCCCAGAAGACATCTCGCTCTGTCCTGCCTGCCACGGGGCTGCTTCTGAGCACGGAGGCATGCCTACAAGCAAGCTGAGATGTGCTTTGCCTAAGAGTGAGGGAAGCGGCGAGCAGAACAAGGGATGTGCTGCACAGCTTTCCTTGCTGGCAGATTCCCTCCTGGGGCGCTTACTTCTCTTGCCTTAGTGCCCTGCTTTGTTTGGAGGCTGTTTGCGGACAGCAGCACACACAGCGGGAAGGTGCGCGCTGGCCAGCTCCAAGTCTCGGCAGATAGAAGCGCAAGCGAGGCACCTACTTGCGGTTTGTCCGGGCATGGGAAGCAGCATGCTGCGTGCCCAGAGTACTTCTCGCACTGACCTGCCTGCCACGGGGCTGCTTCTGAGCATGGAGGCACGCCTACAAGCCAGTTGAGATGGGCTTTGCCTAAGAGTGAGGCAAGCGGCAAGCGGAACAAGGGATGTGCTGCACAGCTTCCCTCGCAGGCAGATTCCCTCCTGGGGCACTTACTTCTCTTGCCTTAGTACCCTGCTTTGTTTGGAGGCTGTTTGCGAACAGCAGCACACACAGCGGGAAGGTGCGCGCTGGCCAGCTAAAATTCTCGGCAGATTGAAGCGCAAGCGAGGCACCTGCTCGCAGTTTGTCCCGAGCATGGGAAGCAGCATGCTGCGTGCCCAGAAGACATCCCGCACTGTCCTGCCTGCCACGGGGCTGCTTCTGAGCACGGAGGCATGCCTACAAGCAAGCTGAGATGTGCTTTGCCTAAGAGTGAGGGAAGCGGCGAGCAGAACAAGGGATGTGCTGCACAGCTTCCCTTGCAGGCAGATTCCCTCCTGGGGTGCTTACTTCTCTTGCCTTAGTGCCCTGCTTTGTTTGGAGGCTGTTTGCGGACAGCAGCACACACAGCGGGAAGGTGCGCGCTGGCCAGCTCCAAGTCTCGGCAGATTGAAGCGCAAGCGAGGCACCTGCTCGCAGTTTGTCCCGGGCATGGGAAGCAGCATGCTGCGTGCCCAGAGTACTTCTCGCACTGTCCTGCCTGCCACGGGGCTGCTTCTGAGCATGGAGGCACGCCTACAAGCCAGTTGAGATGGGCTTTGCCTAAGAGTGAGGGAAGTGGCGAGCGGAACAAGAAATGGGCTGCACAGCTACCCTCGCAGGCAGATTCCCTCCTGCTGTGCCTACTTCTCCTGCCTTAGTGCCCTGCTTTGTTTGGAGGCTGTTTGCGGACAGCAGCACACACAGCGGGAAGGTGCGCGCTGGCCAGCTCCAAGTCTCGGCAGATAGAAGCGCAAGCGAGGCACCTACTTGCGCTTTGTCCGGGAATGGGAAGCAGCATGCTGCGTGCCCAGAGTACTTCTCGCACTGTCCTGCCTGCCACGGGGCTGCTTCTGAGCACGGAGGTATGCATACAAGCCAGCTGAGATGGGCTTTGCCTAAAGAGTGAGGGAAGCGGCGAGCGGAACAAGGGATGTGCTGCACAGCTTCCCTCGCAGGCAGATTCCCTCCTGGGGCACTTACTTCTCTTGCCTTAGTGCCCTGCTTTGTTTGGAGGCTGTTTGCGGACAGCAGCGCACACAGCGGGAAGGTGCGCGCTGGTCAGCTCCAAGTCTCGGCAGATAGAAGCGCAAGCGAGGCACCTGCTCGCAGTTTGTCCCGAGCATGGGAAGCAGCATGCTGCGTGCCCAGAAGACATCCCGCACTGTCCTGCCTTCCTCGGGGCTGCTTCTGAGCACGGAGGCACGCCTACAAGCCAGCTGAGATGTGCTTTGCCTAAGAGTGAGGGAAGTGTCGAGCGGAACAAGGGATGTGCTGCACAGCTTCCCTCGCAGGCAGATTCCCTCCTGGGGCACTTACTTCTCTTGCCTTAGTGCCCTGCTTTGTTTGGAGGCTGTTTGTGGACAGCAGCACACACAGCGGGAAGGTGCGCGCTGGCCAGCTAAAATTCTCGGCAGATTGAAGCGCAAGCGAGGCACCTGCTCGCAGTTTGTCCCGAGCATGGGAAGCAGCATGCTGCGTGCCCAGAAGACATCTCGCTCTGTCCTGCCTGCCACGGGGCTGCTTCTGAGCACGGAGGCATGCCTACAAGCCAGCTGAGATGTGCTTTGCCCAAGAGTGAGCGATGCGGCGAGCAGAACAAGGGATGTGCTGCACAGCTTCCCTTGCAGGCAGATTCCCTCCTGGGGTGCTTACTTCTCTTGCCTTAGTGCCCTGCTTTGTTTGGAGGCTGTTTGCGGACAGCAGCACACACAGCGGGAAGGTGCGCGCTGGCCAGCTCCAAGTCTCGGCAGATAGAAGCGCAAGCGAGGCACCTGCTCGCAGTTTGTCCCGGGCATGGGAAGCAGCATGCTGCGTGCCCAGAGTACTTCTCGCACTGACCTGCCTGCCACGGGGCTGCTTCTGAGCATGGAGGCACGCCTACAAGCCAGTTGAGATGGGCTTTGCCTAAGAGTGAGGCAAGCGGCAAGCGGAACAAGGGATGTGCTGCACAGCTTCCCTCGCAGGCAGATTCCCTCCTGGGGCACTTACTTCTCCTGCCTAAGCGCCCTGCTTTGTTTGGAGGCTGTTTGCGGACAGCAGCACACACAGCGGGAAGGTGCGCGCTGGCCAGCTAAAATTCTCGGCAGATTGAAGCGCAAGCGAGGCACCTGCTCGCAGTTTGTCCCGAGCATGGGAAGCAGCATGCTGCGTGCCCAGAAGACATCTCGCTCTGTCCTGCCTGCCACGGGGCTGCTTCTGAGCACGGAGGCATGCCTACAAGCAAGCTGAGATGTGCTTTGCCTAAGAGTGAGGGAAGCGGCGAGCAGAACAAGGGATGTGCTGCACAGCTTCCCTCGCAGGCAGATTCCCTCCTGGGGCACTTACTTCTCTTGCCTTAGTACCCTGCTTTGTTTGGAGGCTGTTTGCGAACAGCAGCACACACAGCGGGAAGGTGCGCGCTGGCCAGCTCCAAGTCTCGGCAGATAGAAGCGCAAGCGAGGCACCTGCTCGTTGTTTGTCCCGGGCATGGGAAGCAGCATGCTGCGTGCCCAGAAGACATCCCGCACTGTCCTGCCTTCCTCGGGGCTGCTTCTGAGCACGGAGGCACGCCTACAAGCCAGCTGATATGGGCTTTGCCTAAGAGTGAGGGAAGCGGCGAGCGGAACAAGGGATGTGCTGCACAGCTTCCCTCGCAGGCAGATTCCCTCCTGCTGTGCCTACTTCTCCTGCCTTAGTGTCCTGCTTTGTTTGGAGGCTGTTTGCGGACAGCAGCACACACAGCGGGAAGGTGCGCGCTGGCCAGCTAAAATTCTCGGCAGATTGAAGCGCAAGCGAGGCACCTGCTCGCAGTTTGTCCCGAGCATGGGAAGCAGCATGCTGCGTGCCCAGAAGACATCTCGCTCTGTCCTGCCTGCCACGGGGCTGCTTCTGAGCACGGAGGCATGCCTACAAGCAAGCTGAGATGTGCTTTGCCCAAGAGTGAGCGATGCGGCGAGCAGAACAAGGGATGTGCTGCACAGCTTCCCTTGCAGGCAGATTCCCTCCTGGGGTGCTTACTTCTCTTGCCTTAGTGCCCTGCTTTGTTTGGAGGCTGTTTGCGGACAGCAGCACACACAGCGGGAAGGTGCGCGCTGGCCAGCTCCAAGTCTCGGCAGATAGAAGCGCAAGCGAGGCACCTGCTCGCAGTTTGTCCCGGGCATGGGAAGCAGCATGCTGCGTGCCCAGAGTACTTCTCGCACTGTCCTGCCTGCCACGGGGCTGCTTCTGAGCACGGAGGCATGCCTACAAGCAAGCTGAGATGTGCTTTGCCTAAGAGTGAGGGAAGCGGCGAGCAGAACAAGGGATGTGCTGCACAGCTTTCCTTGCAGGCAGATTCCCTCCTGCTGTGCCTACTTCTCCTGCCTTAGTGCCCTGCTTTGTTTGGAGGCTGTTTGCGGAGAGCAGCACACACAGCGGGAAGGTGCGCGCTGGTCAGCTCCAAGTCTCGGCAGATAGAAGCGCAAGCGAGGCACCTGCTCGCAGTTTGTCCCAGGCATGGGAAGAAGCATGCTGCGTGCCCAGAAGACATCCCGCACTGTCCTGCCTTCCTCGGGGCTGCTTCTGAGCACGGAGGCACGCCTACAAGCCAGCTGAGATGTGCTTTGCCTAAGAGTGAGGGAAGTGTAGAGCGGAACAAGGGATGTGCTGCACAGCTTCCCTCGCAGGCAGATTCCCTCCTGGGGCACTTACTTCTCTTGCCTTAGTGCCCTGCTTTGTTTGGAGGCTGTTTGTGGACAGCAGCACACACAGCGGGAAGGTGCGCGCTGGCCAGCTAAAATTCTCGGCAGATTGAAGCGCAAGCGAGGCACCTGCTCGCAGTTTGTCCCGAGCATGGGAAGCAGCATGCTGCGTGCCCAGAAGACATCTCGCTCTGTCCTGCCTGCCACGGGGCTGCTTCTGAGCACGGAGGCATGCCTACAAGCCAGCTGAGATGTGCTTTGCCCAAGAGTGAGCGATGCGGCGAGCAGAACAAGGGATGTGCTGCACAGCTTCCCTTGCAGGCAGATTCCCTCCTGGGGTGCTTACTTCTCTTGCCTTAGTGCCCTGCTTTGTTTGGAGGCTGTTTGCGGACAGCAGCACACACAGCGGGAAGGTGCGCGCTGGCCAGCTCCAAGTCTCGGCAGATAGAAGCGCAAGCGAGGCACCTGCTCGCAGTTTGTCCCGGGCATGGGAAGCAGCATGCTGCGTGCCCAGAGTACTTCTCGCACTGACCTGCCTGCCACGGGGCTGCTTCTGAGCATGGAGGCACGCCTACAAGCCAGTTGAGATGGGCTTTGCCTAAGAGTGAGGCAAGCGGCAAGCGGAACAAGGGATGTGCTGCACAGCTTCCCTCGCAGGCAGATTCCCTCCTGGGGCACTTACTTCTCCTGCCTAAGCGCCCTGCTTTGTTTGGAGGCTGTTTGCGGACAGCAGCACACACAGCGGGAAGGTGCGCGCTGGCCAGCTAAAATTCTCGGCAGATTGAAGCGCAAGCGAGGCACCTGCTCGCAGTTTGTCCCGAGCATGGGAAGCAGCATGCTGCGTGCCCAGAAGACATCTCGCTCTGTCCTGCCTGCCACGGGGCTGCTTCTGAGCACGGAGGCATGCCTACAAGCAAGCTGAGATGTGCTTTGCCTAAGAGTGAGGGAAGTGGCGAGCGGAACAAGAAATGGGCTGCACAGCTACCCTCGCAGGCAGATTCCCTCCTGCTGTGCCTACTTCTCCTGCCTTAGTGCCCTGCTTTGTTTGGAGGCTGTTTGCGGACAGCAGCACACACAGCGGGAAGGTGCGCGCTGGCCAGCTCCAAGTCTCGGCAGATAGAAGCGCAAGCGAGGCACCTACTTGCGCTTTGTCCGGGAATGGGAAGCAGCATGCTGCGTGCCCAGAGTACTTCTCGCACTGTCCTGCCTGCCACGGGGCTGCTTCTGAGCACGGAGGTATGCATACAAGCCAGCTGAGATGGGCTTTGCCTAAAGAGTGAGGGAAGCGGCGAGCGGAACAAGGGATGTGCTGCACAGCTTCCCTCGCAGGCAGATTCCCTCCTGGGGCACTTACTTCTCTTGCCTTAGTGCCCTGCTTTGTTTGGAGGCTGTTTGCGGACAGCAGCGCACACAGCGGGAAGGTGCGCGCTGGTCAGCTCCAAGTCTCGGCAGATAGAAGCGCAAGCGAGGCACCTGCTCGCAGTTTGTCCCGAGCATGGGAAGCAGCATGCTGCGTGCCCAGAAGACATCCCGCACTGTCCTGCCTTCCTCGGGGCTGCTTCTGAGCACGGAGGCACGCCTACAAGCCAGCTGAGATGTGCTTTGCCTAAGAGTGAGGGAAGTGTCGAGCGGAACAAGGGATGTGCTGCACAGCTTCCCTCGCAGGCAGATTCCCTCCTGGGGCACTTACTTCTCTTGCCTTAGTGCCCTGCTTTGTTTGGAGGCTGTTTGCGGACAGCAGCACACACAGCGGGAAGGTGCGCGCTGGCCAGCTAAAATTCTCGGCAGATTGAAGCGCAAGCGAGGCACCTGCTCGCAGTTTGTCCCGAGCATGGGAAGCAGCATGCTGCGTGCCCAGAAGACATCTCGCTCTGTCCTGCCTGCCACGGGGCTGCTTCTGAGCACGGAGGCATGCCTACAAGCCAGCTGAGATGTGCTTTGCCCAAGAGTGAGCGATGCGGCGAGCAGAACAAGGGATGTGCTGCACAGCTTCCCTTGCAGGCAGATTCCCTCCTGGGGTGCTTACTTCTCTTGCCTTAGTGCCCTGCTTTGTTTGGAGGCTGTTTGCGGACAGCAGCACACACAGCGGGAAGGTGCGCGCTGGCCAGCTCCAAGTCTCGGCAGATAGAAGCGCAAGCGAGGCACCTGCTCGCAGTTTGTCCCGGGCATGGGAAGCAGCATGCTGCGTGCCCAGAGTACTTCTCGCACTGACCTGCCTGCCACGGGGCTGCTTCTGAGCATGGAGGCACGCCTACAAGCCAGTTGAGATGGGCTTTGCCTAAGAGTGAGGCAAGCGGCAAGCGGAACAAGGGATGTGCTGCACAGCTTCCCTCGCAGGCAGATTCCCTCCTGGGGCACTTACTTCTCCTGCCTAAGCGCCCTGCTTTGTTTGGAGGCTGTTTGCGGACAGCAGCACACACAGCGGGAAGGTGCGCGCTGGCCAGCTAAAATTCTCGGCAGATTGAAGCGCAAGCGAGGCACCTGCTCGCAGTTTGTCCCGAGCATGGGAAGCAGCATGCTGCGTGCCCAGAAGACATCTCGCTCTGTCCTGCCTGCCACGGGGCTGCTTCTGAGCACGGAGGCATGCCTACAAGCAAGCTGAGATGTGCTTTGCCTAAGAGTGAGGGAAGCGGCGAGCAGAACAAGGGATGTGCTGCACAGCTTCCCTCGCAGGCAGATTCCCTCCTGGGGCACTTACTTCTCTTGCCTTAGTACCCTGCTTTGTTTGGAGGCTGTTTGCGAACAGCAGCACACACAGCGGGAAGGTGCGCGCTGGCCAGCTCCAAGTCTCGGCAGATAGAAGCGCAAGCGAGGCACCTGCTCGTTGTTTGTCCCGGGCATGGGAAGCAGCATGCTGCGTGCCCAGAAGACATCCCGCACTGTCCTGCCTTCCTCGGGGCTGCTTCTGAGCACGGAGGCACGCCTACAAGCCAGCTGATATGGGCTTTGCCTAAGAGTGAGGGAAGCGGCGAGCGGAACAAGGGATGTGCTGCACAGCTTCCCTCGCAGGCAGATTCCCTCCTGGGGCACTTACTTCTCCTGCCTTAGTGTCCTGCTTTGTTTGGAGGCTGTTTGCGGACAGCAGCACACACAGCGGGAAGGTGCGCGCTGGCCAGCTAAAATTCTCGGCAGATTGAAGCGCAAGCGAGGCACCTGCTCGCAGTTTGTCCCGAGCATGGGAAGCAGCATGCTGCGTGCCCAGAAGACATCTCGCTCTGTCCTGCCTGCCACGGGGCTGCTTCTGAGCACGGAGGCATGCCTACAAGCAAGCTGAGATGTGCTTTGCCCAAGAGTGAGCGATGCGGCGAGCAGAACAAGGGATGTGCTGCACAGCTTCCCTTGCAGGCAGATTCCCTCCTGGGGTGCTTACTTCTCTTGCCTTAGTGCCCTGCTTTGTTTGGAGGCTGTTTGCGGACAGCAGCACACACAGCGGGAAGGTGCGCGCTGGCCAGCTCCAAGTCTCGGCAGATTGAAGCGCAAGCGAGGCACCTGCTCGCAGTTTGTCCCGGGCATGGGAAGCAGCATGCTGCGTGCCCAGAGTACTTCTCGCACTGTCCTGCCTGCCACGGGGCTGCTTCTGAGCATGGAGGCACGCCTACAAGCCAGCTGAGATGGGCTTTGCCTAAGAGTGAGGCAAGCGGCAAGCGGAACAAGGGATGTGCTGCACAGCTTCCCTCGCAGGCAGATTCCCTCCTGGGGCACTTACTTCTCCTGCCTAAGCGCCCTGCTTTGTTTGGAGGCTGTTTGCGGACAGCAGCACACACAGCGGGAAGGTGCACGCTGGCCAGCTAAAATTCTCGGCAAATTGAAGCGCAAGCGAGGCACCTGCTCGCAGTTTATCCCGAGCATGGGAAGCAGCATGCTGCGTGCCCAGAAGACATCTCGCTCTGTCCTGCCTGCCACGGGGCTGCTTCTGAGCACGGAGGCATGCCTACAAGCAAGCTGAGATGTGCTTTGCCTAAGAGTGAGGGAAGCGGCGAGCAGAACAAGGGATGTGCTGCACAGCTTTCCTTGCTGGCAGATTCCCTCCTGGGGCGCTTACTTCTCTTGCCTTAGTGCCCTGCTTTGTTTGGAGGCTGTTTGCGGACAGCAGCACACACAGCGGGAAGGTGCGCGCTGGCCAGCTCCAAGTCTCGGCAGATAGAAGCGCAAGCGAGGCACCTACTTGCGGTTTGTCCGGGCATGGGAAGCAGCATGCTGCGTGCCCAGAGTACTTCTCGCACTGTCCTGCCTGCCACGGGGCTGCTTCTGAGCATGGAGGCACGCCTACAAGCCAGTTGAGATGGGCTTTGCCTAAGAGTGAGGGAAGTGGCGAGCGGAACAAGAAATGGGCTGCACAGCTACCCTCGCAGGCAGATTCCCTCCTGCTGTGCCTACTTCTCCTGCCTTAGTGCCCTGCTTTGTTTGGAGGCTGTTTGCGGACAGCAGCACACACAGCGGGAAGGTGCGCGCTGGCCAGCTCCAAGTCTCGGCAGATAGAAGCGCAAGCGAGGCACCTACTTGCGCTTTGTCCGGGAATGGGAAGCAGCATGCTGCGTGCCCAGAGTACTTCTCGCACTGTCCTGCCTGCCACGGGGCTGCTTCTGAGCACGGAGGTATGCATACAAGCCAGCTGAGATGGGCTTTGCCTAAAGAGTGAGGGAAGCGGCGAGCGGAACAAGGGATGTGCTGCACAGCTTCCCTCGCAGGCAGATTCCCTCCTGGGGCACTTACTTCTCTTGCCTTAGTGCCCTGCTTTGTTTGGAGGCTGTTTGCGGACAGCAGCGCACACAGCGGGAAGGTGCGCGCTGGTCAGCTCCAAGTCTCGGCAGATAGAAGGGCAAGCGAGGCACCTGCTCGCAGTTTGTCCCGAGCATGGGAAGCAGCATGCTGCGTGCCCAGAGTACTTCTCGCACTGTCCTGCCTGCCACGGGGCTGCTTCTGAGCACGGAGGCATGCCTACAAGCAAGCTGAGATGTGCTTTGCCTAAGAGTGAGGGAAGCGGCGAGCAGAACAAGGGATGTGCTGCACAGCTTTCCTTGCAGGCAGATTCCCTCCTGCTGTGCCTACTTCTCCTGCCTTAGTGCCCTGCTTTGTTTGGAGGCTGTTTGCGGAGAGCAGCACACACAGCGGGAAGGTGCGCGCTGGTCAGCTCCAAGTCTCGGCAGATAGAAGCGCAAGCGAGGCACCTGCTCGCAGTTTGTCCCAGGCATGGGAAGAAGCATGCTGCGTGCCCAGAAGACATCCCGCACTGTCCTGCCTTCCTCGGGGCTGCTTCTGAGCACGGAGGCACGCCTACAAGCCAGCTGAGATGTGCTTTGCCTAAGAGTGAGGGAAGTGTCGAGCGGAACAAGGGATGTGCTGCACAGCTTCCCTCGCAGGCAGATTCCCTCCTGGGGCACTTACTTCTCTTGCCTTAGTGCCCTGCTTTGTTTGGAGGCTGTTTGTGGACAGCAGCACACACAGCGGGAAGGTGCGCGCTGGCCAGCTAAAATTCTCGGCAGATTGAAGCGCAAGCGAGGCACCTGCTCGCAGTTTGTCCCGAGCATGGGAAGCAGCATGCTGCGTGCCCAGAAGACATCTCGCTCTGTCCTGCCTGCCACGGGGCTGCTTCTGAGCACGGAGGCATGCCTACAAGCCAGCTGAGATGTGCTTTGCCCAAGAGTGAGCGATGCGGCGAGCAGAACAAGGGATGTGCTGCACAGCTTCCCTTGCAGGCAGATTCCCTCCTGGGGTGCTTACTTCTCTTGCCTTAGTGCCCTGCTTTGTTTGGAGGCTGTTTGCGGACAGCAGCACACACAGCGGGAAGGTGCGCGCTGGCCAGCTCCAAGTCTCGGCAGATAGAAGCGCAAGCGAGGCACCTGCTCGCAGTTTGTCCCGGGCATGGGAAGCAGCATGCTGCGTGCCCAGAGTACTTCTCGCACTGACCTGCCTGCCACGGGGCTGCTTCTGAGCATGGAGGCACGCCTACAAGCCAGTTGAGATGGGCTTTGCCTAAGAGTGAGGCAAGCGGCAAGCGGAACAAGGGATGTGCTGCACAGCTTCCCTCGCAGGCAGATTCCCTCCTGGGGCACTTACTTCTCCTGCCTAAGCGCCCTGCTTTGTTTGGAGGCTGTTTGCGGACAGCAGCGCACACAGCGGGAAGGTGCGCGCTGGCCAGCTAAAATTCTCGGCAGATTGAAGTGCAAGCGAGGCACCTGCTCGCAGTTTGTCCCGAGCATGGGAAGCAGCATGCTGCGTGCCCAGAAGACATCTCGCTCTGTCCTGCCTGCCACGGGGCTGCTTCTGAGCACGGAGGCATGCCTACAAGCAAGCTGAGATGTGCTTTGCCTAAGAGTGAGGGAAGCGGCGAGCAGAACAAGGGATGTGCTGCACAGCTTCCCTTGCAGGCAGATTCCCTCCCGGGGCGCTTACTTCTCCTGCCTTAGTGCCCTGCTTTGTTTGGAGGCTGTTTGCAGACAGCAGCACACACAGCGGGAAGGTGCACGCTGGTCAGCTCCAAGTCTCGGCAGATAGAAGCGCAAGCGAGGCACCTGCTCGTTGTTTGTCCCGGGCATGGGAAGCAGCATGCTGCGTGCCCAGAAGACATCTCGCACTGTCCTTCCTGCCACGGGGCTGCTTCTGAGCACGGAGGCACGCCTACAAGCCAGTTGAGATGGGCTTTGCCTAAGAGTGAGGGAAGTGTCGAGCGGAACAAGAAATGGGCTGCACAGCTTCCCTCGCAGGCAGATTCCCTCCTGCTGTGCCTACTTCTCCTGCCTTAGTGCCCTGCTTTGTTTGGAGGCTGTTTGCGGACAGCAGCACACACAGCGGGAAGGTGCGCGCTGGCCAGCTAAAATTCTCGGCAGATTGAAGCGCAAGCGAGGCACCTGCTCGCAGTTTGTCCCGAGCATGGGAAGCAGCATGCTGCGTGCCCAGAAGACATCTCGCTCTGTCCTGCCTGCCACGGGGCTGCTTCTGAGCACGGAGGCATGCCTACAAGCAAGCTGAGATGTGCTTTGCCCAAGAGTGAGCGATGCGGCGAGCAGAACAAGGGATGTGCTGCACAGCTTCCCTTGCAGGCAGATTCCCTCCTGGGGTGCTTACTTCTCTTGCCTTAGTGCCCTGCTTTGTTTGGAGGCTGTTTGCGGACAGCAGCACACACAGCGGGAAGGTGCGCGCTGGCCAGCTCCAAGTCTCGGCAGATTGAAGCGCAAGCGAGGCACCTGCTCGCAGTTTGTCCCGGGCATGGGAAGCAGCATGCTGCGTGCCCAGAGTACTTCTCGCACTGACCTGCCTGCCACGGGGCTGCTTCTGAGCATGGAGGCACGCCTACAAGCCAGTTGAGATGGGCTTTGCCTAAGAGTGAGGCAAGCGGCAAGCGGAACAAGGGATGTGCTGCACAGCTTCCCTCGCAGGCAGATTCCCTCCTGGGGCACTTACTTCTCCTGCCTAAGCGCCCTGCTTTGTTTGGAGGCTGTTTGCGGACAGCAGCACACACAGCGGGAAGGTGCACGCTGGCCAGCTAAAATTCTCGGCAAATTGAAGCGCAAGCGAGGCACCTGCTCGCAGTTTATCCCGAGCATGGGAAGCAGCATGCTGCGTGCCCAGAAGACATCTCGCTCTGTCCTGCCTGCCACGGGGCTGCTTCTGAGCACGGAGGCATGCCTACAAGCAAGCTGAGATGTGCTTTGCCTAAGAGTGAGGGAAGCGGCGAGCAGAACAAGGGATGTGCTGCACAGCTTTCCTTGCTGGCAGATTCCCTCCTGGGGCGCTTACTTCTCTTGCCTTAGTGCCCTGCTTTGTTTGGAGGCTGTTTGCGGACAGCAGCACACACAGCGGGAAGGTGCGCGCTGGCCAGCTCCAAGTCTCGGCAGATAGAAGCGCAAGCGAGGCACCTACTTGCGGTTTGTCCGGGCATGGGAAGCAGCATGCTGCGTGCCCAGAGTACTTCTCGCACTGTCCTGCCTGCCACGGGGCTGCTTCTGAGCATGGAGGCACGCCTACAAGCCAGTTGAGATGGGCTTTGCCTAAGAGTGAGGGAAGCGGCGAGCGGAACAAGGGATGTGCTGCACAGCTTCCCTCGCAGGCAGATTCCCTCCTGCTGTGCCTACTTCTCCTGCCTTAGTGTCCTGCTTTGTTTGGAGGCTGTTTGCGGACAGCAGCACACACAGCGGGAAGGTGCGCGCTGGCCAGCTCCAAGTCTCGGCAGATTGAAGCGCAAGCGAGGCACCTGCTCGCAGTTTGTCCCGAGCATGGGAAGCAGCATGCTGCGTGCCCAGAAGACATCCCGCACTGTCCTGCCTTCCTCGGGGCTGCTTCTGAGCACGGAGGCACGCCTACAAGCCAGCTGAGATGGGCTTTGCCTAAGAGTGAGGGAAGCGGCGAGCGGAACAAGGGATGTGCTGCACAGCTTCCCTCGCAGGCAGATTCCCTCCTGGGGCGCTTACTTCTCTTGCCTTAGTGCCCTGCTTTGTTTGGAGGCTGTTTGCAGACAGCAGCGCACACAGCGGGAAGGTGCGCGCTGGCCAGCTAAAATTCTCGGCAGATTGAAGCGCAAGCGAGGCACCTGCTCGCAGTTTGTCCCGAGCATGGGAAGCAGCATGCTGCGTGCCCAGAAGACATCTCGCTCTGTCCTGCCTGCCACGGGGCTGCTTCTGAGCACGGAGGCATGCCTACAAGCAAGCTGAGATGTGCTTTGCCTAAGAGTGAGGGAAGCGGCGAGCAGAACAAGGGATGTGCTGCACAGCTTCCCTTGCAGGCAGATTCCCTCCCGGGGCGCTTACTTCTCCTGCCTTAGTGCCCTGCTTTGTTTGGAGGCTGTTTGCGGACAGCAGCAGCACACACAGCGGGAAGGTGCACGCTGGTCAGCTCCAAGTCTCGGCAGATAGAAGCGCAAGCGAGGCACCTGCTCGTTGTTTGTCCCGGGCATGGGAAGCAGCATGCTGCGTGCCCAGAAGACATCTCGCACTGTCCTTCCTGCCACGGGGCTGCTTCTGAGCACGGAGGCACGCCTACAAGCCAGTTGAGATGGGCTTTGCCTAAGAGTGAGGGAAGTGGCGAGCGGAACAAGAAATGGGCTGCACAGCTTCCCTCGCAGGCAGATTCCCTCCTGCTGTGCCTACTTCTCCTGCCTTAGTGCCCTGCTTTGTTTGGAGGCTGTTTGCGGACAGCAGCACACACAGCGGGAAGGTGCGCGCTGGCCAGCTAAAATTCTCGGCAGATTGAAGCGCAAGCGAGGCACCTGCTCGCAGTTTGTCCCGAGCATGGGAAGCAGCATGCTGCGTGCCCAGAAGACATCTCGCTCTGTCCTGCCTGCCACGGGGCTGCTTCTGAGCACGGAGGCATGCCTACAAGCAAGCTGAGATGTGCTTTGCCCAAGAGTGAGCGATGCGGCGAGCAGAACAAGGGATGTGCTGCACAGCTTCCCTTGCAGGCAGATTCCCTCCTGGGGTGCTTACTTCTCTTGCCTTAGTGCCCTGCTTTGTTTGGAGGCTGTTTGCGGACGGCAGCACACACAGCGGGAAGGTGCGCGCAGGCCAGCTCCAAGTCTCGGCAGATTGAAGCGCAAGCGAGGCACCTGCTCGCAGTTTGTCCCGGGCATGGGAAGCAGCATGCTGCGTGCCCAGAGTACTTCTCGCACTGACCTGCCTGCCACGGGGCTGCTTCTGAGCATGGAGGCACGCCTACAAGCCAGTTGAGATGGGCTTTGCCTAAGAGTGAGGCAAGCGGCAAGCGGAACAAGGGATGTGCTGCACAGCTTCCCTCGCAGGCAGATTCCCTCCTGGGGCACTTACTTCTCCTGCCTAAGCGCCCTGCTTTGTTTGGAGGCTGTTTGCGGACAGCAGCACACACAGCGGGAAGGTGCACGCTGGCCAGCTAAAATTCTCGGCAAATTGAAGCGCAAGCGAGGCACCTGCTCGCAGTTTATCCCGAGCATGGGAAGCAGCATGCTGCGTGCCCAGAAGACATCTCGCTCTGTCCTGCCTGCCACGGGGCTGCTTCTGAGCACGGAGGCATGCCTACAAGCAAGCTGAGATGTGCTTTGCCTAAGAGTGAGGGAAGCGGCGAGCAGAACAAGGGATGTGCTGCACAGCTTTCCTTGCTGGCAGATTCCCTCCTGGGGCGCTTACTTCTCTTGCCTTAGTGCCCTGCTTTGTTTGGAGGCTGTTTGCGGACAGCAGCACACACAGCGGGAAGGTGCGCGCTGGCCAGCTCCAAGTCTCGGCAGATAGAAGCGCAAGCGAGGCACCTACTTGCGGTTTGTCCGGGCATGGGAAGCAGCATGCTGCGTGCCCAGAGTACTTCTCGCACTGTCCTGCCTGCCACGGGGCTGCTTCTGAGCATGGAGGCACGCCTACAAGCCAGTTGAGATGGGCTTTGCCTAAGAGTGAGGGAAGTGGCGAGCGGAACAAGAAATGGGCTGCACAGCTACCCTCGCAGGCAGATTCCCTCCTGCTGTGCCTACTTCTCCTGCCTTAGTGCCCTGCTTTGTTTGGAGGCTGTTTGCGGACAGCAGCACACACAGCGGGAAGGTGCGCGCTGGCCAGCTCCAAGTCTCGGCAGATAGAAGCGCAAGCGAGGCACCTACTTGCGGTTTGTCCGGGAATGGGAAGCAGCATGCTGCGTGCCCAGAGTACTTCTCGCACTGTCCTGCCTGCCACGGGGCTGCTTCTGAGCACGGAGGTATGCATACAAGCCAGCTGAGATGGGCTTTGCCTAAAGAGTGAGGGAAGCGGCGAGCGGAACAAGGGATGTGCTGCACAGCTTCCCTCGCAGGCAGATTCCCTCCTGGGGCACTTACTTCTCTTGCCTTAGTGCCCTGCTTTGTTTGGAGGCTGTTTGCGGACAGCAGCGCACACAGCGGGAAGGTGCGCGCTGGTCAGCTCCAAGTCTCGGCAGATAGAAGGGCAAGCGAGGCACCTGCTCGCAGTTTGTCCCGAGCATGGGAAGCAGCATGCTGCGTGCCCAGAGTACTTCTCGCACTGTCCTGCCTGCCACGGGGCTGCTTCTGAGCACGGAGGCATGCCTACAAGCAAGCTGAGATGTGCTTTGCCTAAGAGTGAGGGAAGCGGCGAGCAGAACAAGGGATGTGCTGCACAGCTTTCCTTGCAGGCAGATTCCCTCCTGCTGTGCCTACTTCTCCTGCCTTAGTGCCCTGCTTTGTTTGGAGGCTGTTTGCGGAGAGCAGCACACACAGCGGGAAGGTGCGCGCTGGTCAGCTCCAAGTCTCGGCAGATAGAAGCGCAAGCGAGGCACCTGCTCGCAGTTTGTCCCAGGCATGGGAAGAAGCATGCTGCGTGCCCAGAAGACATCCCGCACTGTCCTGCCTTCCTCGGGGCTGCTTCTGAGCACGGAGGCACGCCTACAAGCCAGCTGAGATGTGCTTTGCCTAAGAGTGAGGGAAGTGTCGAGCGGAACAAGGGATGTGCTGCACAGCTTCCCTCGCAGGCAGATTCCCTCCTGGGGCACTTACTTCTCTTGCCTTAGTGCCCTGCTTTGTTTGGAGGCTGTTTGTGGACAGCAGCACACACAGCGGGAAGGTGCGCGCTGGCCAGCTAAAATTCTCGGCAGATTGAAGCGCAAGCGAGGCACCTGCTCGCAGTTTGTCCCGAGCATGGGAAGCAGCATGCTGCGTGCCCAGAAGACATCTCGCTCTGTCCTGCCTGCCACGGGGCTGCTTCTGAGCACGGAGGCATGCCTACAAGCCAGCTGAGATGTGCTTTGCCCAAGAGTGAGCGATGCGGCGAGCA
This sequence comes from Rhea pennata, assembly GCF_028389875.1. Taxonomy (NCBI): domain Eukaryota; kingdom Metazoa; phylum Chordata; class Aves; order Rheiformes; family Rheidae; genus Rhea; species Rhea pennata. The sequence continues at coordinate 30,552,735 of NC_084671.1, read as the reverse complement.
GAACAAGGGATGTGCTGCACAGCTTCCCTTGCAGGCAGATTCCCTCCTGGGGTGCCTACTTCTCCTGCCTTAGTGCCCTGCTTTGTTTGGAGGCTGTTTGCGGACAGCAGCACACACAGCGGGAAGGTGCGCGCTGGCCAGCTCCAAGTCTCGGCAGATTGAAGCGCAAGCGAGGCACCTACTTGCGGTTTGTCCGGGAATGGGAAGCAGCATGCTGCGTGAACAGAGTACTTCTCGCACTGACCTGCCTGCCACGGGGCTGCTTCTGAGCATGGAGGCAAGCCTACAAGCCAGTTGAGATGGGCTTTGCCTAAGAGTGAGGCAAGCGGCAAGCGGAACAAGGGATGTGCTGCACAGCTTCCCTCGCAGGCAGATTCCCTCCTGGTGCACTTACTTCTCCTGCCTAAGCGCCCTGCTTTGTTTGGAGGCTGTTTGCGGACAGCAGCACACACAGCGGGAAGGTGCGCGCTGGCCAGCTAAAATTCTCGGCAGATTGAAGCGCAAGCGAGGCACCTGCTCGCAGTTTGTCCCGAGCATGGGAAGCAGCATGCTGCGTGCCCAGAAGACATCCCGCACTGTCCTGCCTTCCTCGGGGCTGCTTCTGAGCACGGAGGCACGCCTACAAGCCAGCTGAGATGGGCTTTGCCTAAGAGTGAGGGAAGCGGCGAGCGGAACAAGGGATGTGCTGCACAGCTTCCCTCGCAGGCAGATTCCCTCCTGGGGCGCTTACTTCTCTTGCCTTAGTGCCCTGCTTTGTTTGGAGGCTGTTTGCGGACAGCAGCGCACACAGCGGGAAGGTGCGCGCTGGCCAGCTAAAATTCTCGGCAGATTGAAGCGCAAGCGAGGCACCTGCTCGCAGTTTGTCCCGAGCATGGGAAGCAGCATGCTGCGTGCCCAGAAGACATCTCGCTCTGTCCTGCCTGCCACGGGGCTGCTTCTGAGCACGGAGGCATGCCTACAAGCAAGCTGAGATGTGCTTTGCCTAAGAGTGAGGGAAGCGGCGAGCGGAACAAGAAATGGGCTGCACAGCTTCCCTTGCAGGCAGATTCCCTCCCGGGGCGCTTACTTCTCCTGCCTTAGTGCCCTGCTTTGTTTGGAGGCTGTTTGCAGACAGCAGCACACACAGCGGGAAGGTGCACGCTGGTCAGCTCCAAGTCTCGGCAGATAGAAGCGCAAGCGAGGCACCTGCTCGTTGTTTGTCCCGGGCATGGGAAGCAGCATGCTGCGTGCCCAGAAGACATCTCGCACTGTCCTTCCTGCCACGGGGCTGCTTCTGAGCACGGAGGCACGCCTACAAGCCAGTTGAGATGGGCTTTGCCTAAGAGTGAGGGAAGTGGCGAGCGGAACAAGAAATGGGCTGCACAGCTTCCCTCGCAGGCAGATTCCCTCCTGCTGTGCCTACTTCTCCTGCCTTAGTGCCCTGCTTTGTTTGGAGGCTGTTTGCGGACAGCAGCACACACAGCGGGAAGGTGCGCGCTGGCCAGCTCCAAGTCTCGGCAGATAGAAGCGCAAGCGAGGCACCTACTTGCGGTTTGTCCGGGAATGGGAAGCAGCATGCTGCGTGCCCAGAGTACTTCTCGCACTGTCCTGCCTGCCACGGGGCTGCTTCTGAGCACGGAGGTATGCATACAAGCCAGCTGAGATGGGCTTTGCCTAAAGAGTGAGGGAAGCGGCGAGCGGAACAAGGGATGTGCTGCACAGCTTCCCTCGCAGGCAGATTCCCTCCTGGGGCGCTTACTTCTCTTGCCTTAGTGCCCTGCTTTGTTTGGAGGCTGTTTGCGGACAGCAGCACACACAGCGGGAAGGTGCGCGCTGGTCAGCTCCAAGTCTCGGCAGATAGAAGCGCAAGCGAGGCACCTGCTCGCGGTTTGTCCCGGGCATGGGAAGCAGCATGCTGCGTGCCCAGAAGACATCCCGCACTGTCCTGCCTTCCTCGGGGCTGCTTCTGAGCACGGAGGCACGCCTACAAGCCAGCTGAGATGTGCTTTGCCTAAGAGTGAGGGAAGTGGCGAGCGGAACAAGGGATGTGCTGCACAGCTTCCCTCGCAGGCAGATTCCCTCCTGGGGCACTTACTTCTCTTGCCTTAGTGTCCTGCTTTGTTTGGAGGCTGTTTGCGGACAGCAGCGCACACAGCGGGAAGGTGCGCGCTGGCCAGCTAAAATTCTCGGCAGATTGAAGCGCAAGCGAGGCACCTGCTCGCAGTTTGTCCCGAGCATGGGAAGCAGCATGCTGCGTGCCCAGAAGACATCTCGCTCTGTCCAGCCTGCCACGGGGCTGCTTCTGAGCACGGAGGCATGCCTACAAGAAAGCTGAGATGTGCTTTGCCTAAAGAGTGAGCGATGCGGCGAGCAGAACAAGGGATGTGCTGCACAGCTTCCCTTGCAGGCAGATTCCCTCCTGGGGTGCTTACTTCTCCTGCCTTAGTGCCCTGCTTTGTTTGGAGGCTGTTTGCGGACAGCAGCACACACAGCGGGAAGGTGCGCGCTGGCCAGCTCCAAGTCTCGGCAGATTGAAGCGCAAGCGAGGCACCTGCTCGCGGTTTGTCCCGGGCATGGGAAGCAGCATGCTGCGTGCCCAGAAGACATCCCGCACTGTCCTGCCTTCCTCGGGTCTGCTTCTGAGCACGGAGGCACGCCTACAAGCCAGCTGAGATGGGCTTTGCCTAAGAGTGAGGGAAGTGTCGAGCGGAACAAGGGATGTGCTGCACAGCTTCCCTCGCAGGCAGATTCCCTCCTGCTGTGCCTACTTCTCCTGCCTTAGTGCCCTGCTTTGTTTGGAGGCTGTTTGCGGACAGCAGCACACACAGCGGGAAGGTGCGCGCTGGCCAGCTCCAAGTCTCGGCAGATTGAAGCGCAAGCGAGGCACCTGCTCGCAGTTTGTCCCGGGCATGGGAAGCAGCATGCTGCGTGAACAGAGTACTTCTCGCACTGACCTGCCTGCCACGGGGCTGCTTCTGAGCATGGAGGCACGCCTACAAGCCAGTTGAGATGGGCTTTGCCTAAGAGTGAGGGAAGTGGCGAGCGGAACAAGAAATGGGCTGCACAGCTTCCCTCGCAGGCAGATTCCCTCCTGCTGTGCCTACTTCTCCTGCCTTAGTGCCCTGCTTTGTTTGGAGGCTGTTTGCGGACAGCAGCACACACAGCGGGAAGGTGCACGCTGGTCAGCTCCAAGTCTCGGCAGATAGAAGTGCAAGCGAGGCACCTGCTCGCGGTTTGTCCCGGGCATGGGAAGCAGCATGCTGCGTGCCCAGAAGACATCCCGCACTGTCCTGCCTTCCTCGGGGCTGCTTCTGAGCACGGAGGCACGCCTACAAGCCAGCTGAGATGGGCTTTGCCTAAGAGTGAGGGAAGTGGCGAGCGGAACAAGGGATGTGCTGCACAGCTTCCCTTGCAGGCAGATTCCCTCCCGGGGCGCTTACTTCTCTTGCCTTAGTGCCCTGCTTTGTTTGGAGGCTGTTTGCGGACAGCAGCACACACAGCGGGAAGGTGCACGCTGGTCAGCTCCAAGTCTCGGCAGATAGAAGCGCAAGCGAGGCACCTGCTCGCGGTTTGTCCGGGCATGGGAAGCAGCATGCTGCGTGCCCAGAAGACATCCCGCACTGTCCTGCCTTCCTCGGGGCTGCTTCTGAGCACGGAGGCACGCCTACAAGCCAGCTGAGATGGGCTTTGCCTAAGAGTCAGGGAAGGGGCGAGCGGAACAAGAAATGGGCTGCACAGCTTCCCTCGCAGGCAGATTCCCTCCTGGGGCACTTACTTCTCTTGCCTTAGTGCCCTGCTTTGTTTGGAGGCTGTTTGCGGACAGCAGCACACACAGCGGGAAGGTGCGCGCTGGCCAGCTAAAATTCTCGGCAGATTGAAGCGGAAGCGAGGCACCTGCTCGCAGTTTGTCCCGAGCATGGGAAGCAGCATGCTGCGTGCCCAGAAGACATCCCGCACTGTCCTGCCTTCCTCGGGTCTGCTTCTGAGCACGGAGGCACGCCTACAAGCCAGCTGAGATGTCCTTTGCCTAAGAGTGAGGGAAGTGGCGAGCGGAACAAGGGATGTGCTGCACAGCTTCCCTCGCAGGCAGATTCCCTCCTGGGGCACTTACTTCTCTTGCCTTAGTGCCCTGCTTTGTTTGGAGGCTGTTTGCGGACAGCAGCGCACACAGCGGGAAGGTGCGCGCTGGCCAGCTAAAATTCTCGGCAGATTGAAGCGCAAGCGAGGCACCTGCTCGCAGTTTGTCCCGAGCATGGGAAGCAGCATGCTGCGTGCCCAGAGTACTTCTCGCACTGTCCTGCCTGCCACGGGGCTGCTTCTGAGCACGGAGGCATGCCTACAAGCAAGCTGAGATGTGCTTTGCCTAAGAGTGAGGGAAGCGGCGAGCAGAACAAGGGATGTGCTGCACAGCTTTCCTTGCAGGCAGATTCCCTCCTGGGGCGCTTACTTCTCTTGCCTTAGTGCCCTGCTTTGTTTGGAGGCTGTTTGCGGAGAGCAGCACACACAGCGGGAAGGTGCGCGCTGGTCAGCTCCAAGTCTCGGCAGATAGAAGCGCAAGCGAGGCACCTGCTCGCAGTTTGTCCCGAGCATGGGAAGCAGCATGCTGCGTGCCCAGAAGACATCCCGCACTGTCCTGCCTTCCTCGGGGCTGCTTCTGAGCACGGAGGCACGCCTACAAGCCAGCTGAGATGTGCTTTGCCTAAGAGTGAGGGAAGTGTCGAGCGGATCAAGGGATGTGCTGCACAGCTTCCCTCGCAGGCAGATTCCCTCCTGGGGCACTTACTTCTCTTGCCTTAGTGCCCTGCTTTGTTTGGAGGCTGTTTGTGGACAGCAGCACACACAGCGGGAAGGTGCGCGCTGGCCAGCTAAAATTCTCGGCAGATTGAAGCGCAAGCGAGGCACCTGCTCGCAGTTTGTCCCGAGCATGGGAAGCAGCATGCTGCGTGCCCAGAAGACATCTCGCTCTGTCCTGCCTGCCACGGGGCTGCTTCTGAGCACGGAGGCATGCCTACAAGCCAGCTGAGATGTGCTTTGCCCAAGAGTGAGCGATGCGGCGAGCAGAACAAGGGATGTGCTGCACAGCTTCCCTTGCAGGCAGATTCCCTCCTGGGGTGCTTACTTCTCTTGCCTTAGTGCCCTGCTTTGTTTGGAGGCTGTTTGCGGACAGCAGCACACACAGCGGGAAGGTGCGCGCTGGCCAGCTCCAAGTCTCGGCAGATAGAAGCGCAAGCGAGGCACCTGCTCGTTGTTTGTCCCGGGCATGGGAAGCAGCATGCTGCGTGCCCAGAAGACATCCCGCACTGTCCTGCCTTCCTCGGGGCTGCTTCTGAGCACGGAGGCACGCCTACAAGCCAGCTGATATGGGCTTTGCCTAAGAGTGAGGGAAGCGGCGAGCGGAACAAGGGATGTGCTGCACAGCTTCCCTCGCAGGCAGATTCCCTCCTGCTGTGCCTACTTCTCCTGCCTTAGTGCCCTGCTTTGTTTGGAGGCTGTTTGCGGACAGCAGCGCACACAGCGGGAAGGTGCGCGCTGGCCAGCTAAAATTCTCGGCAGATTGAAGCGCAAGCGAGGCACCTGCTCGCAGTTTGTCCCGAGCATGGGAAGCAGCATGCTGCGTGCCCAGAAGACATCTCGCTCTGTCCTGCCTGCCACGGGGCTGCTTCTGAGCACGGAGGCATGCCTACAAGCAAGCTGAGATGTGCTTTGCCTAAGAGTGAGGGAAGCGGCGAGCAGAACAAGGGATGTGCTGCACAGCTTCCCTTGCAGGCAGATTCCCTCCCGGGGCGCTTACTTCTCCTGCCTTAGTGCCCTGCTTTGTTTGGAGGCTGTTTGCAGACAGCAGCACACACAGCGGGAAGGTGCACGCTGGTCAGCTCCAAGTCTCGGCAGATAGAAGCGCAAGCGAGGCACCTGCTCGTTGTTTGTCCCGGGCATGGGAAGCAGCATGCTGCGTGCCCAGAAGACATCTCGCACTGTCCTTCCTGCCACGGGGCTGCTTCTGAGCACGGAGGCACGCCTACAAGCCAGTTGAGATGGGCTTTGCCTAAGAGTGAGGGAAGTGGCGAGCGGAACAAGAAATGGGCTGCACAGCTTCCCTCGCAGGCAGATTCCCTCCTGCTGTGCCTACTTCTCCTGCCTTAGTGCCCTGCTTTGTTTGGAGGCTGTTTGCGGACAGCAGCACACACAGCGGGAAGGTGCGCGCTGGCCAGCTCCAAGTCTCGGCAGATAGAAGCGCAAGCGAGGCACCTACTTGCGGTTTGTCCGGGAATGGGAAGCAGCATGCTGCCTGCCCAGAGTACTTCTCGCACTGTCCTGCCTGCCACGGGGCTGCTTCTGAGCACGGAGGTATGCATACAAGCCAGCTGAGATGGGCTTTGCCTAAAGAGTGAGGGAAGCGGCGAGCGGAACAAGGGATGTGCTGCACAGCTTCCCTCGCAGGCAGATTCCCTCCTGGGGCGCTTACTTCTCTTGCCTTAGTGCCCTGCTTTGTTTGGAGGCTGTTTGCGGACAGCAGCACACACAGCGGGAAGGTGCACGCTGGTCAGCTCCAAGTCTCGGCAGATAGAAGTGCAAGCGAGGCACCTGCTCGCGGTTTGTCCCGGGCATGGGAAGAAGCATGCTGCGTGCCCAGAAGACATCCCGCACTGTCCTGCCTTCCTCGGGGCTGCTTCTGAGCACGGAGGCACGCCTACAAGCCAGCTGAGATGGGCTTTGCCTAAGAGTCAGGGAAGTGGCGAGCGGAACAAGGGATGTGCTGCACAGCTTCCCTCGCAGGCAGATTCCCTCCCGGGGCGCTTACTTCTCTTGCCTTAGTGCCCTGCTTTGTTTGGAGGCTGTTTGCGAACAGCAGCACACACAGCGGGAAGGTGCGCGCTGGCCAGCTCCAAGTCTCGGCAGATAGAAGCGCAAGCGAGGCACCTGCTCGTTGTTTGTCCCGGGCATGGGAAGCAGCATGCTGCGTGCCCAGAAGACATCCCGCACTGTCCTGCCTTCCTCGGGGCTGCTTCTGAGCACGGAGGCACGCCTACAAGCCAGCTGATATGGGCTTTGCCTAAGAGTGAGGGAAGCGGCGAGCGGAACAAGGGATGTGCTGCACAGCTTCCCTCGCAGGCAGATTCCCTCCTGCTGTGCCTACTTCTCCTGCCTTAGTGTCCTGCTTTGTTTGGAGGCTGTTTGCGGACAGCAGCACACACAGCGGGAAGGTGCGCGCTGGCCAGCTCCAAGTCTCGGCAGATTGAAGCGCAAGCGAGGCACCTACTTGCGGTTTGTCCGGGAATGGGAAGCAGCATGCTGCGTGAACAGAGTACTTCTCGCACTGACCTGCCTGCCACGGGGCTGCTTCTGAGCATGGAGGCAAGCCTACAAGCCAGTTGAGATGGGCTTTGCCTAAGAGTGAGGCAAGCGGCGAGCGGAACAAGGGATGTGCTGCACAGCTTCCCTCGCAGGCAGATTCCCTCCTGGTGCACTTACTTCTCCTGCCTAAGCGCCCTGCTTTGTTTGGAGGCTGTTTGCGGACAGCAGCACACACAGCGGGAAGGTGCGCGCTGGCCAGCTAAAATTCTCGGCAGATTGAAGCGCAAGCGAGGCACCTGCTCGCAGTTTGTCCCGAGCATGGGAAGCAGCATGCTGCGTGCCCAGAAGACATCCCGCACTGTCCTGCCTTCCTCGGGGCTGCTTCTGAGCACGGAGGCACGCCTACAAGCCAGCTGAGATGGGCTTTGCCTAAGAGTGAGGGAAGCGGCGAGCGGAACAAGGGATGTGCTGCACAGCTTCCCTCGCAGGCAGATTCCCTCCTGGGGCGCTTACTTCTCTTGCCTTAGTGCCCTGCTTTGTTTGGAGGCTGTTTGCGGACAGCAGCACACACAGCGGGAAGGTGCACGCTGGTCAGCTCCAAGTCTCGGCAGATAGAAGTGCAAGCGAGGCACCTGCTCGCGGTTTGTCCCGGGCATGGGAAGCAGCATGCTGCGTGCCCAGAAGACATCCCGCACTGTCCTGCCTTCCTCGGGGCTGCTTCTGAGCACGGAGGCACGCCTACAAGCCAGCTGAGATGGGCTTTGCCTAAGAGTCAGGGAAGTGGCGAGCGGAACAAGGGATGTGCTGCACAGCTTCCCTTGCAGGCAGATTCCCTCCTGGGGCGCTTACTTCTCTTGCCTTAGTGCCCTGCTTTGTTTGGAGGCTGTTTGCGAACAGCAGCACACACAGCGGGAAGGTGCGCGCTGGCCAGCTCCAAGTCTCGGCAGATAGAAGCGCAAGCGAGGCACCTGCTCGTTGTTTGTCCCGGGCATGGGAAGCAGCATGCTGCGTGCCCAGAAGACATCCCGCACTGTCCTGCCTTCCTCGGGGCTGCTTCTGAGCACGGAGGCACGCCTACAAGCCAGCTGATATGGGCTTTGCCTAAGAGTGAGGGAAGCGGCGAGCGGAACAAGGGATGTGCTGCACAGCTTCCCTCGCAGGCAGATTCCCTCCTGCTGTGCCTACTTCTCCTGCCTTAGTGTCCTGCTTTGTTTGGAGGCTGTTTGCGGACAGCAGCACACACAGCGGGAAGGTGCGCGCTGGCCAGCTCCAAGTCTCGGCAGATTGAAGCGCAAGCGAGGCACCTACTTGCGGTTTGTCCGGGAATGGGAAGCAGCATGCTGCGTGCCCAGAAGACATCTCGCTCTGTCCTGCCTGCTACGGGGCTGCTTCTGAGCATGGAGGCAAGCCTACAAGCCAGTTGAGATGGGCTTTGCCTAAGAGTGAGGCAAGCGGCAAGCGGAACAAGGGATGTGCTGCACAGCTTCCCTCGCAGGCAGATTCCCTCCTGGTGCACTTACTTCTCCTGCCTAAGCGCCCTGCTTTGTTTGGAGGCTGTTTGCGGACAGCAGCACACACAGCGGGAAGGTGCGCGCTGGCCAGCTAAAATTCTCGGCAGATTGAAGCGCAAGCGAGGCACCTGCTCGCAGTTTGTCCCGAGCATGGGAAGCAGCATGCTGCGTGCCCAGAAGACATCCCGCACTGTCCTGCCTTCCTCGGGGCTGCTTCTGAGCACGGAGGCACGCCTACAAGCCAGCTGAGATGGGCTTTGCCTAAGAGTGAGGGAAGCGGCGAGCGGAACAAGGGATGTGCTGCACAGCTTCCCTCGCAGGCAGATTCCCTCCTGGGGCGCTTACTTCTCTTGCCTTAGTGCCCTGCTTTGTTTGGAGGCTGTTTGCGGACAGCAGCGCACACAGCGGGAAGGTGCGCGCTGGCCAGCTAAAATTCTCGGCAGATTGAAGCGCAAGCGAGGCACCTGCTCGCAGTTTGTCCCGAGCATGGGAAGCAGCATGCTGCGTGCCCAGAAGACATCTCGCTCTGTCCTGCCTGCCACGGGGCTGCTTCTGAGCACGGAGGCATGCCTACAAGCAAGCTGAGATGTGCTTTGCCTAAGAGTGAGGGAAGCGGCGAGCAGAACAAGGGATGTGCTGCACAGCTTCCCTTGCAGGCAGATTCCCTCCCGGGGCGCTTACTTCTCCTGCCTTAGTGCCCTGCTTTGTTTGGAGGCTGTTTGCAGACAGCAGCACACACAGCGGGAAGGTGCACGCTGGTCAGCTCCAAGTCTCGGCAGATAGAAGCGCAAGCGAGGCACCTGCTCGTTGTTTGTCCCGGGCATGGGAAGCAGCATGCTGCGTGCCCAGAAGACATCTCGCACTGTCCTTCCTGCCACGGGGCTGCTTCTGAGCACGGAGGCACGCCTACAAGCCAGTTGAGATGGGCTTTGCCTAAGAGTGAGGGAAGTGGCGAGCGGAACAAGAAATGGGCTGCACAGCTTCCCTCGCAGGCAGATTCCCTCCTGCTGTGCCTACTTCTCCTGCCTTAGTGCCCTGCTTTGTTTGGAGGCTGTTTGCGGACAGCAGCACACACAGCGGGAAGGTGCGCGCTGGCCAGCTCCAAGTCTCGGCAGATAGAAGCGCAAGCGAGGCACCTACTTGCGGTTTGTCCGGGCATGGGAAGCAGCATGCTGCCTGCCCAGAGTACTTCTCGCACTGTCCTGCCTGCCACGGGGCTGCTTCTGAGCACGGAGGTATGCATACAAGCCAGCTGAGATGGGCTTTGCCTAAGAGTGAGGCAAGCGGCAAGCGGAACAAGGGATGTGCTGCACAGCTTCCCTCGCAGGCAGATTCCCTCCTGGTGCACTTACTTCTCCTGCCTAAGCGCCCTGCTTTGTTTGGAGGCTGTTTGCGGACAGCAGCACACACAGCGGGAAGGTGCGCGCTGGCCAGCTAAAATTCTCGGCAGATTGAAGCGCAAGCGAGGCACCTGCTCGCAGTTTGTCCCGGGCATGGGAAGCAGCATGCTGCGTGCCCAGAAGACATCCCGCACTGTCCTGCCTTCCTCGGGGCTGCTTCTGAGCACGGAGGCACGCCTACAAGCCAGCTGAGATGGGCTTTGCCTAAGAGTGAGGGAAGCGGCGAGCGGAACAAGGGATGTGCTGCACAGCTTCCCTCGCAGGCAGATTCCCTCCTGGGGCGCGTACTTCTCTTGCCTTAGTGCCCTGCTTTGTTTGGAGGCTGTTTGCGGACAGCAGCACACACAGCGGGAAGGTGCGCGCTGGTCAGCTCCAAGTCTCGGCAGATAGAAGCGCAAGCGAGGCACCTGCTCGCGGTTTGTCCAGGGCATGGGAAGCAGCATGCTGCGTGCCCAGAAGACATCCCGCACTGTCCTGCCTGCCTCGGGGCTGCTTCTGAGCACGGAGGCATGCCTACAAGAAAGCTGAGATGTGCTTTGCCTAAAGAGTGAGCGATGCGGCGAGCAGAACAAGGGATGTGCTGCACAGCTTCCCTCGCAGGCAGATTCCCTCCTGGGGTGCTTACTTCTCCTGCCTTAGTGCCCTGCTTTGTTTGGAGGCTGTTTGCGGACAGCAGCACACACAGCGGGAAGGTGCGCGCTGGCCAGCTCCAAGTCTCGGCAGATTGAAGCGCAAGCGAGGCACCTGCTCGCGGTTTGTCCCGGGCATGGGAAGCAGCATGCTGCGTGCCCAGAAGACATCCCGCACTGTCCTGCCTTCCTCGGGTCTGCTTCTGAGCACGGAGGCACGCCTACAAGCCAGCTGAGATGGGCTTTGCCTAAGAGTGAGGGAAGTGGCGAGCGGAACAAGGGATGTGCTGCACAGCTTCCCTCGCAGGCAGATTCCCTCCTGCTGTGCCTACTTCTCCTGCCTTAGTGTCCTGCTTTGTTTGGAGGCTGTTTGCGGACAGCAGCGCACACAGCGGGAAGGTGCGCGCTGGCCAGCTCCAAGTCTCGGCAGATTGAAGCGCAAGCGAGGCACCTGCTCGCAGTTTGTCCCGGGCATGGGAAGCAGCATGCTGCGTGAACAGAGTACTTCTCGCACTGACCTGCCTGCCACGGGGCTGCTTCTGAGCATGGAGGCACGCCTACAAGCCAGTTGAGATGGGCTTTGCCTAAGAGTGAGGCAAGCGGCAAGCGGAACAAGGGATGTGCTGCACAGCTTCCCTCGCAGGCAGATTCCCTCCTGGGGCACTTACTTCTCCTGCCTAAGCGCCCTGCTTTGTTTGGAGGCTGTTTGCGGACAGCAGCGCACACAGCGGGAAGGTGCGCGCTGGCCAGCTAAAATTCTCGGCAGATTGAAGCGCAAGCGAGGCACCTGCTCGCAGTTTGTCCCGAGCATGGGAAGCAGCATGCTGCGTGCCCAGAAGACATCTCGCTCTGTCCTGCCTGCCACGGGGCTGCTTCTGAGCACGGAGGCATGCCTACAAGCAAGCTGAGATGTGCTTTGCCTAAGAGTGAGGGAAGCGGCGAGCAGAACAAGGGATGTGCTGCACAGCTTCCCTTGTAGGCAGATTCCCTCCCGGGGCGCTTACTTCTCCTGCCTTAGTGCCCTGCTTTGTTTGGAGGCTGTTTGCAGACAGCAACACACACAGCGGGAAGGTGTACGCTGGTCAGCTCCAAGTCTCGGCAGATAGAAGCGCAAGCGAGGCACCTGCTCGTTGTTTGTCCCGGGCATGGGAAGCAGCATGCTGCGTGCCCAGAAGACATCTCGCACTGTCCTTCCTGCCACGGGGCTGCTTCTGAGCACGGAGGCACGCCTACAAGCCAGTTGAGATGGGCTTTGCCTAAGAGTGAGGGAAGTGGCGAGCGGAACAAGAAATGGGCTGCACAGCTTCCCTCGCAGGCAGATTCCCTCCTGCTGTGCCTACTTCTCCTGCCTTAGTGCCCTGCTTTGTTTGGAGGCTGTTTGCGGACAGCAGCACACACAGCGGGAAGGTGCGCGCTGGCCAGCTCCAAGTCTCGGCAGATAGAAGCGCAAGCGAGGCACCTACTTGCGGTTTGTCCGGGAATGGGAAGCAGCATGCTGCCTGCCCAGAGTACTTCTCGCACTGTCCTGCCTGCCACGGGGCTGCTTCTGAGCACGGAGGTATGCATACAAGCCAGCTGAGATGGGCTTTGCCTAAAGAGTGAGGGAAGCGGCGAGCGGAACAAGGGATGTGCTGCACAGCTTCCCTCGCAGGCAGATTCCCTCCTGGGGCGCTTACTTCTCTTGCCTTAGTGCCCTGCTTTGTTTGGAGGCTGTTTGCGGACAGCAGCACACACAGCGGGAAGGTGCACGCTGGTCAGCTCCAAGTCTCGGCAGATAGAAGTGCAAGCGAGGCACCTGCTCGCGGTTTGTCCCGGGCATGGGAAGCAGCATGCTGCGTGCCCAGAAGACATCCCGCACTGTCCTGCCTTCCTCGGGGCTGCTTCTGAGCACGGAGGCACGCCTACAAGCCAGCTGAGATGGGCTTTGCCTAAGAGTGAGGGAAGCGGCGAGCGGAACAAGGGATGTGCTGCACAGCTTCCCTCGCAGGCAGATTCCCTCCTGGGGCGCTTACTTCTCTTGCCTTAGTGCCCTGCTTTGTTTGGAGGCTGTTTGCGGACAGCAGCACACACAGCGGGAAGGTGCACGCTGGTCAGCTCCAAGTCTCGGCAGATAGAAGTGCAAGCGAGGCACCTGCTCGCGGTTTGTCCCGGGCATGGGAAGCAGCATGCTGCGTGCCCAGAAGACATCCCGCACTGTCCTGCCTTCCTCGGGGCTGCTTCTGAGCACGGAGGCACGCCTACAAGCCAGCTGAGATGGGCTTTGCCTAAGAGTCAGGGAAGTGGCGAGCGGAACAAGGGATGTGCTGCACAGCTTCCCTTGCAGGCAGATTCCCTCCCGGGGCGCTTACTTCTCTTGCCTTAGTGCCCTGCTTTGTTTGGAGGCTGTTTGCGAACAGCAGCACACACAGCGGGAAGGTGCGCGCTGGCCAGCTCCAAGTCTCGGCAGATAGAAGCGCAAGCGAGGCACCTGCTCGTTGTTTGTCCCGGGCATGGGAAGCAGCATGCTGCGTGCCCAGAAGACATCCCGCACTGTCCTGCCTTCCTCGGGGCTGCTTCTGAGCACGGAGGCACGCCTACAAGCCAGCTGATATGGGCTTTGCCTAAGAGTGAGGGAAGCGGCGAGCGGAACAAGGGATGTGCTGCACAGCTTCCCTCGCAGGCAGATTCCCTCCTGCTGTGCCTACTTCTCCTGCCTTAGTGTCCTGCTTTGTTTGGAGGCTGTTTGCGGACAGCAGCACACACAGCGGGAAGGTGCGCGCTGGCCAGCTCCAAGTCTCGGCAGATTGAAGCGCAAGCGAGGCACCTACTTGCGGTTTGTCCGGGAATGGGAAGCAGCATGCTGCGTGCCCAGAAGACATCTCGCTCTGTCCTTCCTGCTACGAGGCTGCTTCTGAGCATGGAGGCAAGCCTACAAGCCAGTTGAGATGGGCTTTGCCTAAGAGTGAGGCAAGCGGCAAGCGGAACAAGGGATGTGCTGCACAGCTTCCCTCGCAGGCAGATTCCCTCCTGGTGCACTTACTTCTCCTGCCTAAGCGCCCTGCTTTGTTTGGAGGCTGTTTGCGGACAGCAGCACACACAGCGGGAAGGTGCGCGCTGGCCAGCTAAAATTCTCGGCAGATTGAAGCGCAAGCGAGGCACCTGCTCGCAGTTTGTCCCGAGCATGGGAAGCAGCATGCTGCGTGCCCAGAAGACATCCCGCACTGTCCTGCCTTCCTCGGGGCTGCTTCTGAGCACGGAGGCACGCCTACAAGCCAGCTGAGATGGGCTTTGCCTAAGAGTGAGGGAAGCGGCGAGCGGAACAAGGGATGTGCTGCACAGCTTCCCTCGCAGGCAGATTCCCTCCTGGGGCGCTTACTTCTCTTGCCTTAGTGCCCTGCTTTGTTTGGAGGCTGTTTGCGGACAGCAGCGCACACAGCGGGAAGGTGCGCGCTGGCCAGCTAAAATTCTCGGCAGATTGAAGCGCAAGCGAGGCACCTGCTCGCAGTTTGTCCCGAGCATGGGAAGCAGCATGCTGCGTGCCCAGAAGACATCTCGCTCTGTCCTGCCTGCCACGGGGCTGCTTCTGAGCACGGAGGCATGCCTACAAGCAAGCTGAGATGTGCTTTGCCTAAGAGTGAGGGAAGCGGCGAGCAGAACAAGGGATGTGCTGCACAGCTTCCCTTGCAGGCAGATTCCCTCCCGGGGCGCTTACTTCTCCTGCCTTAGTGCCCTGCTTTGTTTGGAGGCTGTTTGCAGACAGCAGCACACACAGCGGGAAGGTGCACGCTGGTCAGCTCCAAGTCTCGGCAGATAGAAGCGCAAGCGAGGCACCTGCTCGTTGTTTGTCCCGGGCATGGGAAGCAGCATGCTGCGTGCCCAGAAGACATCTCGCACTGTCCTTCCTGCCACGGGGCTGCTTCTGAGCACGGAGGCACGCCTACAAGCCAGTTGAGATGGGCTTTGCCTAAGAGTGAGGGAAGTGGCGAGCGGAACAAGAAATGGGCTGCACAGCTTCCCTCGCAGGCAGATTCCCTCCTGCTGTGCCTACTTCTCCTGCCTTAGTGCCCTGCTTTGTTTGGAGGCTGTTTGCGGACAGCAGCACACACAGCGGGAAGGTGCGCGCTGGCCAGCTCCAAGTCTCGGCAGATAGAAGCGCAAGCGAGGCACCTACTTGCGGTTTGTCCGGGAATGGGAAGCAGCATGCTGCCTGCCCAGAGTACTTCTCGCACTGTCCTGCCTGCCACGGGGCTGCTTCTGAGCACGGAGGTATGCATACAAGCCAGCTGAGATGGGCTTTGCCTAAGAGTGAGGCAAGCGGCAAGCGGAACAAGGGATGTGCTGCACAGCTTCCCTCGCAGGCAGATTCCCTCCTGGTGCACTTACTTCTCCTGCCTAAGCGCCCTGCTTTGTTTGGAGGCTGTTTGCGGACAGCAGCACACACAGCGGGAAGGTGCGCGCTGGCCAGCTAAAATTCTCGGCAGATTGAAGCGCAAGCGAGGCACCTGCTCGCAGTTTGTCCCGGGCATGGGAAGCAGCATGCTGCGTGCCCAGAAGACATCCCGCACTGTCCTGCCTTCCTCGGGGCTGCTTCTGAGCACGGAGGCACGCCTACAAGCCAGCTGAGATGGGCTTTGCCTAAGAGTGAGGGAAGCGGCGAGCGGAACAAGGGATGTGCTGCACAGCTTCCCTCGCAGGCAGATTCCCTCCTGGGGCGCGTACTTCTCTTGCCTTAGTGCCCTGCTTTGTTTGGAGGCTGTTTGCGGACAGCAGCACACACAGCGGGAAGGTGCGCGCTGGCCAGCTCCAAGTCTCGGCACATAGAAGCGCAAGCGAGGCACCTGCTCGCGGTTTGTCCCGGGCATGGGAAGCAGCATGCTGCGTGCCCAGAAGACATCCCGCACTGTCCTGCCTGCCTCGGGGCTGCTTCTGAGCACGGAGGCATGCCTACAAGAAAGCTGAGATGTGCTTTGCCTAAAGAGTGAGCGATGCGGCGAGCGGAACAAGGGATGTGCTGCACAGCTTCCCTCGCAGGCAGATTCCCTCCTGGGGTGCTTACTTCTCCTGCCTTAGTGCCCTGCTTTGTTTGGAGGCTGTTTGCGGACAGCAGCACACACAGCGGGAAGGTGCGCGCTGGCCAGCTCCAAGTCTCGGCAGATTGAAGCGCAAGCGAGGCACCTGCTCGCGGTTTGTCCCGGGCATGGGAAGCAGCATGCTGCGTGCCCAGAAGACATCCCGCACTGTCCTGCCTTCCTCGGGTCTGCTTCTGAGCACGGAGGCACGCCTACAAGCCAGCTGAGATGGGCTTTGCCTAAGAGTGAGGGAAGTGGCGAGCGGAACAAGGGATGTGCTGCACAGCTTCCCTCGCAGGCAGATTCCCTCCTGCTGTGCCTACTTCTCCTGCCTTAGTGCCCTGCTTTGTTTGGAGGCTGTTTGCGGACAGCAGCACACACAGCGGGAAGGTGCGCGCTGGCCAGCTCCAAGTCTCGGCAGATTGAAGCGCAAGCGAGGCACCTGCTCGCAGTTTGTCCCGGGCATGGGAAGCAGCATGCTGCGTGCCCAGAAGACATCCCGCACTGTCCTGCCTTCCTCGGGGCTGCTTCTGAGCACGGAGGCACGCCTACAAGCCAGCTGAGATGGGCTTTGCCTAAGAGTGAGGGAAGCGGCGAGCGGAACAAGGGATGTGCTGCACAGCTTCCCTCGCAGGCAGATTCCCTCCTGGGGCGCGTACTTCTCTTGCCTTAGTGCCCTGCTTTGTTTGGAGGCTGTTTGCGGACAGCAGCACACACAGCGGGAAGGTGCGCGCTGGCCAGCTCCAAGTCTCGGCACATAGAAGCGCAAGCGAGGCACCTGCTCGCGGTTTGTCCCGGGCATGGGAAGCAGCATGCTGCGTGCCCAGAAGACATCCCGCACTGTCCTGCCTGCCTCGGGGCTGCTTCTGAGCACGGAGGCATGCCTACAAGAAAGCTGAGATGTGCTTTGCCTAAAGAGTGAGCGATGCGGCGAGCAGAACAAGGGATGTGCTGCACAGCTTCCCTTGCAGGCAGATTCCCTCCTGGGGTGCTTACTTCTCCTGCCTTAGTGCCCTGCTTTGTTTGGAGGCTGTTTGCGGACAGCAGCACACACAGCGGGAAGGTGCGCGCTGGCCAGCTCCAAGTCTCGGCAGATTGAAGCGCAAGCGAGGCACCTGCTCGCGGTTTGTCCCGGGCATGGGAAGCAGCATGCTGCGTGCCCAGAAGACATCCCGCACTGTCCTGCCTTCCTCGGGTCTGCTTCTGAGCACGGAGGCACGCCTACAAGCCAGCTGAGATGGGCTTTGCCTAAGAGTGAGGGAAGTGGCGAGCGGAACAAGGGATGTGCTGCACAGCTTCCCTCGCAGGCAGATTCCCTCCTGCTGTGCCTACTTCTCCTGCCTTAGTGCCCTGCTTTGTTTGGAGGCTGTTTGCGGACAGCAGCACACACAGCGGGAAGGTGCGCGCTGGCCAGCTCCAAGTCTCGGCAGATTGAAGCGCAAGCGAGGCACCTGCTCGCAGTTTGTCCCGGGCATGGGAAGCAGCATGCTGCGTGCCCAGAGTACTTCTCGCACTGACCTGCCTGCCACGGGGCTGCTTCTGAGCATGGAGGCACGCCTACAAGCCAGTTGAGATGGGCTTTGCCTAAGAGTGAGGCAAGCGGCAAGCGGAACAAGGGATGTGCTGCACAGCTTCCCTCGCAGGCAGATTCCCTCCTGGGGCACTTACTTCTCCTGCCTAAGCGCCCTGCTTTGTTTGGAGGCTGTTTGCGGACAGCAGCGCACACAGCGGGAAGGTGCGCGCTGGCCAGCTAAAATTCTCGGCAGATTGAAGCGCAAGCGAGGCACCTGCTCGCAGTTTGTCCCGAGCATGGGAAGCAGCATGCTGCGTGCCCAGAAGACATCTCGCTCTGTCCTGCCTGCCACGGGGCTGCTTCTGAGCACGGAGGCATGCCTACAAGCAAGCTGAGATGTGCTTTGCCTAAGAGTGAGGGAAGCGGCGAGCAGAACAAGGGATGTGCTGCACAGCTTCCCTTGTAGGCAGATTCCCTCCCGGGGCGCTTACTTCTCCTGCCTTAGTGCCCTGCTTTGTTTGGAGGCTGTTTGCAGACAGCAGCACACACAGCGGGAAGGTGTACGCTGGTCAGCTCCAAGTCTCGGCAGATAGAAGCGCAAGCGAGGCACCTGCTCGTTGTTTGTCCCGGGCATGGGAAGCAGCATGCTGCGTGCCCAGAAGACATCTCGCACTGTCCTTCCTGCCACGGGGCTGCTTCTGAGCACGGAGGCACGCCTACAAGCCAGTTGAGATGGGCTTTGCCTAAGAGTGAGGGAAGTGGCGAGCGGAACAAGAAATGGGCTGCACAGCTTCCCTCGCAGGCAGATTCCCTCCTGCTGTGCCTACTTCTCCTGCCTTAGTGCCCTGCTTTGTTTGGAGGCTGTTTGCGGACAGCAGCACACACAGCGGGAAGGTGCGCGCTGGCCAGCTCCAAGTCTCGGCAGATAGAAGCGCAAGCGAGGCACCTACTTGCGGTTCGTCCGGGAATGGGAAGCAGCATGCTGCCTGCCCAGAGTACTTCTCGCACTGTCCTGCCTGCCTCGGGGCTGCTTCTGAGCACGGAGGTATGCATACAAGCCAGCTGAGATGGGCTTTGCCTAAAGAGTGAGGGAAGCGGCGAGCGGAACAAGGGATGTGCTGCACAGCTTCCCTCGCAGGCAGATTCCCTCCTGGGGCGCTTACTTCTCTTGCCTTAGTGCCCTGCTTTGTTTGGAGGCTGTTTGCGGACAGCAGCACACACAGCGGGAAGGTGCACGCTGGTCAGCTCCAAGTCTCGGCAGATAGAAGTGCAAGCGAGGCACCTGCTCGCGGTTTGTCCCGGGCATGGGAAGCAGCATGCTGCGTGCCCAGAAGACATCCCGCACTGTCCTGCCTTCCTCGGGGCTGCTTCTGAGCACGGAGGCACGCCTACAAGCCAGCTGAGATGGGCTTTGCCTAAGAGTCAGGGAAGTGGCGAGCGGAACAAGGGATGTGCTGCACAGCTTCCCTTGCAGGCAGATTCCCTCCCGGGGCGCTTACTTCTCTTGCCTTAGTGCCCTGCTTTGTTTGGAGGCTGTTTGCGGACAGCAGCACACACAGCGGGAAGGTGCACGCTGGTCAGCTCCAAGTCTCGGCAGATAGAAGCGCAAGCGAGGCACCTGCTCGCGGTTTGTCCGGGCATGGGAAGCAGCATGCTGCGTGCCCAGAAGACATCCCGCACTGTCCTGCCTTCCTCGGGGCTGCTTCTGAGCACGGAGGCACGCCTACAAGCCAGCTGAGATGGGCTTTGCCTAAGAGTGAGGGAAGCGGCGAGCGGAACAAGGGATGTGCTGCACAGCTTCCCTCGCAGGCAGATTCCCTCCTGGGGCACTTACTTCTCCTGCCTTAGTGCCCTGCTTAGTTTGGAGGCTGTTTGCAGACAGCAGCACACACAGCGGGAAGGTGCACGGTGGTCAGCTCCAAGTCTCGGCAGATAGAAGCGCAAGCGAGGCACCTGCTCGTTGTTTGTCCCAGGCATGGGAAGCAGCATGCTGCGTGCCCAGAAGACATCTCGCTCTGTCCTGCCTGCCACGGGGCTGCTTCTGAGCACGGAGGCACGCCTACAAGCCAGCTGAGATGGGCTTTGCCTAAGAGTCAGGGAAGGGGCGAGCGGAACAAGAAATGGGCTGCACAGCTTCCCTCGCAGGCAGATTCCCTCCTGGGGCACTTACTTCTCTTGCCTTAGTGCCCTGCTTTGTTTGGAGGCTGTTTGCGGACAGCAGCACACACAGCGGGAAGGTGCGCGCTGGCCAGCTAAAATTCTCGGCAGATTGAAGCGGAAGCGAGGCACCTGCTCGCAGTTTGTCCCGAGCATGGGAAGCAGCATGCTGCGTGCCCAGAAGACATCCCGCACTGTCCTGCCTTCCTCGGGTCTGCTTCTGAGCACGGAGGCACGCCTACAAGCAAGCTGAGATGTGCTTTGCCTAAGAGTGAGGGAAGTGTCGAGCGGAACAAGAAATGGGCTGCACAGCTTCCCTCGCAGGCAGATTCCCTCCTGCTGTGCCTACTTCTCCTGCCTAAGCGCCCTGCTTTGTTTGGAGGCTCTTTGCGGACAGCAGCACACACAGCGGGAAGGTGCACGCTGGTCAGCTCCAAGTCTCGGCAGATAGAAGCGCAAGCGAGGCACCTGCTCGCAGTTTGTCCCAGGCATGGGAAGAAGCATGCTGCGTGCCCAGAAGACATCCCGCACTGTCCTGCCTTCCTCGGGGCTGCTTCTGAGCACGGAGGCACGCCTACAAGCCAGCTGAGATGTGCTTTGCCTAAGAGTGAGGGAAGTGTCGAGCGGAACAAGGGATGTGCTGCACAGCTTCCCTCGCAGGCAGATTCCCTCCTGGGGCACTTACTTCTCTTGCCTTAGTGCCCTGCTTTGTTTGGAGGCTGTTTGTGGACAGCAGCACACACAGCGGGAAGGTGCGCGCTGGCCAGCTAAAATTCTCGGCAGATTGAAGCGCAAGCGAGGCACCTGCTCGCAGTTTGTCCCGAGCATGGGAAGCAGCATGCTGCGTGCCCAGAAGACATCTCGCTCTGTCCTGCCTGCCACGGGGCTGCTTCTAAGCACGGAGGCATGCCTACAAGCCAGCTGAGATGTGCTTTGCCCAAGAGTGAGCGATGCGGCGAGCAGAACAAGGGATGTGCTGCACAGCTTCCCTTGCAGGCAGATTCCCTCCTGGGGTGCTTACTTCTCATGCCTTAGTGCCCTGCTTTGTTTGGAGGCTGTTTGCGGACAGCAGCACACACAGCGGGAAGGTGCGCGCTGGTCAGCTCCAAGTCTCGGCAGATAGAAGCGCAAGCGAGGCACCTACTTGCGGTTTGTCCGGGCATGGGAAGCAGCATGCTGCGTGCCCAGAGTACTTCTCGCACTGTCCTGCCTGCCACGGGGCTGCTTCTGAGCACGGAGGCACGCCTACAAGCCAGTTGAGATGGGCTTTGCCTAAGAGTGAGGGAAGTGGCGAGCGGAACAAGAAATGGGCTGCACAGCTACCCTCGCAGGCAGAGTCCCTCCTGCTGTGCCTACTTCTCCTGCCTTAGTGCCCTGCTTTGTTTGGAGGCTGTTTGCGGACAGCAGCACACACAGCGGGAAGGTGCGCGCTGGCCAGCTCCAAGTCTCGGCAGATAGAAGCGCAAGCGAGGCACCTACTTGTGGTTTGTCCGGGAATGGGAAGCAGCATGCTGCGTGCCCAGAGTACTTCTCGCACTGTCCTGCCTGCCACGGGGCTGCTTCTGAGCACGGAGGCACGCCTACAAGCCAGCTGAGATGGGCTTTGCCTAAGAGTGAGGGAAGTGGCGAGCGGAACAAGAAATGGGCTGCACAGCTTCCCTCGCAGGCAGATTCCCTCCTGCTGTGCCTACTTCTCCTGCCTTAGTGCCCTGCTTTGTTTGGAGGCTGTTTGCGGACAGCAGCACACACAGCGGGAAGGTGCACGCTGGTCAGCTCCAAGTCTCGGCAGATAGAAGCGCAAGCGAGGCACCTACTTGCGGTTTGTCCGGGCATGGGAAGCAGCATGCTGCGTGCCCAGAGTACTTCTCGCACTGTCCTGCCTGCCACGGGGCTGCTTCTGAGCACGGAGGCACGCCTACAAGCCAGTTGAGATGGGCTTTGCCTAAGAGTGAGGGAAGTGGCGAGCGGAACAAGAAATGGGCTGCACAGCTACCCTCGCAGGCAGAGTCCCTCCTGCTGTGCCTACTTCTCCTGCCTTAGTGCCCTGCTTTGTTTGGAGGCTGTTTGCGGACAGCAGCACACACAGCGGGAAGGTGCGCGCTGGCCAGCTCCAAGTCTCGGCAGATAGAAGCGCAAGCGAGGCACCTACTTGTGGTTTGTCCGGGAATGGGAAGCAGCATGCTGCGTGCCCAGAGTACTTCTCGCACTGTCCTGCCTGCCACGGGGCTGCTTCTGAGCACGGAGGCACGCCTACAAGCCAGTTGAGATGGGCTTTGCCTAAGAGTGAGGGAAGTGGCGAGCGGAACAAGAAATGGGCTGCACAGCTTCCCTCGCAGGCAGATTCCCTCCTGCTGTGCCTACTTCTCCTGCCTTAGTGCCCTGCTTTGTTTGGAGGCTGTTTGAGGCTGTTTGCGGACAGCAGCACACACAGCGGGAAGGTGCGCGCTGGCCAGCTCCAAGTCTCGGCAGATAGAAGCGCAAGCGAGGCACCTACTTGCGGTTTGTCCGGGCATGGGAAGCAGCATGCTGCGTGCCCAGAGTACTTCTCGCACTGTCCTGCCTGCCACGGGGCTGCTTCTGAGCACGGAGTCACGCCTACAAGCCAGTTGAGATGGGCTTTGCCTAAGAGTGAGGGAAGTGGCGAGCGGAACAAGAAATTGGCTGCACAGCTACCCTCGCAGGCAGATTCCCTCCTGCTGTGCCTACTTCTCCTGCCTTAGTGCCCTGCTTTGTTTGGAGGCTGTTTGCGGACAGCAGCACACACAGCGGGAAGGTGCGCGCTGGCCAGCTCCAAGTCTCGGCAGATAGAAGCGCAAGCGAGGCACCTACTTGCGGTTCGTCCGGGAATGGGAAGCAGCATGCTGCCTGCCCAGAGTACTTCTCGCACTGTCCTGCCTGCCTCGGGGCTGCTTCTGAGCACGGAGGTATGCATACAAGCCAGCTGAGATGGGCTTTGCCTAAAGAGTGAGGGAAGCGGCGAGCGGAACAAGGGATGTGCTGCACAGCTTCCCTCGCAGGCAGATTCCCTCCTGGGGCGCTTACTTCTCTTGCCTTAGTGCCCTGCTTTGTTTGGAGGCTGTTTGCGGACAGCAGCACACACAGCGGGAAGGTGCACGCTGGTCAGCTCCAAGTCTCGGCAGATAGAAGTGCAAGCGAGGCACCTGCTCGCGGTTTGTCCCGGGCATGGGAAGCAGCATGCTGCGTGCCCAGAAGACATCCCGCACTGTCCTGCCTTCCTCGGGGCTGCTTCTGAGCACGGAGGCACGCCTACAAGCCAGCTGAGATGGGCTTTGCCTAAGAGTCAGGGAAGTGGCGAGCGGAACAAGGGATGTGCTGCACAGCTTCCCTTGCAGGCAGATTCCCTCCCGGGGCGCTTACTTCTCTTGCCTTAGTGCCCTGCTTTGTTTGGAGGCTGTTTGCGGACAGCAGCACACACAGCGGGAAGGTGCACGCTGGTCAGCTCCAAGTCTCGGCAGATAGAAGCGCAAGCGAGGCACCTGCTCGCGGTTTGTCCGGGCATGGGAAGCAGCATGCTGCGTGCCCAGAAGACATCCCGCACTGTCCTGCCTTCCTCGGGGCTGCTTCTGAGCACGGAGGCACGCCTACAAGCCAGCTGAGATGGGCTTTGCCTAAGAGTGAGGGAAGCGGCGAGCGGAACAAGGGATGTGCTGCACAGCTTCCCTCGCAGGCAGATTCCCTCCTGGGGCACTTACTTCTCCTGCCTTAGTGCCCTGCTTAGTTTGGAGGCTGTTTGCAGACAGCAGCACACACAGCGGGAAGGTGCACGGTGGTCAGCTCCAAGTCTCGGCAGATAGAAGCGCAAGCGAGGCACCTGCTCGTTGTTTGTCCCAGGCATGGGAAGCAGCATGCTGCGTGCCCAGAAGACATCTCGCTCTGTCCTGCCTGCCACGGGGCTGCTTCTGAGCACGGAGGCACGCCTACAAGCCAGCTGAGATGGGCTTTGCCTAAGAGTCAGGGAAGGGGCGAGCGGAACAAGAAATGGGCTGCACAGCTTCCCTCGCAGGCAGATTCCCTCCTGGGGCACTTACTTCTCTTGCCTTAGTGCCCTGCTTTGTTTGGAGGCTGTTTGCGGACAGCAGCACACACAGCGGGAAGGTGCGCGCTGGCCAGCTAAAATTCTCGGCAGATTGAAGCGGAAGCGAGGCACCTGCTCGCAGTTTGTCCCGAGCATGGGAAGCAGCATGCTGCGTGCCCAGAAGACATCCCGCACTGTCCTGCCTTCCTCGGGTCTGCTTCTGAGCACGGAGGCACGCCTACAAGCAAGCTGAGATGTGCTTTGCCTAAGAGTGAGGGAAGTGTCGAGCGGAACAAGAAATGGGCTGCACAGCTTCCCTCGCAGGCAGATTCCCTCCTGCTGTGCCTACTTCTCCTGCCTAAGCGCCCTGCTTTGTTTGGAGGCTCTTTGCGGACAGCAGCACACACAGCGGGAAGGTGCACGCTGGTCAGCTCCAAGTCTCGGCAGATAGAAGCGCAAGCGAGGCACCTGCTCGCAGTTTGTCCCAGGCATGGGAAGAAGCATGCTGCGTGCCCAGAAGACATCCCGCACTGTCCTGCCTTCCTCGGGGCTGCTTCTGAGCACGGAGGCACGCCTACAAGCCAGCTGAGATGTGCTTTGCCTAAGAGTGAGGGAAGTGTCGAGCGGAACAAGGGATGTGCTGCACAGCTTCCCTCGCAGGCAGATTCCCTCCTGGGGCACTTACTTCTCTTGCCTTAGTGCCCTGCTTTGTTTGGAGGCTGTTTGTGGACAGCAGCACACACAGCGGGAAGGTGCGCGCTGGCCAGCTAAAATTCTCGGCAGATTGAAGCGCAAGCGAGGCACCTGCTCGCAGTTTGTCCCGAGCATGGGAAGCAGCATGCTGCGTGCCCAGAAGACATCTCGCTCTGTCCTGCCTGCCACGGGGCTGCTTCTAAGCACGGAGGCATGCCTACAAGCCAGCTGAGATGTGCTTTGCCCAAGAGTGAGCGATGCGGCGAGCAGAACAAGGGATGTGCTGCACAGCTTCCCTTGCAGGCAGATTCCCTCCTGGGGTGCTTACTTCTCATGCCTTAGTGCCCTGCTTTGTTTGGAGGCTGTTTGCGGACAGCAGCACACACAGCGGGAAGGTGCGCGCTGGTCAGCTCCAAGTCTCGGCAGATAGAAGCGCAAGCGAGGCACCTACTTGCGGTTTGTCCGGGCATGGGAAGCAGCATGCTGCGTGCCCAGAGTACTTCTCGCACTGTCCTGCCTGCCACGGGGCTGCTTCTGAGCACGGAGGCACGCCTACAAGCCAGTTGAGATGGGCTTTGCCTAAGAGTGAGGGAAGTGGCGAGCGGAACAAGAAATGGGCTGCACAGCTACCCTCGCAGGCAGAGTCCCTCCTGCTGTGCCTACTTCTCCTGCCTTAGTGCCCTGCTTTGTTTGGAGGCTGTTTGCGGACAGCAGCACACACAGCGGGAAGGTGCGCGCTGGCCAGCTCCAAGTCTCGGCAGATAGAAGCGCAAGCGAGGCACCTACTTGTGGTTTGTCCGGGAATGGGAAGCAGCATGCTGCGTGCCCAGAGTACTTCTCGCACTGTCCTGCCTGCCACGGGGCTGCTTCTGAGCACGGAGGCACGCCTACAAGCCAGCTGAGATGGGCTTTGCCTAAGAGTGAGGGAAGTGGCGAGCGGAACAAGAAATGGGCTGCACAGCTTCCCTCGCAGGCAGATTCCCTCCTGCTGTGCCTACTTCTCCTGCCTTAGTGCCCTGCTTTGTTTGGAGGCTGTTTGCGGACAGCAGCACACACAGCGGGAAGGTGCACGCTGGTCAGCTCCAAGTCTCGGCAGATAGAAGCGCAAGCGAGGCACCTACTTGCGGTTTGTCCGGGCATGGGAAGCAGCATGCTGCGTGCCCAGAGTACTTCTCGCACTGTCCTGCCTGCCACGGGGCTGCTTCTGAGCACGGAGGCACGCCTACAAGCCAGTTGAGATGGGCTTTGCCTAAGAGTGAGGGAAGTGGCGAGCGGAACAAGAAATGGGCTGCACAGCTACCCTCGCAGGCAGAGTCCCTCCTGCTGTGCCTACTTCTCCTGCCTTAGTGCCCTGCTTTGTTTGGAGGCTGTTTGCGGACAGCAGCACACACAGCGGGAAGGTGCGCGCTGGCCAGCTCCAAGTCTCGGCAGATAGAAGCGCAAGCGAGGCACCTACTTGTGGTTTGTCCGGGAATGGGAAGCAGCATGCTGCGTGCCCAGAGTACTTCTCGCACTGTCCTGCCTGCCACGGGGCTGCTTCTGAGCACGGAGGCACGCCTACAAGCCAGTTGAGATGGGCTTTGCCTAAGAGTGAGGGAAGTGGCGAGCGGAACAAGAAATGGGCTGCACAGCTTCCCTCGCAGGCAGATTCCCTCCTGCTGTGCCTACTTCTCCTGCCTTAGTGCCCTGCTTTGTTTGGAGGCTGTTTGAGGCTGTTTGCGGACAGCAGCACACACAGCGGGAAGGTGCGCGCTGGCCAGCTCCAAGTCTCGGCAGATAGAAGCGCAAGCGAGGCACCTACTTGCGGTTTGTCCGGGCATGGGAAGCAGCATGCTGCGTGCCCAGAGTACTTCTCGCACTGTCCTGCCTGCCACGGGGCTGCTTCTGAGCACGGAGTCACGCCTACAAGCCAGTTGAGATGGGCTTTGCCTAAGAGTGAGGGAAGTGGCGAGCGGAACAAGAAATTGGCTGCACAGCTACCCTCGCAGGCAGATTCCCTCCTGCTGTGCCTACTTCTCCTGCCTTAGTGCCCTGCTTTGTTTGGAGGCTGTTTGCGGACAGCAGCACACACAGCGGGAAGGTGCGCGCTGGCCAGCTCCAAGTCTCGGCAGATAGAAGCGCAAGCGAGGCACCTACTTGCGGTTTGTCCGGGAATGGGAAGCAGCATGCTGCGTGCCCAGAGTACTTCTCGCACTGTCCTGCCTGCCACGGGGCTGCTTCTGAGCACGGAGGTATGCATACAAGCCAGCTGAGATGGGCTTTGCCTAAAGAGTGAGGGAAGCGGCGAGCGGAACAAGGGATGTGCTGCACAGCTTCCCTTGCAGGAAGATTCCCTCCTGGGACGCTGACTTCTCTTGCCTTAGTGCCCTGCTTTGTTTGGAGGCTGTTTGCGGACAGCAGCGCACACAGCGGGAAGGTGCGCGCTGGCCAGCTAAAATTCTCGGCAGATTGAAGCGCAAGCGAGGCACCTGCTCGCAGTTTGTCCCGGGCATGGGAAGCAGCATGCTGCGTGCCAAGAGTACATCTCGCTCTGTCCTGCCTGCCACGGGGTTGCTTCTGAGCACGGAGGCACGCCTACAAGCCAGCTGAGATGGGCTTTGCCTAAGAGTCAGGGAAGTGGCGAGCGGAACAAGAAATGGGCTGTACAGCTTCCCTCGCAGGCAGATTCCCTCCTGCTGTGCCTACTTCTCCTGCCTAAGCGCCCTGCTTTGTTTGGAGGCTGTTTGCGGACAGCAGCACACACAGCGGGAAGGTGCACGCTGGTCAGCTCCAAGTCTCGGCAGATTGAAGCGCAAGCGAGGCACCTGCTCGCGGTTTGTCCCAGGCATGGGAAGCAGCATGCTGCGTGCCCAGAAGACATCCCGCACTGTCCTGCCTTCCTCGGGTCTGCTTCTGAGCACGGAGGCACGCCTACAAGCCAGCTGAGATGTCCTTTGCCTAAGAGTGAGGGAAGTGTCGAGCGGAACAAGGGATGTGCTGCACAGCTTCCCTCGCAGGCAGATTCCCTCCTGGGGCACTTACTTCTCTTGCCTTAGTGCCCTGCTTTGTTTGGAGGCTGTTTGCGGACAGCAGCACACACAGCGGGAAGGTGCGCGCTGGCCAGCTCCAAGTCTCGGCAGATTGAAGCGCAAGCGAGGCACCTGCTCGCAGTTTGTCCCGGGCATGGGAAGCAGCATGCTGCGTGCCCAGAGTACTTCTCGCACTGACCTGCCTTCCTCGGGGCTGCTTCTGAGCACGGAGGCACGCCTACAAGCCAGCTGAGATGGGCTTTGCCTAAGAGTGAGGGAAGCGGCGAGCGGAACAAGGGATGTGCTGCACAGCTTCCCTCGCAGGCAGATTCCCTCCTGGGGCGCGTACTTCTCTTGCCTTAGTGCCCTGCTTTGTTTGGAGGCTGTTTGCGGACAGCAGCACACACAGCGGGAAGGTGCGCGCTGGCCAGCTCCAAGTCTCGGCACATAGAAGCGCAAGCGAGGCACCTGCTCGCGGTTTGTCCCGGGCATGGGAAGCAGCATGCTGCGTGCCCAGAAGACATCCCGCACTGTCCTGCCTGCCTCGGGGCTGCTTCTGAGCACGGAGGCATGCCTACAAGAAAGCTGAGATGTGCTTTGCCTAAAGAGTGAGCGATGCGGCGAGCAGAACAAGGGATGTGCTGCACAGCTTCCCTTGCAGGCAGATTCCCTCCTGGGGTGCTTACTTCTCCTGCCTTAGTGCCCTGCTTTGTTTGGAGGCTGTTTGCGGACAGCAGCACACACAGCGGGAAGGTGCGCGCTGGCCAGCTCCAAGTCTCGGCAGATTGAAGCGCAAGCGAGGCACCTGCTCGCGGTTTGTCCCGGGCATGGGAAGCAGCATGCTGCGTGCCCAGAAGACATCCCGCACTGTCCTGCCTTCCTCGGGTCTGCTTCTGAGCACGGAGGCACGCCTACAAGCCAGCTGAGATGGGCTTTGCCTAAGAGTGAGGGAAGTGGCGAGCGGAACAAGGGATGTGCTGCACAGCTTCCCTCGCAGGCAGATTCCCTCCTGCTGTGCCTACTTCTCCTGCCTTAGTGCCCTGCTTTGTTTGGAGGCTGTTTGCGGACAGCAGCACACACAGCGGGAAGGTGCGCGCTGGCCAGCTCCAAGTCTCGGCAGATTGAAGCGCAAGCGAGGCACCTGCTCGCAGTTTGTCCCGGGCATGGGAAGCAGCATGCTGCGTGAACAGAGTACTTCTCGCACTGACCTGCCTGCCACGGGGCTGCTTCTGAGCATGGAGGCACGCCTACAAGCCAGTTGAGATGGGCTTTGCCTAAGAGTGAGGCAAGCGGCAAGCGGAACAAGGGATGTGCTGCACAGCTTCCCTCGCAGGCAGATTCCCTCCTGGGGCACTTACTTCTCCTGCCTAAGCGCCCTGCTTTGTTTGGAGGCTGTTTGCGGACAGCAGCACACACAGCGGGAAGGTGCGCGCTGGCCAGCTAAAATTCTCGGCAGATTGAAGCGCAAGCGAGGCACCTGCTCGCAGTTTGTCCCGAGCATGGGAAGCAGCATGCTGCGTGCCCAGAAGACATCTCGCTCTGTCCTGCCTGCCACGGGGCTGCTTCTGAGCACGGAGGCATGCCTACAAGCAAGCTGAGATGTGCTTTGCCTAAGAGTGAGGGAAGCGGCGAGCAGAACAAGGGATGTGCTGCACAGCTTCCCTTGTAGGCAGATTCCCTCCCGGGGCGCTTACTTCTCCTGCCTTAGTGCCCTGCTTTGTTTGGAGGCTGTTTGCAGACAGCAGCACACACAGCGGGAAGGTGTACGCTGGTCAGCTCCAAGTCTCGGCAGATAGAAGCGCAAGCGAGGCACCTGCTCGTTGTTTGTCCCGGGCATGGGAAGCAGCATGCTGCGTGCCCAGAAGACATCTCGCACTGTCCTTCCTGCCACGGGGCTGCTTCTGAGCACGGAGGCACGCCTACAAGCCAGTTGAGATGGGCTTTGCCTAAGAGTGAGGGAAGTGGCGAGCGGAACAAGAAATGGGCTGCACAGCTTCCCTCGCAGGCAGATTCCCTCCTGCTGTGCCTACTTCTCCTGCCTTAGTGCCCTGCTTTGTTTGGAGGCTGTTTGCGGACAGCAGCACACACAGCGGGAAGGTGCGCGCTGGCCAGCTCCAAGTCTCGGCAGATAGAAGCGCAAGCGAGGCACCTACTTGCGGTTTGTCCGGGCATGGGAAGCAGCATGCTGCGTGCCCAGAGTACTTCTCGCACTGTCCTGCCTGCCACGGGGCTGCTTCTGAGCACGGAGTCACGCCTACAAGCCAGTTGAGATGGGCTTTGCCTAAGAGTGAGGGAAGTGGCGAGCGGAACAAGAAATTGGCTGCACAGCTACCCTCGCAGGCAGATTCCCTCCTGCTGTGCCTACTTCTCCTGCCTTAGTGCCCTGCTTTGTTTGGAGGCTGTTTGCGGACAGCAGCACACACAGCGGGAAGGTGCGCGCTGGCCAGCTCCAAGTCTCGGCAGATAGAAGCGCAAGCGAGGCACCTACTTGCGGTTTGTCCGGGAATGGGAAGCAGCATGCTGCGTGCCCAGAGTACTTCTCGCACTGTCCTGCCTGCCACGGGGCTGCTTCTGAGCACGGAGGTATGCATACAAGCCAGCTGAGATGGGCTTTGCCTAAAGAGTGAGGGAAGCGGCGAGCGGAACAAGGGATGTGCTGCACAGCTTCCCTTGCAGGAAGATTCCCTCCTGGGACGCTGACTTCTCTTGCCTTAGTGCCCTGCTTTGTTTGGAGGCTGTTTGCGGACAGCAGCGCACACAGCGGGAAGGTGCGCGCTGGCCAGCTAAAATTCTCGGCAGATTGAAGCGCAAGCGAGGCACCTGCTCGCAGTTTGTCCCGGGCATGGGAAGCAGCATGCTGCGTGCCCAGAGTACATCTCGCTCTGTCCTGCCTGCCACGGGTCTGCTTCTGAGCACGGAGGCACGCCTACAAGCCAGCTGAGATGGGCTTTGCCTAAGAGTCAGGGAAGTGGCGAGCGGAACAAGAAATGGGCTGTACAGCTTCCCTCGCAGGCAGATTCCCTCCTGCTGTGCCTACTTCTCCTGCCTAAGCGCCCTGCTTTGTTTGGAGGCTGTTTGCGGACAGCAGCACACACAGCGGGAAGGTGCACGCTGGTCAGCTCCAAGTCTCGGCAGATTGAAGCGCAAGCGAGGCACCTGCTCGCGGTTTGTCCCGGGCATGGGAAGCAGCATGCTGCGTGCCCAGAAGACATCCCGCACTGTCCTGCCTTCCTCGGGTCTGCTTCTGAGCACGGAGGCACGCCTACAAGCCAGCTGAGATGTCCTTTGCCTAAGAGTGAGGGAAGTGTCGAGCGGAACAAGGGATGTGCTGCACAGCTTCCCTCGCAGGCAGATTCCCTCCTGGGGCACTTACTTCTCTTGCCTTAGTGCCCTGCTTTGTTTGGAGGCTGTTTGCGGACAGCAGCACACACAGCGGGAAGGTGCGCGCTGGCCAGCTCCAAGTCTCGGCAGATTGAAGCGCAAGCGAGGCACCTGCTCGCAGTTTGTCCCGGGCATGGGAAGCAGCATGCTGCGTGCCCAGAGTACTTCTCGCACTGTCCTGCCTGCCACGGGGCTGCTTCTGAGCACGGAGGCACGCCTACAAGCCAGTTGAGATGGGCTTTGCCTAAGAGTGAGGCAAGCGGCAAGCGGAACAAGGGATGTGCTGCACAGCTTCCCTCGCAGGCAGATTCCCTCCTGGGGCACTTACTTCTCCTGCCTAAGCGCCCTGCTTTGTTTGGAGGCTGTTTGCGGACAGCAGCACACACAGCGGGAAGGTGCGCGCTGGCCAGCTAAAATTCTCGGCAGATTGAAGCGCAAGCCAGGCACCTGCTCGCAGTTTGTCCCGAGCATGGGAAGCAGCATGCTGCGTGCCCAGAAGACATCTCGCTCTGTCCTGCCTGCCACGGGGCTGCTTCTGAGCACGGAGGCACGCCTACAAGCCAGCTGAGATGTGCTTTGCCTAAGAGTCAGGGAAGTGTCGAGCGGAACAAGGGATGTGCTGCACAGCTTCCCTCGCAGGCAGATTCCCTCCTGGGGCACTTACTTCTCTTGCCTTAGTGCCCTGCTTTGTTTGGAGGCTGTTTGCGGACAGCAGCACACACAGCGGGAAGGTGCGCGCTGGCCAGCTAAAATTCTCGGCAGATTGAAGCGCAAGCGAGGCACCTGCTCGCAGTTTGTCCCGAGCATGGGAAGCAGCATGCTGCGTGCCCAGAAGACATCTCGCTCTGTCCTGCCTGCCACGGGGCTGCTTCTGAGCACGGAGGCATGCCTACAAGCCAGCTGAGATGTGCTTTGCCCAAGAGTGAGCGATGCGGCGAGCAGAACAAGGGATGTGCTGCACAGCTTCCCTTGCAGGCAGATTCCCTCCTGGGGTGCTTACTTCTCTTGCCTTAGTGCCCTGCTTTGTTTGGAGGCTGTTTGCGGACAGCAGCACACACAGCGGGAAGGTGCGCGCTGGCCAGCTCCAAGTCTCGGCAGATAGAAGCGCAAGCGAGGCACCTACTTGCGGTTTGTCCGGGCATGGGAAGCAGCATGCTGCGTGCCCAGAGTACTTCTCGCACTGTCCTGCCTGCCACGGGGCTGCTTCTGAGCACGGAGGCACGCCTACAAGCCAGTTGAGATGGGCTTTGCCTAAGAGTGAGGGAAGTGGCGAGCGGAACAAGAAATGGGCTGCACAGCTACCCTCGCAGGCAGATTCCCTCCTGCTGTGCCTACTTCTCCTGCCTTAGTGCCCTGCTTTGTTTGGAGGCTGTTTGCGGACAGCAGCACACACAGCGGGAAGGTGCGCGCTGGCCAGCTCCAAGTCTCGGCAGATAGAAGCGCAAGCGAGGCACCTACTTGCGGTTTGTCCGGGAATGGGAAGCAGCATGCTGCGTGCCCAGAGTACTTCTCGCACTGTCCTGCCTGCCACGGGGCTGCTTCTGAGCACGGAGGTATGCATACAAGCCAGCTGAGATGGGCTTTGCCTAAAGAGTGAGGGAAGCGGCGAGCGGAACAAGGGATGTGCTGCACAGCTTCCCTCGCAGGCAGATTCCCTCCTGGGGCGCTTACTTCTCTTGCCTTAGTGCCCTGCTTTGTTTGGAGGCTGTTTGCGGACAGCAGCACACACAGCGGGAAGGTGCGCGCTGGCCAGCTAAAATTCTCGGCAGATTGAAGCGCAAGCGAGGCACCTGCTCGCAGTTTGTCCCGAGCATGGGAAGCAGCATGCTGCGTGCCCAGAGTACTTCTCGCACTGACCTGCCTGCCACGGGGCTGCTTCTGAGCACGGAGGCATGCCTACAAGCAAGCTGAGATGTGCTTTGCCCAAGAGTGAGCGATGCGGCGAGCAGAACAAGGGATGTGCTGCACAGCTTCCCTTGCAGGCAGATTCCCTCCTGGGGTGCTTACTTCTCTTGCCTTAGTGCCCTGCTTTGTTTGGAGGCTGTTTGCGGACAGCAGCACACACAGCGGGAAGGTGCGCGCTGGCCAGCTCCAAGTCTCGGCAGATTGAAGCGCAAGCGAGGCACCTGCTCGCAGTTTGTCCCGGGCATGGGAAGCAGCATGCTGCGTGCCCAGAGTACTTCTCGCACTGACCTGCCTGCCACGGGGCTGCTTCTGAGCACGGAGGCACGCCTACAAGCCAGTTGAGATGGGCTTTGCCTAAGAGTGAGGGAAGTGGCGAGCGGAACAAGAAATGGGCTGCACAGCTTCCCTCGCAGGCAGATTCCCTCCTGCTGTGCCTACTTCTCCTGCCTTAGTGCCCTGCTTTGTTTGGAGGCTGTTTGCGGACAGCAGCACACACAGCGGGAAGGTGCGCGCTGGCCAGCTCCAAGTCTCGGCAGATAGAAGCGCAAGCGAGGCACCTACTTGCGGTTTGTCCGGGCATGGGAAGCAGCATGCTGCGTGCCCAGAGTACTTCTCGCACTGTCCTGCCTGCCACGGGGCTGCTTCTGAGCACGGAGGCACGCCTACAAGCCAGTTGAGATGGGCTTTGCCTAAGAGTGAGGGAAGTGGCGAGCGGAACAAGAAATGGGCTGCACAGCTACCCTCGCAGGCAGATTCCCTCCTGCTGTGCCTACTTCTCCTGCCTTAGTGCCCTGCTTTGTTTGGAGGCTGTTTGCGGACAGCAGCACACACAGCGGGAAGGTGCGCGCTGGCCAGCTCCAAGTCTCGGCAGATAGAAGCGCAAGCGAGGCACCTACTTGCGGTTTGTCCGGGAATGGGAAGCAGCATGCTGCGTGCCCAGAGTACTTCTCGCACTGTCCTGCCTGCCACGGGGCTGCTTCTGAGCACGGAGGTATGCATACAAGCCAGCTGAGATGGGCTTTGCCTAAAGAGTGAGGGAAGCGGCGAGCGGAACAAGGGATGTGCTGCACAGCTTCCCTTGCAGGAAGATTCCCTCCTGGGACGCTGACTTCTCTTGCCTTAGTGCCCTGCTTTGTTTGGAGGCTGTTTGCGGACAGCAGCGCACACAGCGGGAAGGTGCGCGCTGGCCAGCTAAAATTCTCGGCAGATTGAAGCGCAAGCGAGGCACCTGCTCGCAGTTTGTCCCGGGCATGGGAAGCAGCATGCTGCGTGCCCAGAGTACATCTCGCTCTGTCCTGCCTGCCACGGGGTTGCTTCTGAGCACGGAGGCACGCCTACAAGCCAGCTGAGATGGGCTTTGCCTAAGAGTCAGGGAAGTGGCGAGCGGAACAAGAAATGGGCTGTACAGCTTCCCTCGCAGGCAGATTCCCTCCTGCTGTGCCTACTTCTCCTGCCTAAGCGCCCTGCTTTGTTTGGAGGCTGTTTGCGGACAGCAGCACACACAGCGGGAAGGTGCACGCTGGTCAGCTCCAAGTCTCGGCAGATTGAAGCGCAAGCGAGGCACCTGCTCGCGGTTTGTCCCGGGCATGGGAAGCAGCATGCTGCGTGCCCAGAAGACATCCCGCACTGTCCTGCCTTCCTCGGGTCTGCTTCTGAGCACGGAGGCACGCCTACAAGCCAGCTGAGATGTCCTTTGCCTAAGAGTGAGGGAAGTGTCGAGCGGAACAAGGGATGTGCTGCACAGCTTCCCTCGCAGGCATATTCCCTCCTGGGGCACTTACTTCTCTTGCCTTAGTGCCCTGCTTTGTTTGGAGGCTGTTTGCGGACAGCAGCACACACAGCGGGAAGGTGCGCGCTGGCCAGCTCCAAGTCTCGGCAGATTGAAGCGCAAGCGAGGCACCTGCTCGCAGTTTGTCCCGGGCATGGGAAGCAGCATGCTGCGTGCCCAGAGTACTTCTCGCACTGTCCTGCCTTCCTCGGGGCTGCTTCTGAGCACGGAGGCACGCCTACAAGCCAGTTGAGATGGGCTTTGCCTAAGAGTGAGGCAAGCGGCAAGCGGAACAAGGGATGTGCTGCACAGCTTCCCTCGCAGGCAGATTCCCTCCTGGGGCACTTACTTCTCCTGCCTAAGCGCCCTGCTTTGTTTGGAGGCTGTTTGCGGACAGCAGCACACACAGCGGGAAGGTGCGCGCTGGCCAGCTAAAATTCTCGGCAGATTGAAGCGCAAGCCAGGCACCTGCTCGCAGTTTGTCCCGAGCATGGGAAGCAGCATGCTGCGTGCCCAGAAGACATCTCGCTCTGTCCTGCCTGCCACGGGGCTGCTTCTGAGCACGGAGGCACGCCTACAAGCCAGCTGAGATGTGCTTTGCCTAAGAGTGAGGGAAGTGTCGAGCGGAACAAGGGATGTGCTGCACAGCTTCCCTCGCAGGCAGATTCCCTCCTGGGGCACTTACTTCTCTTGCCTTAGTGCCCTGCTTTGTTTGGAGGCTGTTTGTGGACAGCAGCACACACAGCGGGAAGGTGCGCGCTGGCCAGCTAAAATTCTCGGCAGATTGAAGCGCAAGCGAGGCACCTGCTCGCAGTTTGTCCCGAGCATGGGAAGCAGCATGCTGCGTGCCCAGAAGACATCTCGCTCTGTCCTGCCTGCCACGGGGCTGCTTCTGAGCACGGAGGCATGCCTACAAGCCAGCTGAGATGTGCTTTGCCCAAGAGTGAGCGATGCGGCGAGCAGAACAAGGGATGTGCTGCACAGCTTCCCTTGCAGGCAGATTCCCTCCTGGGGTGCTTACTTCTCTTGCCTTAGTGCCCTGCTTTGTTTGGAGGCTGGTTGCGGACAGCAGCACACACAGCGGGAAGGTGCGCGCTGGCCAGCTCCAAGTCTCGGCAGATTGAAGCGCAAGCGAGGCACCTGCTCGCAGTTTGTCCCGGGCATGGGAAGCAGCATGCTGCGTGCCCAGAGTACTTCTCGCACTGTCCTGCCTGCCACGGGGCTGCTTCTGAGCACGGAGGCACGCCTACAAGCCAGTTGAGATGGGCTTTGCCTAAGAGTGAGGCAAGCGGCAAGCGGAACAAGGGATGTGCTGCACAGCTTCCCTCGCAGGCAGATTCCCTCCTGGTGCACTTACTTCTCCTGCCTAAGCGCCCTGCTTTGTTTGGAGGCTGTTTGCGGACAGCAGCACACACAGCGGGAAGGTGCGCGCTGGCCAGCTAAAATTCTCGGCAGATTGAAGCGCAAGCCAGGCACCTGCTCGCAGTTTGTCCCGAGCATGGGAAGCAGCATGCTGCGTGCCCAGAAGACATCTCGCTCTGTCCTGCCTGCCACGGGGCTGCTTCTGAGCACGGAGGCATGCCTACAAGCCAGCTGAGATGTGCTTTGCCCAAGAGTGAGCGATGCGGCGAGCAGAACAAGGGATGTGCTGCACAGCTTCCCTTGCAGGCAGATTCCCTCCTGGGGTGCTTACTTCTCTTGCCTTAGTGCCCTGCTTTGTTTGGAGGCTGTTTGCGGACAGCAGCACACACAGCGGGAAGGTGCGCGCTGGCCAGCTCCAAGTCTCGGCAGATAGAAGCGCAAGCGAGGCACCTACTTGCGGTTTGTCCGGGCATGGGAAGCAGCATGCTGCGTGCCCAGAGTACTTCTCGCACTGTCCTGCCTGCCACGGGGCTGCTTCTGAGCACGGAGGCACGCCTACAAGCCAGTTGAGATGGGCTTTGCCTAAGAGTGAGGGAAGTGGCGAGCGGAACAAGAAATGGGCTGCACAGCTACCCTCGCAGGCAGATTCCCTCCTGCTGTGCCTACTTCTCCTGCCTTAGTGCCCTGCTTTGTTTGGAGGCTGTTTGCGGACAGCAGCACACACAGCGGGAAGGTGCGCGCTGGCCAGCTCCAAGTCTCGGCAGATAGAAGCGCAAGCGAGGCACCTACTTGCGGTTTGTCCGGGAATGGGAAGCAGCATGCTGCGTGCCCAGAGTACTTCTCGCACTGTCCTGCCTGCCACGGGGCTGCTTCTGAGCACGGAGGTATGCATACAAGCCAGCTGAGATGGGCTTTGCCTAAAGAGTGAGGGAAGCGGCGAGCGGAACAAGGGATGTGCTGCACAGCTTCCCTCGCAGGCAGATTCCCTCCTGGGGCGCTTACTTCTCTTGCCTTAGTGCCCTGCTTTGTTTGGAGGCTGTTTGCGGACAGCAGCACACACAGCGGGAAGGTGCGCGCTGGCCAGCTAAAATTCTCGGCAGATTGAAGCGCAAGCGAGGCACCTGCTCGCAGTTTGTCCCGAGCATGGGAAGCAGCATGCTGCGTGCCCAGAAGACATCTCGCTCTGTCCTGCCTGCCACGGGGCTGCTTCTGAGCACGGAGGCATGCCTACAAGCAAGCTGAGATGTGCTTTGCCCAAGAGTGAGCGATGCGGCGAGCAGAACAAGGGATGTGCTGCACAGCTTCCCTTGCAGGCAGATTCCCTCCTGGGGTGCTTACTTCTCTTGCCTTAGTGCCCTGCTTTGTTTGGAGGCTGTTTGCGGACAGCAGCACACACAGCGGGAAGGTGCGCGCTGGCCAGCTCCAAGTCTCGGCAGATTGAAGCGCAAGCGAGGCACCTGCTCGCAGTTTGTCCCGGGCATGGGAAGCAGCATGCTGCATGCCCAGAGTACTTCTCGCACTGTCCTGCCTGCCACGGGGCTGCTTCTGAGCACGGAGGCACGCCTACAAGCCAGTTGAGATGGGCTTTGCCTAAGAGTGAGGGAAGTGGCGAGCGGAACAAGAAATGGGCTGCACAGCTTCCCTCGCAGGCAGATTCCCTCCTGCTGTGCCTACTTCTCCTGCCTTAGTGCCCTGCTTTGTTTGGAGGCTGTTTGCGGACAGCAGCACACACAGCGGGAAGGTGCGCGCTGGCCAGCTCCAAGTCTCGGCAGATTGAAGCGCAAGCGAGGCACCTACTTGCGGTTTGTCCGGGCATGGGAAGCAGCATGCTGCGTGCCCAGAGTACTTCTCGCACTGTCCTGCCTGCCACGGGGCTGCTTCTGAGCACGGAGGCACGCCTACAAGCCAGTTGAGATGGGCTTTGCCTAAGAGTGAGGGAAGTGGCGAGCGGAACAAGAAAT
Source organism: Rhea pennata (assembly GCF_028389875.1). Taxonomy (NCBI): domain Eukaryota; kingdom Metazoa; phylum Chordata; class Aves; order Rheiformes; family Rheidae; genus Rhea; species Rhea pennata. Next base: position 30,515,091 of record NC_084671.1, on the reverse strand, counting down.
GGGCTGCACAGCTACCCTCGCAGGCAGATTCCCTCCTGCTGTGCCTACTTCTCCTGCCTTAGTGCCCTGCTTTGTTTGGAGGCTGTTTGCGGACAGCAGCACACACAGCGGGAAGGTGCGCGCTGGCCAGCTCCAAGTCTCGGCAGATAGAAGCGCAAGCGAGGCACCTACTTGCGGTTTGTCCGGGAATGGGAAGCAGCATGCTGCGTGCCCAGAGTACTTCTCGCACTGTCCTGCCTGCCACGGGGCTGCTTCTGAGCACGGAGGCACGCCTACAAGCCAGCTGAGATGGGCTTTGCCTAAGAGTGAGGGAAGTGTCGAGCGGAACAAGGGATGTGCTGCACAGCTTCCCTTGCAGGAAGATTCCCTCCTGGGACGCTGACTTCTCATGCCTTAGTGCCCTGCTTTGTTTGGAGGCTGTTTGCGGACAGCAGCACACACAGCGGGAAGGTGCACGCTGGCCAGCTAAAATTCTCGGCAGATTGAAGCGCAAGCGAGGCACCTGCTCGCAGTTTGTCCCGGGCATGGGAAGCAGCATGCTGCGTGCCCAGAAGACATCCCGCACTGTCCTGCCTTCCTCGGGGCTGCTTCTGAGCACGGAGGCACGCCTACAAGCCAGTTGAGATGGGCTTTGCCTAAGAGTGAGGGAAGTGGCGAGCGGAACAAGGGATGTGCTGCACAGCTTACCTTGCAGGCAGATTCCCTCCTGGGGTGCTTACTTCTCTTGCCTTAGTGCCCTGCTTTGTTTGGAGGCTGTTTGCGGACAGCAGCGCACACAGCGGGAAGGTGCGCGCTGGCCAGCTAAAATTCTCGGCAGATTGAAGCGCAAGCGAGGCACCTGCTCGCAGTTTGTCCCGGGCATGGGAAGCAGCATGCTGCGTGCCCAGAGTACATCTCGCTCTGTCCTGCCTGCCACGGGGTTGCTTCTGAGCACGGAGGCACGCCTACAAGCCAGCTGAGATGGGCTTTGCCTAAGAGTCAGGGAAGTGGCGAGCGGAACAAGAAATGGGCTGTACAGCTTCCCTCGCAGGCAGATTCCCTCCTGCTGTGCCTACTTCTCCTGCCTAAGCGCCCTGCTTTGTTTGGAGGCTGTTTGCGGACAGCAGCACACACAGCGGGAAGGTGCACGCTGGTCAGCTCCAAGTCTCGGCAGATTGAAGCGCAAGCGAGGCACCTGCTCGCGGTTTGTCCCGGGCATGGGAAGCAGCATGCTGCGTGCCCAGAAGACATCCCGCACTGTCCTGCCTTCCTCGGGTCTGCTTCTGAGCACGGAGGCACGCCTACAAGCCAGCTGAGATGTCCTTTGCCTAAGAGTGAGGGAAGTGTCGAGCGGAACAAGGGATGTGCTGCACAGCTTCCCTCGCAGGCATATTCCCTCCTGGGGCACTTACTTCTCTTGCCTTAGTGCCCTGCTTTGTTTGGAGGCTGTTTGCGGACAGCAGCACACACAGCGGGAAGGTGCGCGCTGGCCAGCTCCAAGTCTCGGCAGATTGAAGCGCAAGCGAGGCACCTGCTCGCAGTTTGTCCCGGGCATGGGAAGCAGCATGCTGCGTGCCCAGAGTACTTCTCGCACTGTCCTGCCTTCCTCGGGGCTGCTTCTGAGCACGGAGGCACGCCTACAAGCCAGTTGAGATGGGCTTTGCCTAAGAGTGAGGCAAGCGGCAAGCGGAACAAGGGATGTGCTGCACAGCTTCCCTCGCAGGCAGATTCCCTCCTGGGGCACTTACTTCTCCTGCCTAAGCGCCCTGCTTTGTTTGGAGGCTGTTTGCGGACAGCAGCACACACAGCGGGAAGGTGCGCGCTGGCCAGCTAAAATTCTCGGCAGATTGAAGCGCAAGCCAGGCACCTGCTCGCAGTTTGTCCCGAGCATGGGAAGCAGCATGCTGCGTGCCCAGAAGACATCTCGCTCTGTCCTGCCTGCCACGGGGCTGCTTCTGAGCACGGAGGCACGCCTACAAGCCAGCTGAGATGTGCTTTGCCTAAGAGTGAGGGAAGTGTCGAGCGGAACAAGGGATGTGCTGCACAGCTTCCCTCGCAGGCAGATTCCCTCCTGGGGCACTTACTTCTCTTGCCTTAGTGCCCTGCTTTGTTTGGAGGCTGTTTGTGGACAGCAGCACACACAGCGGGAAGGTGCGCGCTGGCCAGCTAAAATTCTCGGCAGATTGAAGCGCAAGCGAGGCACCTGCTCGCAGTTTGTCCCGAGCATGGGAAGCAGCATGCTGCGTGCCCAGAAGACATCTCGCTCTGTCCTGCCTGCCACGGGGCTGCTTCTGAGCACGGAGGCATGCCTACAAGCCAGCTGAGATGTGCTTTGCCCAAGAGTGAGCGATGCGGCGAGCAGAACAAGGGATGTGCTGCACAGCTTCCCTTGCAGGCAGATTCCCTCCTGGGGTGCTTACTTCTCTTGCCTTAGTGCCCTGCTTTGTTTGGAGGCTGGTTGCGGACAGCAGCACACACAGCGGGAAGGTGCGCGCTGGCCAGCTCCAAGTCTCGGCAGATTGAAGCGCAAGCGAGGCACCTGCTCGCAGTTTGTCCCGGGCATGGGAAGCAGCATGCTGCGTGCCCAGAGTACTTCTCGCACTGTCCTGCCTGCCACGGGGCTGCTTCTGAGCACGGAGGCACGCCTACAAGCCAGTTGAGATGGGCTTTGCCTAAGAGTGAGGCAAGCGGCAAGCGGAACAAGGGATGTGCTGCACAGCTTCCCTCGCAGGCAGATTCCCTCCTGGTGCACTTACTTCTCCTGCCTAAGCGCCCTGCTTTGTTTGGAGGCTGTTTGCGGACAGCAGCACACACAGCGGGAAGGTGCGCGCTGGCCAGCTAAAATTCTCGGCAGATTGAAGCGCAAGCCAGGCACCTGCTCGCAGTTTGTCCCGAGCATGGGAAGCAGCATGCTGCGTGCCCAGAAGACATCTCGCTCTGTCCTGCCTGCCACGGGGCTGCTTCTGAGCACGGAGGCATGCCTACAAGCCAGCTGAGATGTGCTTTGCCCAAGAGTGAGCGATGCGGCGAGCAGAACAAGGGATGTGCTGCACAGCTTCCCTTGCAGGCAGATTCCCTCCTGGGGTGCTTACTTCTCTTGCCTTAGTGCCCTGCTTTGTTTGGAGGCTGTTTGCGGACAGCAGCACACACAGCGGGAAGGTGCGCGCTGGCCAGCTCCAAGTCTCGGCAGATAGAAGCGCAAGCGAGGCACCTACTTGCGGTTTGTCCGGGCATGGGAAGCAGCATGCTGCGTGCCCAGAGTACTTCTCGCACTGTCCTGCCTGCCACGGGGCTGCTTCTGAGCACGGAGGCACGCCTACAAGCCAGTTGAGATGGGCTTTGCCTAAGAGTGAGGGAAGTGGCGAGCGGAACAAGAAATGGGCTGCACAGCTACCCTCGCAGGCAGATTCCCTCCTGCTGTGCCTACTTCTCCTGCCTTAGTGCCCTGCTTTGTTTGGAGGCTGTTTGCGGACAGCAGCACACACAGCGGGAAGGTGCGCGCTGGCCAGCTCCAAGTCTCGGCAGATAGAAGCGCAAGCGAGGCACCTACTTGCGGTTTGTCCGGGAATGGGAAGCAGCATGCTGCGTGCCCAGAGTACTTCTCGCACTGTCCTGCCTGCCACGGGGCTGCTTCTGAGCACGGAGGTATGCATACAAGCCAGCTGAGATGGGCTTTGCCTAAAGAGTGAGGGAAGCGGCGAGCGGAACAAGGGATGTGCTGCACAGCTTCCCTCGCAGGCAGATTCCCTCCTGGGGCGCTTACTTCTCTTGCCTTAGTGCCCTGCTTTGTTTGGAGGCTGTTTGCGGACAGCAGCACACACAGCGGGAAGGTGCGCGCTGGCCAGCTAAAATTCTCGGCAGATTGAAGCGCAAGCGAGGCACCTGCTCGCAGTTTGTCCCGAGCATGGGAAGCAGCATGCTGCGTGCCCAGAAGACATCTCGCTCTGTCCTGCCTGCCACGGGGCTGCTTCTGAGCACGGAGGCATGCCTACAAGCAAGCTGAGATGTGCTTTGCCCAAGAGTGAGCGATGCGGCGAGCAGAACAAGGGATGTGCTGCACAGCTTCCCTTGCAGGCAGATTCCCTCCTGGGGTGCTTACTTCTCTTGCCTTAGTGCCCTGCTTTGTTTGGAGGCTGTTTGCGGACAGCAGCACACACAGCGGGAAGGTGCGCGCTGGCCAGCTCCAAGTCTCGGCAGATTGAAGCGCAAGCGAGGCACCTGCTCGCAGTTTGTCCCGGGCATGGGAAGCAGCATGCTGCGTGCCCAGAGTACTTCTCGCACTGTCCTGCCTGCCACGGGGCTGCTTCTGAGCACGGAGGCACGCCTACAAGCCAGTTGAGATGGGCTTTGCCTAAGAGTGAGGGAAGTGGCGAGCGGAACAAGAAATGGGCTGCACAGCTTCCCTCGCAGGCAGATTCCCTCCTGCTGTGCCTACTTCTCCTGCCTTAGTGCCCTGCTTTGTTTGGAGGCTGTTTGCGGACAGCAGCACACACAGCGGGAAGGTGCGCGCTGGCCAGCTCCAAGTCTCGGCAGATTGAAGCGCAAGCGAGGCACCTACTTGCGGTTTGTCCGGGCATGGGAAGCAGCATGCTGCGTGCCCAGAGTACTTCTCGCACTGTCCTGCCTGCCACGGGGCTGCTTCTGAGCACGGAGGCACGCCTACAAGCCAGTTGAGATGGGCTTTGCCTAAGAGTGAGGGAAGTGGCGAGCGGAACAAGAAATGGGCTGCACAGCTACCCTCGCAGGCAGATTCCCTCCTGCTGTGCCTACTTCTCCTGCCTTAGTGCCCTGCTTTGTTTGGAGGCTGTTTGCGGACAGCAGCACACACAGCGGGAAGGTGCGCGCTGGCCAGCTCCAAGTCTCGGCAGATAGAAGCGCAAGCGAGGCACCTACTTGCGGTTTGTCCGGGAATGGGAAGCAGCATGCTGCGTGCCCAGAGTACTTCTCGCACTGTCCTGCCTGCCACGGGGCTGCTTCTGAGCACGGAGGCACGCCTACAAGCCAGCTGAGATGGGCTTTGCCTAAGAGTGAGGGAAGTGTCGAGCGGAACAAGGGATGTGCTGCACAGCTTCCCTTGCAGGAAGATTCCCTCCTGGGACGCTGACTTCTCATGCCTTAGTGCCCTGCTTTGTTTGGAGGCTGTTTGCGGACAGCAGCACACACAGCGGGAAGGTGCACGCTGGCCAGCTAAAATTCTCGGCAGATTGAAGCGCAAGCGAGGCACCTGCTCGCAGTTTGTCCCGGGCATGGGAAGCAGCATGCTGCGTGCCCAGAAGACATCCCGCACTGTCCTGCCTTCCTCGGGGCTGCTTCTGAGCACGGAGGCACGCCTACAAGCCAGTTGAGATGGGCTTTGCCTAAGAGTGAGGGAAGTGGCGAGCGGAACAAGGGATGTGCTGCACAGCTTACCTTGCAGGCAGATTCCCTCCTGGGGTGCTTACTTCTCTTGCCTTAGTGCCCTGCTTTGTTTGGAGGCTGTTTGCGGACAGCAGCACACACAGCGGGAAGGTGCGCGCTGGCCAGCTCCAAGTCTCGGCAGATTGAAGCGCAAGCGAGGCACCTGCTCGCAGTTTGTCCCGGGCATGGGAAGCAGCATGCTGCGTGCCCAGAGTACTTCTCGCACTGTCCTGCCTGCCACGGGGCTGCTTCTGAGCACGGAGGCACGCCTACAAGCCAGTTGAGATGGGCTTTGCCTAAGAGTGAGGGAAGTGGCGAGCGGAACAAGAAATGGGCTGCACAGCTTCCCTCGCAGGCAGATTCCCTTTCTGCTGTGCCTACTTCTCCTGCCTTAGTGCCCTGCTTTGTTTGGAGGCTGTTTGCGGACAGCAGCACACACAGCGGGAAGGTGCGCGCTGGCCAGCTAAAATTCTCGGCAGATTGAAGCGCAAGCGAGGCACCTGCTCGCAGTTTGTCCCGAGCATGGGAAGCAGCATGCTGCGTGCCCAGAAGACATCTCGCTCTGTCCTGCCTGCCACGGGGCTGCTTCTGAGCACGGAGGCATGCCTACAAGCAAGCTGAGATGTGCTTTGCCCAAGAGTGAGCGATGCGGCGAGCAGAACAAGGGATGTGCTGCACAGCTTCCCTTGCAGGCAGATTCCCTCCTGGGGTGCTTACTTCTCTTGCCTTAGTGCCCTGCTTTGTTTGGAGGCTGTTTGCGGACAGCAGCACACACAGCGGGAAGGTGCGCGCTGGCCAGCTCCAAGTCTCGGCAGATTGAAGCGCAAGCGAGGGACCTGCTCGCAGTTTGTCCCGGGCATGGGAAGCAGCATGCTGCGTGCCCAGAGTACTTCTCGCACTGACCTGCCTGCCACGGGGCTGCTTCTGAGCATGGAGGCACGCCTACAAGCCAGTTGAGATGGGCTTTGCCTAAGAGTGAGGCAAGCGGCAAGCGGAACAAGGGATGTGCTGCACAGCTTCCCTCGCAGGCAGATTCCCTCCTGGGGCACTTACTTCTCCTGCCTTAGTGCCCTGCTTTGTTTGGAGGCTGTTTGCGGACAGCAGCACACACAGCGGGAAGGTGCGCGCTGGCCAGCTAAAATTCTCGGCAGATTGAAGCGCAAGCGAGGCACCTGCTCACAGTTTGTCCCGAGCATGGGAAGCAGCATGCTGCGTGCCCAGAAGACATCCCGCACTGTCCTGCCTTCCTCGGGTCTGCTTCTGAGCACGGAGGCACGCCTACAAGCCAGCTGAGATGGGCTTTGCCTAAGAGTGAGGGAAGTGGCGAGCGGAACAAGGGATGTGCTGCACAGCTTCCCTCGCAGGCAGATTCCCTCCTGGGGCACTTACTTCTCTTGCCTTAGTGCCCTGCTTTGTTTGGAGGCTGTTTGCGGACAGCAGCGCACACAGCGGGAAGGTGCGCGCTGGCCAGCTCCAAGTCTCGGCAGATAGAAGGGCAAGCGAGGCACCTGCTCGCCGTTTGTCCCGAGCATGGGAAGCAGCATGCTGCGTGCCCAGAAGACATCTCCCTCTGTCCTGCCTGCCACGGGGCTGCTTCTGAGCACGGAGGCACGCCTACAAGCCAGCTGAGATGGGCTTTGCCTAAGAGTGAGGGAAGTGTCGAGCGGAACAAGGGATGTGCTGCACAGCTTCCCTTGCAGGAAGATTCCCTCCTGGGACGCTGACTTCTCATGCCTTAGTGCCCTGCTTTGTTTGGAGGCTGTTTGCGGACAGCAGCACACACAGCGGGAAGGTGCACGCTGGCCAGCTAAAATTCTCGGCAGATTGAAGCGCAAGCGAGGCACCTGCTCGCAGTTTGTCCCGGGCATGGGAAGCAGCATGCTGCGTGCCCAGAAGACATCCCGCACTGTCCTGCCTTCCTCGGGGCTGCTTCTGAGCACGGAGGCACGCCTACAAGCCAGTTGAGATGGGCTTTGCCTAAGAGTGAGGGAAGTGGCGAGCGGAACAAGAAATGGGCTGCACAGCTTCCCTCGCAGGCAGATTCCCTCCTGCTGTGCCTACTTCTCCTGCCTTAGTGCCCTGCTTTGTTTGGAGGCTGTTTGCGGACAGCAGCACACACAGCGGGAAGGTGCGCGCTGGCCAGCTCCAAGTCTCGGCAGATAGAAGCGCAAGCGAGGCACCTACTTGCGGTTTGTCCGGGCATGGGAAGCAGCATGCTGCGTGCCCAGAGTACTTCTCGCACTGTCCTGCCTGCCACGGGGCTGCTTCTGAGCACGGAGGCACGCCTACAAGCCAGTTGAGATGGGCTTTGCCTAAGAGTGAGGGAAGTGGCGAGCGGAACAAGAAATGGGCTGCACAGCTACCCTCGCAGGCAGATTCCCTCCTGCTGTGCCTACTTCTCCTGCCTTAGTGCCCTGCTTTGTTTGGAGGCTGTTTGCGGACAGCAGCACACACAGCGGGAAGGTGCGCGCTGGCCAGCTCCAAGTCTCGGCAGATAGAAGCGCAAGCGAGGCACCTACTTGCGGTTTGTCCGGGAATGGGAAGCAGCATGCTGCGTGCCCAGAGTACTTCTCGCACTGTCCTGCCTGCCACGGGGCTGCTTCTGAGCACGGAGGTATGCATACAAGCCAGCTGAGATGGGCTTTGCCTAAAGAGTGAGGGAAGCGGCGAGCGGAACAAGGGATGTGCTGCACAGCTTCCCTCGCAGGCAGATTCCCTCCTGGGGCACTTACTTCTCTTGCCTTAGTGCCCTGCTTTGTTTGGAGGCTGTTTGCGGACAGCAGCACACACAGCGGGAAGGTGCGCGCTGGTCAGCTCCAAGTCTCGGCAGATAGAAGCGCAAGCGAGGCACCTGCTCGCGGTTTCTCCCGGGCATGGGAAGCAGCATGCTGCGTGCCCAGAAGACATCCCGCACTGTCCTGCCTTCCTCGGGTCTGCTTCTGAGCACGGAGGCACGCCTACAAGCCAGCTGAGATGGGCTTTGCCTAAGAGTGAGGGAAGTGTCGAGCGGAACAAGGGATGTGCTGCACAGCTTCCCTCGCAGGCAGATTCCCTCCTGGGGCACTTACTTCTCTTGCCTTAGTGCCCTGCTTTGTTTGGAGGCTGTTTGCGGACAGCAGCACACACAGCGGGAAGGTGCGCGCTGGCCAGCTCCAAGTCTCGGCAGATTGAAGCGCAAGCGAGGCACCTGCTCGCAGTTTGTCCCGGGCATGGGAAGCAGCATGCTGCGTGCCCAGAGTACTTCTCGCACTGACCTGCCTGCCACGGGGCTGCTTCTGAGCACGGAGGCACGCCTACAAGCCAGTTGAGATGGACTTTGCCTAAGAGTGAGGCAAGCGGCAAGCGGAACAAGGGATGTGCTGCACAGCTTCCCTCGCAGGCAGATTCCCTCCTGGGGCACTTACTTCTCCTGCCTAAGCGCCCTGCTTTGTTTGGAGGCTGTTTGCGGACAGCAGCACACACAGCGGGAAGGTGCGCGCTGGCCAGCTAAAATTCTCGGCAGATTGAAGCGCAAGCGAGGCACCTGCTCGCAGTTTGTCCCGAGCATGGGAAGCAGCATGCTGCGTGCCCAGAAGACATCTCGCTCTGTCCTGCCTGCTACGGGGCTGCTTCTGAGCACGGAGGCACGCCTACAAGCCAGTTGAGATGGGCTTTGCCTAAGAGTGAGGGAAGTGGCGAGCGGAACAAGAAATGGGCTGCACAGCTTCCCTCGCAGGCAGATTCCCTCCTGCTGTGCCTACTTCTCCTGCCTTAGTGCCCTGCTTTGTTTGGAGGCTGTTTGCGGACAGCAGCACACACAGCGGGAAGGTGCGCGCTGGCCAGCTCCAAGTCTCGGCAGATAGAAGCGCAAGCGAGGCACCTACTTGCAGTTTGTCCGGGAATGGGAAGCAGCATGCTGCGTGCCCAGAGTACTTCTCGCACTGTCCTGCCTGCCACGGGGCTGCTTCTGAGCACGGAGGTATGCATACAAGCCAGCTGAGATGGGCTTTGCCTAAAGAGTGAGGGAAGCGGCGAGCCGAACAAGGGATGTGCTGCACAGCTTCCCTCGCAGGCAGATTCCCTCCTGGGGCACTTACTTCTCTTGCCTTAGTGCCCTGCTTTGTTTGGAGGCTGTTTGCGGACAGCAGCGCACACAGCGGGAAGGTGCGCGCTGGCCAGCTCCAAGTCTCGGCAGATAGAAGCGCAAGCGAGGCACCTGCTCGCCGTTTGTCCCGAGCATGGGAAGCAGCATGCTGCGTGCCCAGAAGACATCTCGCTCTGTCCTGCCTGCCACGGGGCTGCTTCTGAGCACGGAGGCACGCCTACAAGCCAGCTGAGATGTGCTTTGCCTAAGAGTGAGGGAAGTGGCGAGCGGAACAAGGGATGTGCTGCACAGCTTCCCTTGCAGGAAGATTCCCTCCTGGGACGCTGACTTCTCATGCCTTAGTGCCCTGCTTTGTTTGGAGGCTGTTTGCGGACAGCAGCACACACAGCGGGAAGGTGCACGCTGGCCAGCTAAAATTCTCGGCAGATTGAAGCGCAAGCGAGGCACCTGCTCGCAGTTTGTCCCGGGCATGGGAAGCAGCATGCTGCGTGCCCAGAGTACATCTCGCTCTGTCCTGCCTGCCACGGGGTTGCTTCTGAGCACGGAGGCACGCCTACAAGCCAGTTGAGATGGGCTTTGCCTAAGAGTGAGGGAAGTGGCGAGCGGAACAAGAAATGGGCTGCACAGCTTCCCTCGCAGGCAGATTCCCTCCTGCTGTGCCTACTTCTCCTGCCTAAGCGCCCTGCTTTGTTTGGAGGCTGTTTGCGGACAGCAGCACACACAGCGGGAAGGTGCGCGCTGGCCAGCTCCAAGTCTCGGCAGATAGAAGCGCAAGCGAGGCACCTACTTGCGGTTTGTCCGGGCATGGGAAGCAGCATGCTGCGTGCCCAGAGTACTTCTCGCACTGTCCTGCCTGCCACGGGGCTGCTTCTGAGCACGGAGGCACGCCTACAAGCCAGTTGAGATGGGCTTTGCCTAAGAGTGAGGGAAGTGGCGAGCGGAACAAGAAATGGGCTGCACAGCTACCCTCGCAGGCAGATTCCCTCCTGCTGTGCCTACTTCTCCTGCCTTAGTGCCCTGCTTTGTTTGGAGGCTGTTTGCGGACAGCAGCACACACAGCGGGAAGGTGCGCGCTGGCCAGCTCCAAGTCTCGGCAGATAGAAGCGCAAGCGAGGCACCTACTTGCGGTTTGTCCGGGAATGGGAAGCAGCATGCTGCGTGCCCAGAGTACTTCTCGCACTGTCCTGCCTGCCACGGGGCTGCTTCTGAGCACGGAGGTATGCATACAAGCCAGCTGAGATGGGCTTTGCCTAAAGAGTGAGGGAAGCGGCGAGCGGAACAAGGGATGTGCTGCACAGCTTCCCTCGCAGGCAGATTCCCTCCTGGGGCACTTACTTCTCTTGCCTTAGTGCCCTGCTTTGTTTGGAGGCTGTTTGCGGACAGCAGCGCACACAGCGGGAAGGTGCGCGCTGGTCAGCTCCAAGTCTCGGCAGATAGAAGGGCAAGCGAGGCACCTGCTCGCAGTTTGTCCCGAGCATGGGAAGCAGCATGCTGCGTGCCCAGAAGACATCTCCCTCTGTCCTGCCTGCCACGGGGCTGCTTCTGAGCACGGAGGCACGCCTACAAGCCAGCTGAGATGGGCTTTGCCTAAGAGTGAGGGAAGTGTCGAGCGGAACAAGGGATGTGCTGCACAGCTTCCCTTGCAGGAAGATTCCCTCCTGGGACGCTGACTTCTCATGCCTTAGTGCCCTGCTTTGTTTGGAGGCTGTTTGCGGACAGCAGCACACACAGCGGGAAGGTGCACGCTGGCCAGCTAAAATTCTCGGCAGATTGAAGCGCAAGCGAGGCACCAGCTCGCAGTTTGTCCCGGGCATGGGAAGCAGCATGCTGCGTGCCCAGAGTACATCTCGCTCTGTCCTGCCTGCCACGGGGTTGCTTCTGAGCACGGAGGCACGCCTACAAGCCAGCTGAGATGGGCTTTGCCTAAGAGTCAGGGAAGTGGCGAGCGGAACAAGAAATGGGCTGCACAGCTTCCCTCGCAGGCAGATTCCCTCCTGGGGCACTTACTTCTCTTGCCTTAGTGCCCTGCTTTGTTTGGAGGCTGTTTGCGGACAGCAGCACACACAGCGGGAAGGTGCGCGCTGGCCAGCTAAAATTCTCGGCAGATTGAAGCGCAAGCGAGGCACCTGCTCGCAGTTTGTCCCGAGCATGGGAAGCAGCATGCTGCGTGCCCAGAAGACATCCCGCACTGTCCTGCCTTCCTCGGGTCTGCTTCTGAGCACGGAGGCACGCCTACAAGCCAGCTGAGATGTGCTTTGCCTAAGAGTGAGGGAAGTGGCGAGCGGAACAAGGGATGTGCTGCACAGCTTCCCTCGCAGGCAGATTCCCTCCTGGGGCACTTACTTCTCTTGCCTTAGTGCCCTGCTTTGTTTGGAGGCTGTTTGCGGACAGCAGCACACACAGCGGGAAGGTGCGCGCTGGCCAGCTCCAAGTCTCGGCAGATAGAAGCGCAAGCGAGGCACCTACTTGCGGTTTGTCCGGGAATGGGAAGCAGCATGCTGCGTGCCCAGAGTACTTCTCGCACTGTCCTGCCTGACACGGGGCTGCTTCTGAGCACGGAGGTATGCATACAAGCCAGCTGAGATGGGCTTTGCCTAAAGAGTGAGGGAAGCGGTGAGCGGAACAAGGGATGTGCTGCACAGCTTCCCTTGCAGGCAGATTCCCTCCTGGGGCACTTACTTCTCTTGCCTTAGTGCTCTGCTTTGTTTGGAGGCTGTTTGCGGACAGCAGCACACACAGCGGGAAGGTGCGCGCTGGCCAGCTAAAATTCTCGGCAGATTGAAGCGCAAGCGAGGCACCTGCTCGTTGTTTGTCCCGGGCATGGGAAGCAGCATGCTGCGTGCCCAGAAGACATCTCGCTCTGTCCTGCCTGCCACGGGGCTGCTTCTGAGCATGGAGGCACGCCTACAAGCCAGTTGAGATGGGCTTTGCCTAAGAGTGAGGGAAGTGGCGAGCGGAACAAGAAATGGGCTGCACAGCTTCCCTCGCAGGCAGATTCCCTCCTGCTGTGCCTACTTCTCCTGCCTAAGCGCCCTGCTTTGTTTGGAGGCTGTTTGCGGACAGCAGCACACACAGCGGGAAGGTGCGCGCTGGCCAGCTCCAAGTCTCGGCAGATAGAAGCGCAAGCGAGGCACCTACTTGCGGTTTGTCCGGGCATGGGAAGCAGCATGCTGCGTGCCCAGAGTACTTCTCGCACTGTCCTGCCTGCCACGGGGCTGCTTCTGAGCACGGAGTCACGCCTACAAGCCAGTTGAGATGGGCTTTGCCTAAGAGTGAGGGAAGTGGCGAGCGGAACAAGAAATTGGCTGCACAGCTACCCTCGCAGGCAGATTCCCTCCTGCTGTGCCTACTTCTCCTGCCTTAGTGCCCTGCTTTGTTTGGAGGCTGTTTGCGTACAGCAGCACACACAGCGGGAAGGTGCGCGCTGGCCAGCTCCAAGTCTCGGCAGATAGAAGCGCAAGCGAGGCACCTACTTGCGGTTTGTCCGGGAATGGGAAGCAGCATGCTGCGTGCCCAGAGTACTTCTCGCACTGTCCTGCCTGCCACGGGGCTGCTTCTGAGCACGGAGGTATGCATACAAGCCAGCTGAGATGGGCTTTGCCTAAAGAGTGAGGGAAGCGGCGAGCGGAACAAGGGATGTGCTGCACAGCTTCCCTTGCAGGAAGATTCCCTCCTGGGACGCTGACTTCTCTTGCCTTAGTGCCCTGCTTTGTTTGGAGGCTGTTTGCGGACAGCAGCGCACACAGCGGGAAGGTGCGCGCTGGCCAGCTAAAATTCTCGGCAGATTGAAGCGCAAGCGAGGCACCTGCTCGCAGTTTGTCCCGGGCATGGGAAGCAGCATGCTGCGTGCCCAGAGTACATCTCGCTCTGTCCTGCCTGCCACGGGTCTGCTTCTGAGCACGGAGGCACGCCTACAAGCCAGCTGAGATGGGCTTTGCCTAAGAGTCAGGGAAGTGGCGAGCGGAACAAGAAATGGGCTGTACAGCTTCCCTCGCAGGCAGATTCCCTCCTGCTGTGCCTACTTCTCCTGCCTAAGCGCCCTGCTTTGTTTGGAGGCTGTTTGCGGACAGCAGCACACACAGCGGGAAGGTGCACGCTGGTCAGCTCCAAGTCTCGGCAGATTGAAGCGCAAGCGAGGCACCTGCTCGCGGTTTGTCCCGGGCATGGGAAGCAGCATGCTGCGTGCCCAGAAGACATCCCGCACTGTCCTGCCTTCCTCGGGTCTGCTTCTGAGCACGGAGGCACGCCTACAAGCCAGCTGAGATGTCCTTTGCCTAAGAGTGAGGGAAGTGTCGAGCGGAACAAGGGATGTGCTGCACAGCTTCCCTCGCAGGCAGATTCCCTCCTGGGGCACTTACTTCTCTTGCCTTAGTGCCCTGCTTTGTTTGGAGGCTGTTTGCGGACAGCAGCACACACAGCGGGAAGGTGCGCGCTGGCCAGCTCCAAGTCTCGGCAGATTGAAGCGCAAGCGAGGCACCTGCTCGCAGTTTGTCCCGGGCATGGGAAGCAGCATGCTGCGTGCCCAGAGTACTTCTCGCACTGTCCTGCCTGCCACGGGGCTGCTTCTGAGCACGGAGGCACGCCTACAAGCCAGTTGAGATGGGCTTTGCCTAAGAGTGAGGCAAGCGGCAAGCGGAACAAGGGATGTGCTGCACAGCTTCCCTCGCAGGCAGATTCCCTCCTGGGGCACTTACTTCTCCTGCCTAAGCGCCCTGCTTTGTTTGGAGGCTGTTTGCGGACAGCAGCACACACAGCGGGAAGGTGCGCGCTGGCCAGCTAAAATTCTCGGCAGATTGAAGCGCAAGCCAGGCACCTGCTCGCAGTTTGTCCCGAGCATGGGAAGCAGCATGCTGCGTGCCCAGAAGACATCTCGCTCTGTCCTGCCTGCCACGGGGCTGCTTCTGAGCACGGAGGCACGCCTACAAGCCAGCTGAGATGTGCTTTGCCTAAGAGTCAGGGAAGTGTCGAGCGGAACAAGGGATGTGCTGCACAGCTTCCCTCGCAGGCAGATTCCCTCCTGGGGCACTTACTTCTCTTGCCTTAGTGCCCTGCTTTGTTTGGAGGCTGTTTGCGGACAGCAGCACACACAGCGGGAAGGTGCGCGCTGGCCAGCTAAAATTCTCGGCAGATTGAAGCGCAAGCGAGGCACCTGCTCGCAGTTTGTCCCGAGCATGGGAAGCAGCATGCTGCGTGCCCAGAAGACATCTCGCTCTGTCCTGCCTGCCACGGGGCTGCTTCTGAGCACGGAGGCATGCCTACAAGCCAGCTGAGATGTGCTTTGCCCAAGAGTGAGCGATGCGGCGAGCAGAACAAGGGATGTGCTGCACAGCTTCCCTTGCAGGCAGATTCCCTCCTGGGGTGCTTACTTCTCTTGCCTTAGTGCCCTGCTTTGTTTGGAGGCTGTTTGCGGACAGCAGCACACACAGCGGGAAGGTGCGCGCTGGCCAGCTCCAAGTCTCGGCAGATAGAAGCGCAAGCGAGGCACCTACTTGCGGTTTGTCCGGGCATGGGAAGCAGCATGCTGCGTGCCCAGAGTACTTCTCGCACTGTCCTGCCTGCCACGGGGCTGCTTCTGAGCACGGAGGCACGCCTACAAGCCAGTTGAGATGGGCTTTGCCTAAGAGTGAGGGAAGTGGCGAGCGGAACAAGAAATGGGCTGCACAGCTACCCTCGCAGGCAGATTCCCTCCTGCTGTGCCTACTTCTCCTGCCTTAGTGCCCTGCTTTGTTTGGAGGCTGTTTGCGGACAGCAGCACACACAGCGGGAAGGTGCGCGCTGGCCAGCTCCAAGTCTCGGCAGATAGAAGCGCAAGCGAGGCACCTACTTGCGGTTTGTCCGGGAATGGGAAGCAGCATGCTGCGTGCCCAGAGTACTTCTCGCACTGTCCTGCCTGCCACGGGGCTGCTTCTGAGCACGGAGGTATGCATACAAGCCAGCTGAGATGGGCTTTGCCTAAAGAGTGAGGGAAGCGGCGAGCGGAACAAGGGATGTGCTGCACAGCTTCCCTCGCAGGCAGATTCCCTCCTGGGGCGCTTACTTCTCTTGCCTTAGTGCCCTGCTTTGTTTGGAGGCTGTTTGCGGACAGCAGCACACACAGCGGGAAGGTGCGCGCTGGCCAGCTAAAATTCTCGGCAGATTGAAGCGCAAGCGAGGCACCTGCTCGCAGTTTGTCCCGAGCATGGGAAGCAGCATGCTGCGTGCCCAGAGTACTTCTCGCACTGTCCTGCCTGCCACGGGGCTGCTTCTGAGCACGGAGGCACGCCTACAAGCCAGTTGAGATGGGCTTTGCCTAAGAGTGAGGGAAGTGGCGAGCGGAACAAGAAATGGGCTGCACAGCTACCCTCGCAGGCAGATTCCCTCCTGCTGTGCCTACTTCTCCTGCCTTAGTGCCCTGCTTTGTTTGGAGGCTGTTTGCGGACAGCAGCACACACAGCGGGAAGGTGCGCGCTGGCCAGCTCCAAGTCTCGGCAGATAGAAGCGCAAGCGAGGCACCTACTTGCGGTTTGTCCGGGAATGGGAAGCAGCATGCTGCGTGCCCAGAGTACTTCTCGCACTGTCCTGCCTGCCACGGGGCTGCTTCTGAGCACGGAGGCACGCCTACAAGCCAGTTGAGATGGACTTTGCCTAAGAGTGAGGCAAGCGGCAAGCGGAACAAGGGATGTGCTGCACAGCTTCCCTCGCAGGCAGATTCCCTCCTGGGGCACTTACTTCTCCTGCCTAAGCGCCCTGCTTTGTTTGGAGGCTGTTTGCGGACAGCAGCACACACAGCGGGAAGGTGCGCGCTGGCCAGCTAAAATTCTCGGCAGATTGAAGCGCAAGCGAGGCACCTGCTCGCAGTTTGTCCCGAGCATGGGAAGCAGCATGCTGCGTGCCCAGAAGACATCTCGCTCTGTCCTGCCTGCTACGGGGCTGCTTCTGAGCACGGAGGCACGCCTACAAGCCAGTTGAGATGGGCTTTGCCTAAGAGTGAGGGAAGTGGCGAGCGGAACAAGAAATGGGCTGCACAGCTTCCCTCGCAGGCAGATTCCCTCCTGCTTTGCCTACTTCTCCTGCCTTAGTGCCCTGCTTTGTTTGGAGGCTGTTTGCGGACAGCAGCACACACAGCGGGAAGGTGCGCGCTGGCCAGCTCCAAGTCTCGGCAGATAGAAGCGCAAGCGAGGCACCTACTTGCAGTTTGTCCGGGAATGGGAAGCAGCATGCTGCGTGCCCAGAGTACTTCTCGCTCTGTCCTGCCTGCCACGGGGCTGCTTCTGAGCACGGAGGTATGCATACAAGCCAGCTGAGATGGGCTTTGCCTAAAGAGTGAGGGAAGCGGCGAGCCGAACAAGGGATGTGCTGCACAGCTTCCCTCGCAGGCAGATTCCCTCCTGGGGCACTTACTTCTCTTGCCTTAGTGCCCTGCTTTGTTTGGAGGCTGTTTGCGGACAGCAGCGCACACAGCGGGAAGGTGCGCGCTGGCCAGCTCCAAGTCTCGGCAGATAGAAGCGCAAGCGAGGCACCTGCTCGCCGTTTGTCCCGAGCATGGGAAGCAGCATGCTGCGTGCCCAGAAGACATCTCGCTCTGTCCTGCCTGCCACGGGGCTGCTTCTGAGCACGGAGGCACGCCTACAAGCCAGCTGAGATGTGCTTTGCCTAAGAGTGAGGGAAGTGGCGAGCGGAACAAGGGATGTGCTGCACAGCTTCCCTTGCAGGAAGATTCCCTCCTGGGACGCTGACTTCTCATGCCTTAGTGCCCTGCTTTGTTTGGAGGCTGTTTGCGGACAGCAGCACACACAGCGGGAAGGTGCACGCTGGCCAGCTAAAATTCTCGGCAGATTGAAGCGCAAGCGAGGCACCTGCTCGCAGTTTGTCCCGGGCATGGGAAGCAGCATGCTGCGTGCCCAGAGTACATCTCGCTCTGTCCTGCCTGCCACGGGGTTGCTTCTGAGCACGGAGGCACGCCTACAAGCCAGTTGAGATGGGCTTTGCCTAAGAGTGAGGGAAGTGGCGAGCGGAACAAGAAATGGGCTGCACAGCTTCCCTCGCAGGCAGATTCCCTCCTGCTGTGCCTACTTCTCCTGCCTAAGCGCCCTGCTTTGTTTGGAGGCTGTTTGCGGACAGCAGCACACACAGCGGGAAGGTGCGCGCTGGCCAGCTCCAAGTCTCGGCAGATAGAAGCGCAAGCGAGGCACCTACTTGCGGTTTGTCCGGGCATGGGAAGCAGCATGCTGCGTGCCCAGAGTACTTCTCGCACTGTCCTGCCTGCCACGGGGCTGCTTCTGAGCACGGAGGCACGCCTACAAGCCAGTTGAGATGGGCTTTGCCTAAGAGTGAGGGAAGTGGCGAGCGGAACAAGAAATGGGCTGCACAGCTACCCTCGCAGGCAGATTCCCTCCTGCTGTGCCTACTTCTCCTGCCTTAGTGCCCTGCTTTGTTTGGAGGCTGTTTGCGGACAGCAGCACACACAGCGGGAAGGTGCGCGCTGGCCAGCTCCAAGTCTCGGCAGATAGAAGCGCAAGCGAGGCACCTACTTGCGGTTTGTCCGGGAATGGGAAGCAGCATGCTGCGTGCCCAGAGTACTTCTCGCACTGTCCTGCCTGCCACGGGGCTGCTTCTGAGCACGGAGGTATGCATACAAGCCAGCTGAGATGGGCTTTGCCTAAAGAGTGAGGGAAGCGGCGAGCGGAACAAGGGATGTGCTGCACAGCTTCCCTCGCAGGCAGATTCCCTCCTGGGGCACTTACTTCTCTTGCCTTAGTGCCCTGCTTTGTTTGGAGGCTGTTTGCGGACAGCAGCGCACACAGCGGGAAGGTGCGCGCTGGTCAGCTCCAAGTCTCGGCAGATAGAAGGGCAAGCGAGGCACCTGCTCGCAGTTTGTCCCGAGCATGGGAAGCAGCATGCTGCGTGCCCAGAAGACATCTCCCTCTGTCCTGCCTGCCACGGGGCTGCTTCTGAGCACGGAGGCACGCCTACAAGCCAGCTGAGATGGGCTTTGCCTAAGAGTGAGGGAAGTGTCGAGCGGAACAAGGGATGTGCTGCACAGCTTCCCTTGCAGGAAGATTCCCTCCTGGGACGCTGACTTCTCATGCCTTAGTGCCCTGCTTTGTTTGGAGGCTGTTTGCGGACAGCAGCACACACAGCGGGAAGGTGCACGCTGGCCAGCTAAAATTCTCGGCAGATTGAAGCGCAAGCGAGGCACCAGCTCGCAGTTTGTCCCGGGCATGGGAAGCAGCATGCTGCGTGCCCAGAGTACATCTCGCTCTGTCCTGCCTGCCACGGGGTTGCTTCTGAGCACGGAGGCACGCCTACAAGCCAGCTGAGATGGGCTTTGCCTAAGAGTCAGGGAAGTGGCGAGCGGAACAAGAAATGGGCTGCACAGCTTCCCTCGCAGGCAGATTCCCTCCTGGGGCACTTACTTCTCTTGCCTTAGTGCCCTGCTTTGTTTGGAGGCTGTTTGCGGACAGCAGCACACACAGCGGGAAGGTGCGCGCTGGCCAGCTAAAATTCTCGGCAGATTGAAGCGCAAGCGAGGCACCTGCTCGCAGTTTGTCCCGAGCATGGGAAGCAGCATGCTGCGTGCCCAGAAGACATCCCGCACTGTCCTGCCTTCCTCGGGTCTGCTTCTGAGCACGGAGGCACGCCTACAAGCCAGCTGAGATGTGCTTTGCCTAAGAGTGAGGGAAGTGGCGAGCGGAACAAGAAATGGGCTGCACAGCTACCCTCGCAGGCAGATTCCCTCCTGCTGTGCCTACTTCTCCTGCCTTAGTGCCCTGCTTTGTTTGGAGGCTGTTTGCGGACAGCAGCACACACAGCGGGAAGGTGCGCGCTGGCCAGCTCCAAGTCTCGGCAGATAGAAGCGCAAGCGAGGCACCTACTTGCGGTTTGTCCGGGAATGGGAAGCAGCATGCTGCGTGCCCAGAGTACTTCTCGCACTGTCCTGCCTGCCACGGGGCTGCTTCTGAGCACGGAGGTATGCATACAAGCCAGCTGAGATGGGCTTTGCCTAAAGAGTGAGGGAAGCGGCGAGCGGAACAAGGGATGTGCTGCACAGCTTCCCTCGCAGGCAGATTCCCTCCTGGGGCGCTTACTTCTCTTGCCTTAGTGCCCTGCTTTGTTTGGAGGCTGTTTGCGGACAGCAGCACACACAGCGGGAAGGTGCGCGCTGGCCAGCTAAAATTCTCGGCAGATTGAAGCGCAAGCGAGGCACCTGCTCGCAGTTTGTCCCGAGCATGGGAAGCAGCATGCTGCGTGCCCAGAGTACTTCTCGCACTGACCTGCCTGCCACGGGGCTGCTTCTGAGCACGGAGGCATGCCTACAAGCAAGCTGAGATGTGCTTTGCCCAAGAGTGAGCGATGCGGCGAGCAGAACAAGGGATGTGCTGCACAGCTTCCCTTGCAGGCAGATTCCCTCCTGGGGTGCTTACTTCTCTTGCCTTAGTGCCCTGCTTTGTTTGGAGGCTGTTTGCGGACAGCAGCACACACAGCGGGAAGGTGCGCGCTGGCCAGCTCCAAGTCTCGGCAGATTGAAGCGCAAGCGAGGCACCTGCTCGCAGTTTGTCCCGGGCATGGGAAGCAGCATGCTGCGTGCCCAGAGTACTTCTCGCACTGACCTGCCTGCCACGGGGCTGCTTCTGAGCACGGAGGCACGCCTACAAGCCAGTTGAGATGGGCTTTGCCTAAGAGTGAGGGAAGTGGCGAGCGGAACAAGAAATGGGCTGCACAGCTTCCCTCGCAGGCAGATTCCCTCCTGCTGTGCCTACTTCTCCTGCCTTAGTGCCCTGCTTTGTTTGGAGGCTGTTTGCGGACAGCAGCACACACAGCGGGAAGGTGCGCGCTGGCCAGCTCCAAGTCTCGGCAGATAGAAGCGCAAGCGAGGCACCTACTTGCGGTTTGTCCGGGCATGGGAAGCAGCATGCTGCGTGCCCAGAGTACTTCTCGCACTGTCCTGCCTGCCACGGGGCTGCTTCTGAGCACGGAGGCACGCCTACAAGCCAGTTGAGATGGGCTTTGCCTAAGAGTGAGGGAAGTGGCGAGCGGAACAAGAAATGGGCTGCACAGCTACCCTCGCAGGCAGATTCCCTCCTGCTGTGCCTACTTCTCCTGCCTTAGTGCCCTGCTTTGTTTGGAGGCTGTTTGCGGACAGCAGCACACACAGCGGGAAGGTGCGCGCTGGCCAGCTCCAAGTCTCGGCAGATAGAAGCGCAAGCGAGGCACCTACTTGCGGTTTGTCCGGGAATGGGAAGCAGCATGCTGCGTGCCCAGAGTACTTCTCGCACTGTCCTGCCTGCCACGGGGCTGCTTCTGAGCACGGAGGTATGCATACAAGCCAGCTGAGATGGGCTTTGCCTAAAGAGTGAGGGAAGCGGCGAGCGGAACAAGGGATGTGCTGCACAGCTTCCCTTGCAGGAAGATTCCCTCCTGGGACGCTGACTTCTCTTGCCTTAGTGCCCTGCTTTGTTTGGAGGCTGTTTGCGGACAGCAGCGCACACAGCGGGAAGGTGCGCGCTGGCCAGCTAAAATTCTCGGCAGATTGAAGCGCAAGCGAGGCACCTGCTCGCAGTTTGTCCCGGGCATGGGAAGCAGCATGCTGCGTGCCCAGAGTACATCTCGCTCTGTCCTGCCTGCCACGGGGTTGCTTCTGAGCACGGAGGCACGCCTACAAGCCAGCTGAGATGGGCTTTGCCTAAGAGTCAGGGAAGTGGCGAGCGGAACAAGAAATGGGCTGTACAGCTTCCCTCGCAGGCAGATTCCCTCCTGCTGTGCCTACTTCTCCTGCCTAAGCGCCCTGCTTTGTTTGGAGGCTGTTTGCGGACAGCAGCACACACAGCGGGAAGGTGCACGCTGGTCAGCTCCAAGTCTCGGCAGATTGAAGCGCAAGCGAGGCACCTGCTCGCGGTTTGTCCCGGGCATGGGAAGCAGCATGCTGCGTGCCCAGAAGACATCCCGCACTGTCCTGCCTTCCTCGGGTCTGCTTCTGAGCACGGAGGCACGCCTACAAGCCAGCTGAGATGTCCTTTGCCTAAGAGTGAGGGAAGTGTCGAGCGGAACAAGGGATGTGCTGCACAGCTTCCCTCGCAGGCATATTCCCTCCTGGGGCACTTACTTCTCTTGCCTTAGTGCCCTGCTTTGTTTGGAGGCTGTTTGCGGACAGCAGCACACACAGCGGGAAGGTGCGCGCTGGCCAGCTCCAAGTCTCGGCAGATTGAAGCGCAAGCGAGGCACCTGCTCGCAGTTTGTCCCGGGCATGGGAAGCAGCATGCTGCGTGCCCAGAGTACTTCTCGCACTGTCCTGCCTTCCTCGGGGCTGCTTCTGAGCACGGAGGCACGCCTACAAGCCAGTTGAGATGGGCTTTGCCTAAGAGTGAGGCAAGCGGCAAGCGGAACAAGGGATGTGCTGCACAGCTTCCCTCGCAGGCAGATTCCCTCCTGGGGCACTTACTTCTCCTGCCTAAGCGCCCTGCTTTGTTTGGAGGCTGTTTGCGGACAGCAGCACACACAGCGGGAAGGTGCGCGCTGGCCAGCTAAAATTCTCGGCAGATTGAAGCGCAAGCCAGGCACCTGCTCGCAGTTTGTCCCGAGCATGGGAAGCAGCATGCTGCGTGCCCAGAAGACATCTCGCTCTGTCCTGCCTGCCACGGGGCTGCTTCTGAGCACGGAGGCACGCCTACAAGCCAGCTGAGATGTGCTTTGCCTAAGAGTGAGGGAAGTGTCGAGCGGAACAAGGGATGTGCTGCACAGCTTCCCTCGCAGGCAGATTCCCTCCTGGGGCACTTACTTCTCTTGCCTTAGTGCCCTGCTTTGTTTGGAGGCTGTTTGTGGACAGCAGCACACACAGCGGGAAGGTGCGCGCTGGCCAGCTAAAATTCTCGGCAGATTGAAGCGCAAGCGAGGCACCTGCTCGCAGTTTGTCCCGAGCATGGGAAGCAGCATGCTGCGTGCCCAGAAGACATCTCGCTCTGTCCTGCCTGCCACGGGGCTGCTTCTGAGCACGGAGGCATGCCTACAAGCCAGCTGAGATGTGCTTTGCCCAAGAGTGAGCGATGCGGCGAGCAGAACAAGGGATGTGCTGCACAGCTTCCCTTGCAGGCAGATTCCCTCCTGGGGTGCTTACTTCTCTTGCCTTAGTGCCCTGCTTTGTTTGGAGGCTGTTTGCGGACAGCAGCACACACAGCGGGAAGGTGCGCGCTGGCCAGCTCCAAGTCTCGGCAGATAGAAGCGCAAGCGAGGCACCTACTTGCGGTTTGTCCGGGCATGGGAAGCAGCATGCTGCGTGCCCAGAGTACTTCTCGCACTGTCCTGCCTGCCACGGGGCTGCTTCTGAGCACGGAGGCACGCCTACAAGCCAGTTGAGATGGGCTTTGCCTAAGAGTGAGGGAAGTGGCGAGCGGAACAAGAAATGGGCTGCACAGCTACCCTCGCAGGCAGATTCCCTCCTGCTGTGCCTACTTCTCCTGCCTTAGTGCCCTGCTTTGTTTGGAGGCTGTTTGCGGACAGCAGCACACACAGCGGGAAGGTGCGCGCTGGCCAGCTCCAAGTCTCGGCAGATAGAAGCGCAAGCGAGGCACCTACTTGCGGTTTGTCCGGGAATGGGAAGCAGCATGCTGCGTGCCCAGAGTACTTCTCGCACTGTCCTGCCTTCCTCGGGTCTGCTTCTGAGCACGGAGGCACGCCTACAAGCCAGCTGAGATGTCCTTTGCCTAAGAGTGAGGGAAGTGTCGAGCGGAACAAGGGATGTGCTGCACAGCTTCCCTCGCAGGCAGATTCCCTCCTGGGGCACTTACTTCTCTTGCCTTAGTGCCCTGCTTTGTTTGGAGGCTGGTTGCGGACAGCAGCACACACAGCGGGAAGGTGCGCGCTGGCCAGCTCCAAGTCTCGGCAGATTGAAGCGCAAGCGAGGCACCTGCTCGCAGTTTGTCCCGGGCATGGGAAGCAGCATGCTGCGTGCCCAGAGTACTTCTCGCACTGTCCTGCCTGCCACGGGGCTGCTTCTGAGCACGGAGGCACGCCTACAAGCCAGTTGAGATGGGCTTTGCCTAAGAGTGAGGCAAGCGGCAAGCGGAACAAGGGATGTGCTGCACAGCTTCCCTCGCAGGCAGATTCCCTCCTGGTGCACTTACTTCTCCTGCCTAAGCGCCCTGCTTTGTTTGGAGGCTGTTTGCGGACAGCAGCACACACAGCGGGAAGGTGCGCGCTGGCCAGCTAAAATTCTCGGCAGATTGAAGCGCAAGCCAGGCACCTGCTCGCAGTTTGTCCCGAGCATGGGAAGCAGCATGCTGCGTGCCCAGAAGACATCTCGCTCTGTCCTGCCTGCCACGGGGCTGCTTCTGAGCACGGAGGCATGCCTACAAGCCAGCTGAGATGTGCTTTGCCCAAGAGTGAGCGATGCGGCGAGCAGAACAAGGGATGTGCTGCACAGCTTCCCTTGCAGGCAGATTCCCTCCTGGGGTGCTTACTTCTCTTGCCTTAGTGCCCTGCTTTGTTTGGAGGCTGTTTGCGGACAGCAGCACACACAGCGGGAAGGTGCGCGCTGGCCAGCTCCAAGTCTCGGCAGATAGAAGCGCAAGCGAGGCACCTACTTGCGGTTTGTCCGGGCATGGGAAGCAGCATGCTGCGTGCCCAGAGTACTTCTCGCACTGTCCTGCCTGCCACGGGGCTGCTTCTGAGCACGGAGGCACGCCTACAAGCCAGTTGAGATGGGCTTTGCCTAAGAGTGAGGGAAGTGGCGAGCGGAACAAGAAATGGGCTGCACAGCTACCCTCGCAGGCAGATTCCCTCCTGCTGTGCCTACTTCTCCTGCCTTAGTGCCCTGCTTTGTTTGGAGGCTGTTTGCGGACAGCAGCACACACAGCGGGAAGGTGCGCGCTGGCCAGCTCCAAGTCTCGGCAGATAGAAGCGCAAGCGAGGCACCTACTTGCGGTTTGTCCGGGAATGGGAAGCAGCATGCTGCGTGCCCAGAGTACTTCTCGCACTGTCCTGCCTGCCACGGGGCTGCTTCTGAGCACGGAGGTATGCATACAAGCCAGCTGAGATGGGCTTTGCCTAAAGAGTGAGGGAAGCGGCGAGCGGAACAAGGGATGTGCTGCACAGCTTCCCTCGCAGGCAGATTCCCTCCTGGGGCGCTTACTTCTCTTGCCTTAGTGCCCTGCTTTGTTTGGAGGCTGTTTGCGGACAGCAGCACACACAGCGGGAAGGTGCGCGCTGGCCAGCTAAAATTCTCGGCAGATTGAAGCGCAAGCGAGGCACCTGCTCGCAGTTTGTCCCGAGCATGGGAAGCAGCATGCTGCGTGCCCAGAAGACATCTCGCTCTGTCCTGCCTGCCACGGGGCTGCTTCTGAGCACGGAGGCATGCCTACAAGCAAGCTGAGATGTGCTTTGCCCAAGAGTGAGCGATGCGGCGAGCAGAACAAGGGATGTGCTGCACAGCTTCCCTTGCAGGCAGATTCCCTCCTGGGGTGCTTACTTCTCTTGCCTTAGTGCCCTGCTTTGTTTGGAGGCTGTTTGCGGACAGCAGCACACACAGCGGGAAGGTGCGCGCTGGCCAGCTCCAAGTCTCGGCAGATTGAAGCGCAAGCGAGGCACCTGCTCGCAGTTTGTCCCGGGCATGGGAAGCAGCATGCTGCGTGCCCAGAGTACTTCTCGCACTGTCCTGCCTGCCACGGGGCTGCTTCTGAGCACGGAGGCACGCCTACAAGCCAGTTGAGATGGGCTTTGCCTAAGAGTGAGGGAAGTGGCGAGCGGAACAAGAAATGGGCTGCACAGCTACCCTCGCAGGCAGATTCCCTCCTGCTGTGCCTACTTCTCCTGCCTTAGTGCCCTGCTTTGTTTGGAGGCTGTTTGCGGACAGCAGCACACACAGCGGGAAGGTGCGCGCTGGCCAGCTCCAAGTCTCGGCAGATAGAAGCGCAAGCGAGGCACCTACTTGCGGTTTGTCCGGGAATGGGAAGCAGCATGCTGCGTGCCCAGAGTACTTCTCGCACTGTCCTGCCTGCCACGGGGCTGCTTCTGAGCACGGAGGCACGCCTACAAGCCAGCTGAGATGGGCTTTGCCTAAGAGTGAGGGAAGTGGCGAGCGGAACAAGAAATGGGCTGCACAGCTTCCCTCGCAGGCAGATTCCCTCCTGCTGTGCCTACTTCTCCTGCCTTAGTGCCCTGCTTTGTTTGGAGGCTGTTTGCGGACAGCAGCACACACAGCGGGAAGGTGCGCGCTGGCCAGCTCCAAGTCTCGGCAGATTGAAGCGCAAGCGAGGCACCTACTTGCGGTTTGTCCGGGCATGGGAAGCAGCATGCTGCGTGCCCAGAGTACTTCTCGCACTGTCCTGCCTGCCACGGGGCTGCTTCTGAGCACGGAGGCACGCCTACAAGCCAGTTGAGATGGGCTTTGCCTAAGAGTGAGGGAAGTGGCGAGCGGAACAAGAAATGGGCTGCACAGCTACCCTCGCAGGCAGATTCCCTCCTGCTGTGCCTACTTCTCCTGCCTTAGTGCCCTGCTTTGTTTGGAGGCTGTTTGCGGACAGCAGCACACACAGCGGGAAGGTGCGCGCTGGCCAGCTCCAAGTCTCGGCAGATAGAAGCGCAAGCGAGGCACCTACTTGCGGTTTGTCCGGGAATGGGAAGCAGCATGCTGCGTGCCCAGAGTACTTCTCGCACTGTCCTGCCTGCCACGGGGCTGCTTCTGAGCACGGAGGCACGCCTACAAGCCAGCTGAGATGGGCTTTGCCTAAGAGTGAGGGAAGTGTCGAGCGGAACAAGGGATGTGCTGCACAGCTTCCCTTGCAGGAAGATTCCCTCCTGGGACGCTGACTTCTCATGCCTTAGTGCCCTGCTTTGTTTGGAGGCTGTTTGCGGACAGCAGCACACACAGCGGGAAGGTGCACGCTGGCCAGCTAAAATTCTCGGCAGATTGAAGCGCAAGCGAGGCACCTGCTCGCAGTTTGTCCCGGGCATGGGAAGCAGCATGCTGCGTGCCCAGAAGACATCCCGCACTGTCCTGCCTTCCTCGGGGCTGCTTCTGAGCACGGAGGCACGCCTACAAGCCAGTTGAGATGGGCTTTGCCTAAGAGTGAGGGAAGTGGCGAGCGGAACAAGGGATGTGCTGCACAGCTTACCTTGCAGGCAGATTCCCTCCTGGGGTGCTTACTTCTCTTGCCTTAGTGCCCTGCTTTGTTTGGAGGCTGTTTGCGGACAGCAGCACACACAGCGGGAAGGTGCGCGCTGGCCAGCTCCAAGTCTCGGCAGATTGAAGCGCAAGCGAGGCACCTGCTCGCAGTTTGTCCCGGGCATGGGAAGCAGCATGCTGCGTGCCCAGAGTACTTCTCGCACTGTCCTGCCTGCCACGGGGCTGCTTCTGAGCACGGAGGCACGCCTACAAGCCAGTTGAGATGGGCTTTGCCTAAGAGTGAGGGAAGTGGCGAGCGGAACAAGAAATGGGCTGCACAGCTTCCCTCGCAGGCAGATTCCCTTTCTGCTGTGCCTACTTCTCCTGCCTTAGTGCCCTGCTTTGTTTGGAGGCTGTTTGCGGACAGCAGCACACACAGCGGGAAGGTGCGCGCTGGCCAGCTAAAATTCTCGGCAGATTGAAGCGCAAGCGAGGCACCTGCTCGCAGTTTGTCCCGAGCATGGGAAGCAGCATGCTGCGTGCCCAGAAGACATCTCGCTCTGTCCTGCCTGCCACGGGGCTGCTTCTGAGCACGGAGGCATGCCTACAAGCAAGCTGAGATGTGCTTTGCCCAAGAGTGAGCGATGCGGCGAGCAGAACAAGGGATGTGCTGCACAGCTTCCCTTGCAGGCAGATTCCCTCCTGGGGTGCTTACTTCTCTTGCCTTAGTGCCCTGCTTTGTTTGGAGGCTGTTTGCGGACAGCAGCACACACAGCGGGAAGGTGCGCGCTGGCCAGCTCCAAGTCTCGGCAGATTGAAGCGCAAGCGAGGGACCTGCTCGCAGTTTGTCCCGGGCATGGGAAGCAGCATGCTGCGTGCCCAGAGTACTTCTCGCACTGACCTGCCTGCCACGGGGCTGCTTCTGAGCATGGAGGCACGCCTACAAGCCAGTTGAGATGGGCTTTGCCTAAGAGTGAGGCAAGCGGCAAGCGGAACAAGGGATGTGCTGCACAGCTTCCCTCGCAGGCAGATTCCCTCCTGGGGCACTTACTTCTCCTGCCTTAGTGCCCTGCTTTGTTTGGAGGCTGTTTGCGGACAGCAGCACACACAGCGGGAAGGTGCGCGCTGGCCAGCTAAAATTCTCGGCAGATTGAAGCGCAAGCGAGGCACCTGCTCACAGTTTGTCCCGAGCATGGGAAGCAGCATGCTGCGTGCCCAGAAGACATCCCGCACTGTCCTGCCTTCCTCGGGTCTGCTTCTGAGCACGGAGGCACGCCTACAAGCCAGCTGAGATGGGCTTTGCCTAAGAGTGAGGGAAGTGGCGAGCGGAACAAGGGATGTGCTGCACAGCTTCCCTCGCAGGCAGATTCCCTCCTGGGGCACTTACTTCTCTTGCCTTAGTGCCCTGCTTTGTTTGGAGGCTGTTTGCGGACAGCAGCGCACACAGCGGGAAGGTGCGCGCTGGCCAGCTCCAAGTCTCGGCAGATAGAAGGGCAAGCGAGGCACCTGCTCGCCGTTTGTCCCGAGCATGGGAAGCAGCATGCTGCGTGCCCAGAAGACATCTCCCTCTGTCCTGCCTGCCACGGGGCTGCTTCTGAGCACGGAGGCACGCCTACAAGCCAGCTGAGATGGGCTTTGCCTAAGAGTGAGGGAAGTGTCGAGCGGAACAAGGGATGTGCTGCACAGCTTCCCTTGCAGGAAGATTCCCTCCTGGGACGCTGACTTCTCATGCCTTAGTGCCCTGCTTTGTTTGGAGGCTGTTTGCGGACAGCAGCACACACAGCGGGAAGGTGCACGCTGGCCAGCTAAAATTCTCGGCAGATTGAAGCGCAAGCGAGGCACCTGCTCGCAGTTTGTCCCGGGCATGGGAAGCAGCATGCTGCGTGCCCAGAAGACATCCCGCACTGTCCTGCCTTCCTCGGGGCTGCTTCTGAGCACGGAGGCACGCCTACAAGCCAGTTGAGATGGGCTTTGCCTAAGAGTGAGGGAAGTGGCGAGCGGAACAAGAAATGGGCTGCACAGCTTCCCTCGCAGGCAGATTCCCTCCTGCTGTGCCTACTTCTCCTGCCTTAGTGCCCTGCTTTGTTTGGAGGCTGTTTGCGGACAGCAGCACACACAGCGGGAAGGTGCGCGCTGGCCAGCTCCAAGTCTCGGCAGATAGAAGCGCAAGCGAGGCACCTACTTGCGGTTTGTCCGGGCATGGGAAGCAGCATGCTGCGTGCCCAGAGTACTTCTCGCACTGTCCTGCCTGCCACGGGGCTGCTTCTGAGCACGGAGGCACGCCTACAAGCCAGTTGAGATGGGCTTTGCCTAAGAGTGAGGGAAGTGGCGAGCGGAACAAGAAATGGGCTGCACAGCTACCCTCGCAGGCAGATTCCCTCCTGCTGTGCCTACTTCTCCTGCCTTAGTGCCCTGCTTTGTTTGGAGGCTGTTTGCGGACAGCAGCACACACAGCGGGAAGGTGCGCGCTGGCCAGCTCCAAGTCTCGGCAGATAGAAGCGCAAGCGAGGCACCTACTTGCGGTTTGTCCGGGAATGGGAAGCAGCATGCTGCGTGCCCAGAGTACTTCTCGCACTGTCCTGCCTGCCACGGGGCTGCTTCTGAGCACGGAGGTATGCATACAAGCCAGCTGAGATGGGCTTTGCCTAAAGAGTGAGGGAAGCGGCGAGCGGAACAAGGGATGTGCTGCACAGCTTCCCTCGCAGGCAGATTCCCTCCTGGGGCACTTACTTCTCTTGCCTTAGTGCCCTGCTTTGTTTGGAGGCTGTTTGCGGACAGCAGCACACACAGCGGGAAGGTGCGCGCTGGTCAGCTCCAAGTCTCGGCAGATAGAAGCGCAAGCGAGGCACCTGCTCGCGGTTTCTCCCGGGCATGGGAAGCAGCATGCTGCGTGCCCAGAAGACATCCCGCACTGTCCTGCCTTCCTCGGGTCTGCTTCTGAGCACGGAGGCACGCCTACAAGCCAGCTGAGATGGGCTTTGCCTAAGAGTGAGGGAAGTGTCGAGCGGAACAAGGGATGTGCTGCACAGCTTCCCTCGCAGGCAGATTCCCTCCTGGGGCACTTACTTCTCTTGCCTTAGTGCCCTGCTTTGTTTGGAGGCTGTTTGCGGACAGCAGCACACACAGCGGGAAGGTGCGCGCTGGCCAGCTCCAAGTCTCGGCAGATTGAAGCGCAAGCGAGGCACCTGCTCGCAGTTTGTCCCGGGCATGGGAAGCAGCATGCTGCGTGCCCAGAGTACTTCTCGCACTGACCTGCCTGCCACGGGGCTGCTTCTGAGCACGGAGGCACGCCTACAAGCCAGTTGAGATGGACTTTGCCTAAGAGTGAGGCAAGCGGCAAGCGGAACAAGGGATGTGCTGCACAGCTTCCCTCGCAGGCAGATTCCCTCCTGGGGCACTTACTTCTCCTGCCTAAGCGCCCTGCTTTGTTTGGAGGCTGTTTGCGGACAGCAGCACACACAGCGGGAAGGTGCGCGCTGGCCAGCTAAAATTCTCGGCAGATTGAAGCGCAAGCGAGGCACCTGCTCGCAGTTTGTCCCGAGCATGGGAAGCAGCATGCTGCGTGCCCAGAAGACATCTCGCTCTGTCCTGCCTGCTACGGGGCTGCTTCTGAGCACGGAGGCACGCCTACAAGCCAGTTGAGATGGGCTTTGCCTAAGAGTGAGGGAAGTGGCGAGCGGAACAAGAAATGGGCTGCACAGCTTCCCTCGCAGGCAGATTCCCTCCTGCTGTGCCTACTTCTCCTGCCTTAGTGCCCTGCTTTGTTTGGAGGCTGTTTGCGGACAGCAGCACACACAGCGGGAAGGTGCGCGCTGGCCAGCTCCAAGTCTCGGCAGATAGAAGCGCAAGCGAGGCACCTACTTGCAGTTTGTCCGGGAATGGGAAGCAGCATGCTGCGTGCCCAGAGTACTTCTCGCACTGTCCTGCCTGCCACGGGGCTGCTTCTGAGCACGGAGGTATGCATACAAGCCAGCTGAGATGGGCTTTGCCTAAAGAGTGAGGGAAGCGGCGAGCCGAACAAGGGATGTGCTGCACAGCTTCCCTCGCAGGCAGATTCCCTCCTGGGGCACTTACTTCTCTTGCCTTAGTGCCCTGCTTTGTTTGGAGGCTGTTTGCGGACAGCAGCGCACACAGCGGGAAGGTGCGCGCTGGCCAGCTCCAAGTCTCGGCAGATAGAAGCGCAAGCGAGGCACCTGCTCGCCGTTTGTCCCGAGCATGGGAAGCAGCATGCTGCGTGCCCAGAAGACATCTCGCTCTGTCCTGCCTGCCACGGGGCTGCTTCTGAGCACGGAGGCACGCCTACAAGCCAGCTGAGATGTGCTTTGCCTAAGAGTGAGGGAAGTGGCGAGCGGAACAAGGGATGTGCTGCACAGCTTCCCTTGCAGGAAGATTCCCTCCTGGGACGCTGACTTCTCATGCCTTAGTGCCCTGCTTTGTTTGGAGGCTGTTTGCGGACAGCAGCACACACAGCGGGAAGGTGCACGCTGGCCAGCTAAAATTCTCGGCAGATTGAAGCGCAAGCGAGGCACCTGCTCGCAGTTTGTCCCGGGCATGGGAAGCAGCATGCTGCGTGCCCAGAGTACATCTCGCTCTGTCCTGCCTGCCACGGGGTTGCTTCTGAGCACGGAGGCACGCCTACAAGCCAGTTGAGATGGGCTTTGCCTAAGAGTGAGGGAAGTGGCGAGCGGAACAAGAAATGGGCTGCACAGCTTCCCTCGCAGGCAGATTCCCTCCTGCTGTGCCTACTTCTCCTGCCTAAGCGCCCTGCTTTGTTTGGAGGCTGTTTGCGGACAGCAGCACACACAGCGGGAAGGTGCGCGCTGGCCAGCTCCAAGTCTCGGCAGATAGAAGCGCAAGCGAGGCACCTACTTGCGGTTTGTCCGGGCATGGGAAGCAGCATGCTGCGTGCCCAGAGTACTTCTCGCACTGTCCTGCCTGCCACGGGGCTGCTTCTGAGCACGGAGGCACGCCTACAAGCCAGTTGAGATGGGCTTTGCCTAAGAGTGAGGGAAGTGGCGAGCGGAACAAGAAATGGGCTGCACAGCTACCCTCGCAGGCAGATTCCCTCCTGCTGTGCCTACTTCTCCTGCCTTAGTGCCCTGCTTTGTTTGGAGGCTGTTTGCGGACAGCAGCACACACAGCGGGAAGGTGCGCGCTGGCCAGCTCCAAGTCTCGGCAGATAGAAGCGCAAGCGAGGCACCTACTTGCGGTTTGTCCGGGAATGGGAAGCAGCATGCTGCGTGCCCAGAGTACTTCTCGCACTGTCCTGCCTGCCACGGGGCTGCTTCTGAGCACGGAGGTATGCATACAAGCCAGCTGAGATGGGCTTTGCCTAAAGAGTGAGGGAAGCGGCGAGCGGAACAAGGGATGTGCTGCACAGCTTCCCTCGCAGGCAGATTCCCTCCTGGGGCACTTACTTCTCTTGCCTTAGTGCCCTGCTTTGTTTGGAGGCTGTTTGCGGACAGCAGCGCACACAGCGGGAAGGTGCGCGCTGGTCAGCTCCAAGTCTCGGCAGATAGAAGGGCAAGCGAGGCACCTGCTCGCAGTTTGTCCCGAGCATGGGAAGCAGCATGCTGCGTGCCCAGAAGACATCTCCCTCTGTCCTGCCTGCCACGGGGCTGCTTCTGAGCACGGAGGCACGCCTACAAGCCAGCTGAGATGGGCTTTGCCTAAGAGTGAGGGAAGTGTCGAGCGGAACAAGGGATGTGCTGCACAGCTTCCCTTGCAGGAAGATTCCCTCCTGGGACGCTGACTTCTCATGCCTTAGTGCCCTGCTTTGTTTGGAGGCTGTTTGCGGACAGCAGCACACACAGCGGGAAGGTGCACGCTGGCCAGCTAAAATTCTCGGCAGATTGAAGCGCAAGCGAGGCACCAGCTCGCAGTTTGTCCCGGGCATGGGAAGCAGCATGCTGCGTGCCCAGAGTACATCTCGCTCTGTCCTGCCTGCCACGGGGTTGCTTCTGAGCACGGAGGCACGCCTACAAGCCAGCTGAGATGGGCTTTGCCTAAGAGTCAGGGAAGTGGCGAGCGGAACAAGAAATGGGCTGCACAGCTTCCCTCGCAGGCAGATTCCCTCCTGGGGCACTTACTTCTCTTGCCTTAGTGCCCTGCTTTGTTTGGAGGCTGTTTGCGGACAGCAGCACACACAGCGGGAAGGTGCGCGCTGGCCAGCTAAAATTCTCGGCAGATTGAAGCGCAAGCGAGGCACCTGCTCGCAGTTTGTCCCGAGCATGGGAAGCAGCATGCTGCGTGCCCAGAAGACATCCCGCACTGTCCTGCCTTCCTCGGGTCTGCTTCTGAGCACGGAGGCACGCCTACAAGCCAGCTGAGATGTGCTTTGCCTAAGAGTGAGGGAAGTGGCGAGCGGAACAAGGGATGTGCTGCACAGCTTCCCTCGCAGGCAGATTCCCTCCTGGGGCACTTACTTCTCTTGCCTTAGTGCCCTGCTTTGTTTGGAGGCTGTTTGCGGACAGCAGCGCACACAGCGGGAAGGTGCGCGCTGGCCAGCTCCAAGTCTCGGCAGATAGAAGCGCAAGCGAGGCACCTACTTGCGGTTTGTCCGGGAATGGGAAGCAGCATGCTGCGTGCCCAGAGTACTTCTCGCACTGTCCTGCCTGACACGGGGCTGCTTCTGAGCACGGAGGTATGCATACAAGCCAGCTGAGATGGGCTTTGCCTAAAGAGTGAGGGAAGCGGCGAGCGGAACAAGGGATGTGCTGCACAGCTTCCCTTGCAGGCAGATTCCCTCCTGGGGCACTTACTTCTCTTGCCTTAGTGCTCTGCTTTGTTTGGAGGCTGTTTGCGGACAGCAGCACACACAGCGGGAAGGTGCGCGCTGGCCAGCTAAAATTCTCGGCAGATTGAAGCGCAAGCGAGGCACCTGCTCGTTGTTTGTCCCGGGCATGGGAAGCAGCATGCTGCGTGCCCAGAAGACATCTCGCTCTGTCCTGCCTGCCACGGGGCTGCTTCTGAGCATGGAGGCACGCCTACAAGCCAGTTGAGATGGGCTTTGCCTAAGAGTGAGGGAAGTGGCGAGCGGAACAAGAAATGGGCTGCACAGCTTCCCTCGCAGGCAGATTCCCTCCTGCTGTGCCTACTTCTCCTGCCTAAGCGCCCTGCTTTGTTTGGAGGCTGTTTGCGGACAGCAGCACACACAGCGGGAAGGTGCGCGCTGGCCAGCTCCAAGTCTCGGCAGATAGAAGCGCAAGCGAGGCACCTACTTGCGGTTTGTCCGGGCATGGGAAGCAGCATGCTGCGTGCCCAGAGTACTTCTCGCACTGTCCTGCCTGCCACGGGGCTGCTTCTGAGCACGGAGTCACGCCTACAAGCCAGTTGAGATGGGCTTTGCCTAAGAGTGAGGGAAGTGGCGAGCGGAACAAGAAATTGGCTGCACAGCTACCCTCGCAGGCAGATTCCCTCCTGCTGTGCCTACTTCTCCTGCCTTAGTGCCCTGCTTTGTTTGGAGGCTGTTTGCGTACAGCAGCACACACAGCGGGAAGGTGCGCGCTGGCCAGCTCCAAGTCTCGGCAGATAGAAGCGCAAGCGAGGCACCTACTTGCGGTTTGTCCGGGAATGGGAAGCAGCATGCTGCGTGCCCAGAGTACTTCTCGCACTGTCCTGCCTGCCACGGGGCTGCTTCTGAGCACGGAGGTATGCATACAAGCCAGCTGAGATGGGCTTTGCCTAAAGAGTGAGGGAAGCGGCGAGCGGAACAAGGGATGTGCTGCACAGCTTCCCTTGCAGGAAGATTCCCTCCTGGGACGCTGACTTCTCTTGCCTTAGTGCCCTGCTTTGTTTGGAGGCTGTTTGCGGACAGCAGCGCACACAGCGGGAAGGTGCGCGCTGGCCAGCTAAAATTCTCGGCAGATTGAAGCGCAAGCGAGGCACCTGCTCGCAGTTTGTCCCGGGCATGGGAAGCAGCATGCTGCGTGCCCAGAGTACATCTCGCTCTGTCCTGCCTGCCACGGGTCTGCTTCTGAGCACGGAGGCACGCCTACAAGCCAGCTGAGATGGGCTTTGCCTAAGAGTCAGGGAAGTGGCGAGCGGAACAAGAAATGGGCTGTACAGCTTCCCTCGCAGGCAGATTCCCTCCTGCTGTGCCTACTTCTCCTGCCTAAGCGCCCTGCTTTGTTTGGAGGCTGTTTGCGGACAGCAGCACACACAGCGGGAAGGTGCACGCTGGTCAGCTCCAAGTCTCGGCAGATTGAAGCGCAAGCGAGGCACCTGCTCGCGGTTTGTCCCGGGCATGGGAAGCAGCATGCTGCGTGCCCAGAAGACATCCCGCACTGTCCTGCCTTCCTCGGGTCTGCTTCTGAGCACGGAGGCACGCCTACAAGCCAGCTGAGATGTCCTTTGCCTAAGAGTGAGGGAAGTGTCGAGCGGAACAAGGGATGTGCTGCACAGCTTCCCTCGCAGGCAGATTCCCTCCTGGGGCACTTACTTCTCTTGCCTTAGTGCCCTGCTTTGTTTGGAGGCTGTTTGCGGACAGCAGCACACACAGCGGGAAGGTGCGCGCTGGCCAGCTCCAAGTCTCGGCAGATTGAAGCGCAAGCGAGGCACCTGCTCGCAGTTTGTCCCGGGCATGGGAAGCAGCATGCTGCGTGCCCAGAGTACTTCTCGCACTGTCCTGCCTGCCACGGGGCTGCTTCTGAGCACGGAGGCACGCCTACAAGCCAGTTGAGATGGGCTTTGCCTAAGAGTGAGGCAAGCGGCAAGCGGAACAAGGGATGTGCTGCACAGCTTCCCTCGCAGGCAGATTCCCTCCTGGGGCACTTACTTCTCCTGCCTAAGCGCCCTGCTTTGTTTGGAGGCTGTTTGCGGACAGCAGCGCACACAGCGGGAAGGTGCGCGCTGGCCAGCTAAAATTCTCGGCAGATTGAAGCGCAAGCCAGGCACCTGCTCGCAGTTTGTCCCGAGCATGGGAAGCAGCATGCTGCGTGCCCAGAAGACATCTCGCTCTGTCCTGCCTGCCACGGGGCTGCTTCTGAGCACGGAGGCACGCCTACAAGCCAGCTGAGATGTGCTTTGCCTAAGAGTCAGGGAAGTGTCGAGCGGAACAAGGGATGTGCTGCACAGCTTCCCTCGCAGGCAGATTCCCTCCTGGGGCACTTACTTCTCTTGCCTTAGTGCCCTGCTTTGTTTGGAGGCTGTTTGCGGACAGCAGCACACACAGCGGGAAGGTGCGCGCTGGCCAGCTAAAATTCTCGGCAGATTGAAGCGCAAGCGAGGCACCTGCTCGCAGTTTGTCCCGAGCATGGGAAGCAGCATGCTGCGTGCCCAGAAGACATCTCGCTCTGTCCTGCCTGCCACGGGGCTGCTTCTGAGCACGGAGGCATGCCTACAAGCCAGCTGAGATGTGCTTTGCCCAAGAGTGAGCGATGCGGCGAGCAGAACAAGGGATGTGCTGCACAGCTTCCCTTGCAGGCAGATTCCCTCCTGGGGTGCTTACTTCTCTTGCCTTAGTGCCCTGCTTTGTTTGGAGGCTGTTTGCGGACAGCAGCACACACAGCGGGAAGGTGCGCGCTGGCCAGCTCCAAGTCTCGGCAGATAGAAGCGCAAGCGAGGCACCTACTTGCGGTTTGTCCGGGCATGGGAAGCAGCATGCTGCGTGCCCAGAGTACTTCTCGCACTGTCCTGCCT
Source organism: Rhea pennata (assembly GCF_028389875.1). NCBI lineage: Eukaryota > Metazoa > Chordata > Aves > Rheiformes > Rheidae > Rhea > Rhea pennata. The sequence goes on along the minus strand of NC_084671.1, from coordinate 30,478,918 downwards.
GCCACGGGGCTGCTTCTGAGCACGGAGGCACGCCTACAAGCCAGTTGAGATGGGCTTTGCCTAAGAGTGAGGGAAGTGGCGAGCGGAACAAGAAATGGGCTGCACAGCTACCCTCGCAGGCAGATTCCCTCCTGCTGTGCCTACTTCTCCTGCCTTAGTGCCCTGCTTTGTTTGGAGGCTGTTTGCGGACAGCAGCACACACAGCGGGAAGGTGCGCGCTGGCCAGCTCCAAGTCTCGGCAGATAGAAGCGCAAGCGAGGCACCTACTTGCGGTTTGTCCGGGAATGGGAAGCAGCATGCTGCGTGCCCAGAGTACTTCTCGCACTGTCCTGCCTGCCACGGGGCTGCTTCTGAGCACGGAGGTATGCATACAAGCCAGCTGAGATGGGCTTTGCCTAAAGAGTGAGGGAAGCGGCGAGCGGAACAAGGGATGTGCTGCACAGCTTCCCTCGCAGGCAGATTCCCTCCTGGGGCGCTTACTTCTCTTGCCTTAGTGCCCTGCTTTGTTTGGAGGCTGTTTGCGGACAGCAGCACACACAGCGGGAAGGTGCGCGCTGGCCAGCTAAAATTCTCGGCAGATTGAAGCGCAAGCGAGGCACCTGCTCGCAGTTTGTCCCGAGCATGGGAAGCAGCATGCTGCGTGCCCAGAGTACTTCTCGCACTGACCTGCCTGCCACGGGGCTGCTTCTGAGCACGGAGGCATGCCTACAAGCAAGCTGAGATGTGCTTTGCCCAAGAGTGAGCGATGCGGCGAGCAGAACAAGGGATGTGCTGCACAGCTTCCCTTGCAGGCAGATTCCCTCCTGGGGTGCTTACTTCTCTTGCCTTAGTGCCCTGCTTTGTTTGGAGGCTGTTTGCGGACAGCAGCACACACAGCGGGAAGGTGCGCGCTGGCCAGCTCCAAGTCTCGGCAGATTGAAGCGCAAGCGAGGCACCTGCTCGCAGTTTGTCCCGGGCATGGGAAGCAGCATGCTGCGTGCCCAGAGTACTTCTCGCACTGACCTGCCTGCCACGGGGCTGCTTCTGAGCACGGAGGCACGCCTACAAGCCAGTTGAGATGGGCTTTGCCTAAGAGTGAGGGAAGTGGCGAGCGGAACAAGAAATGGGCTGCACAGCTTCCCTCGCAGGCAGATTCCCTCCTGCTGTGCCTACTTCTCCTGCCTTAGTGCCCTGCTTTGTTTGGAGGCTGTTTGCGGACAGCAGCACACACAGCGGGAAGGTGCGCGCTGGCCAGCTCCAAGTCTCGGCAGATAGAAGCGCAAGCGAGGCACCTACTTGCGGTTTGTCCGGGCATGGGAAGCAGCATGCTGCGTGCCCAGAGTACTTCTCGCACTGTCCTGCCTGCCACGGGGCTGCTTCTGAGCACGGAGGCACGCCTACAAGCCAGTTGAGATGGGCTTTGCCTAAGAGTGAGGGAAGTGGCGAGCGGAACAAGAAATGGGCTGCACAGCTACCCTCGCAGGCAGATTCCCTCCTGCTGTGCCTACTTCTCCTGCCTTAGTGCCCTGCTTTGTTTGGAGGCTGTTTGCGGACAGCAGCACACACAGCGGGAAGGTGCGCGCTGGCCAGCTCCAAGTCTCGGCAGATAGAAGCGCAAGCGAGGCACCTACTTGCGGTTTGTCCGGGAATGGGAAGCAGCATGCTGCGTGCCCAGAGTACTTCTCGCACTGTCCTGCCTGCCACGGGGCTGCTTCTGAGCACGGAGGTATGCATACAAGCCAGCTGAGATGGGCTTTGCCTAAAGAGTGAGGGAAGCGGCGAGCGGAACAAGGGATGTGCTGCACAGCTTCCCTTGCAGGAAGATTCCCTCCTGGGACGCTGACTTCTCTTGCCTTAGTGCCCTGCTTTGTTTGGAGGCTGTTTGCGGACAGCAGCGCACACAGCGGGAAGGTGCGCGCTGGCCAGCTAAAATTCTCGGCAGATTGAAGCGCAAGCGAGGCACCTGCTCGCAGTTTGTCCCGGGCATGGGAAGCAGCATGCTGCGTGCCCAGAGTACATCTCGCTCTGTCCTGCCTGCCACGGGGTTGCTTCTGAGCACGGAGGCACGCCTACAAGCCAGCTGAGATGGGCTTTGCCTAAGAGTCAGGGAAGTGGCGAGCGGAACAAGAAATGGGCTGTACAGCTTCCCTCGCAGGCAGATTCCCTCCTGCTGTGCCTACTTCTCCTGCCTAAGCGCCCTGCTTTGTTTGGAGGCTGTTTGCGGACAGCAGCACACACAGCGGGAAGGTGCACGCTGGTCAGCTCCAAGTCTCGGCAGATTGAAGCGCAAGCGAGGCACCTGCTCGCGGTTTGTCCCGGGCATGGGAAGCAGCATGCTGCGTGCCCAGAAGACATCCCGCACTGTCCTGCCTTCCTCGGGTCTGCTTCTGAGCACGGAGGCACGCCTACAAGCCAGCTGAGATGTCCTTTGCCTAAGAGTGAGGGAAGTGTCGAGCGGAACAAGGGATGTGCTGCACAGCTTCCCTCGCAGGCATATTCCCTCCTGGGGCACTTACTTCTCTTGCCTTAGTGCCCTGCTTTGTTTGGAGGCTGTTTGCGGACAGCAGCACACACAGCGGGAAGGTGCGCGCTGGCCAGCTCCAAGTCTCGGCAGATTGAAGCGCAAGCGAGGCACCTGCTCGCAGTTTGTCCCGGGCATGGGAAGCAGCATGCTGCGTGCCCAGAGTACTTCTCGCACTGTCCTGCCTTCCTCGGGGCTGCTTCTGAGCACGGAGGCACGCCTACAAGCCAGTTGAGATGGGCTTTGCCTAAGAGTGAGGCAAGCGGCAAGCGGAACAAGGGATGTGCTGCACAGCTTCCCTCGCAGGCAGATTCCCTCCTGGGGCACTTACTTCTCCTGCCTAAGCGCCCTGCTTTGTTTGGAGGCTGTTTGCGGACAGCAGCACACACAGCGGGAAGGTGCGCGCTGGCCAGCTAAAATTCTCGGCAGATTGAAGCGCAAGCCAGGCACCTGCTCGCAGTTTGTCCCGAGCATGGGAAGCAGCATGCTGCGTGCCCAGAAGACATCTCGCTCTGTCCTGCCTGCCACGGGGCTGCTTCTGAGCACGGAGGCACGCCTACAAGCCAGCTGAGATGTGCTTTGCCTAAGAGTGAGGGAAGTGTCGAGCGGAACAAGGGATGTGCTGCACAGCTTCCCTCGCAGGCAGATTCCCTCCTGGGGCACTTACTTCTCTTGCCTTAGTGCCCTGCTTTGTTTGGAGGCTGTTTGTGGACAGCAGCACACACAGCGGGAAGGTGCGCGCTGGCCAGCTAAAATTCTCGGCAGATTGAAGCGCAAGCGAGGCACCTGCTCGCAGTTTGTCCCGAGCATGGGAAGCAGCATGCTGCGTGCCCAGAAGACATCTCGCTCTGTCCTGCCTGCCACGGGGCTGCTTCTGAGCACGGAGGCATGCCTACAAGCCAGCTGAGATGTGCTTTGCCCAAGAGTGAGCGATGCGGCGAGCAGAACAAGGGATGTGCTGCACAGCTTCCCTTGCAGGCAGATTCCCTCCTGGGGTGCTTACTTCTCTTGCCTTAGTGCCCTGCTTTGTTTGGAGGCTGTTTGCGGACAGCAGCACACACAGCGGGAAGGTGCGCGCTGGCCAGCTCCAAGTCTCGGCAGATAGAAGCGCAAGCGAGGCACCTACTTGCGGTTTGTCCGGGCATGGGAAGCAGCATGCTGCGTGCCCAGAGTACTTCTCGCACTGTCCTGCCTGCCACGGGGCTGCTTCTGAGCACGGAGGCACGCCTACAAGCCAGTTGAGATGGGCTTTGCCTAAGAGTGAGGGAAGTGGCGAGCGGAACAAGAAATGGGCTGCACAGCTACCCTCGCAGGCAGATTCCCTCCTGCTGTGCCTACTTCTCCTGCCTTAGTGCCCTGCTTTGTTTGGAGGCTGTTTGCGGACAGCAGCACACACAGCGGGAAGGTGCGCGCTGGCCAGCTCCAAGTCTCGGCAGATAGAAGCGCAAGCGAGGCACCTACTTGCGGTTTGTCCGGGAATGGGAAGCAGCATGCTGCGTGCCCAGAGTACTTCTCGCACTGTCCTGCCTTCCTCGGGTCTGCTTCTGAGCACGGAGGCACGCCTACAAGCCAGCTGAGATGTCCTTTGCCTAAGAGTGAGGGAAGTGTCGAGCGGAACAAGGGATGTGCTGCACAGCTTCCCTCGCAGGCAGATTCCCTCCTGGGGCACTTACTTCTCTTGCCTTAGTGCCCTGCTTTGTTTGGAGGCTGGTTGCGGACAGCAGCACACACAGCGGGAAGGTGCGCGCTGGCCAGCTCCAAGTCTCGGCAGATTGAAGCGCAAGCGAGGCACCTGCTCGCAGTTTGTCCCGGGCATGGGAAGCAGCATGCTGCGTGCCCAGAGTACTTCTCGCACTGTCCTGCCTGCCACGGGGCTGCTTCTGAGCACGGAGGCACGCCTACAAGCCAGTTGAGATGGGCTTTGCCTAAGAGTGAGGCAAGCGGCAAGCGGAACAAGGGATGTGCTGCACAGCTTCCCTCGCAGGCAGATTCCCTCCTGGTGCACTTACTTCTCCTGCCTAAGCGCCCTGCTTTGTTTGGAGGCTGTTTGCGGACAGCAGCACACACAGCGGGAAGGTGCGCGCTGGCCAGCTAAAATTCTCGGCAGATTGAAGCGCAAGCCAGGCACCTGCTCGCAGTTTGTCCCGAGCATGGGAAGCAGCATGCTGCGTGCCCAGAAGACATCTCGCTCTGTCCTGCCTGCCACGGGGCTGCTTCTGAGCACGGAGGCATGCCTACAAGCCAGCTGAGATGTGCTTTGCCCAAGAGTGAGCGATGCGGCGAGCAGAACAAGGGATGTGCTGCACAGCTTCCCTTGCAGGCAGATTCCCTCCTGGGGTGCTTACTTCTCTTGCCTTAGTGCCCTGCTTTGTTTGGAGGCTGTTTGCGGACAGCAGCACACACAGCGGGAAGGTGCGCGCTGGCCAGCTCCAAGTCTCGGCAGATAGAAGCGCAAGCGAGGCACCTACTTGCGGTTTGTCCGGGCATGGGAAGCAGCATGCTGCGTGCCCAGAGTACTTCTCGCACTGTCCTGCCTGCCACGGGGCTGCTTCTGAGCACGGAGGCACGCCTACAAGCCAGTTGAGATGGGCTTTGCCTAAGAGTGAGGGAAGTGGCGAGCGGAACAAGAAATGGGCTGCACAGCTACCCTCGCAGGCAGATTCCCTCCTGCTGTGCCTACTTCTCCTGCCTTAGTGCCCTGCTTTGTTTGGAGGCTGTTTGCGGACAGCAGCACACACAGCGGGAAGGTGCGCGCTGGCCAGCTCCAAGTCTCGGCAGATAGAAGCGCAAGCGAGGCACCTACTTGCGGTTTGTCCGGGAATGGGAAGCAGCATGCTGCGTGCCCAGAGTACTTCTCGCACTGTCCTGCCTGCCACGGGGCTGCTTCTGAGCACGGAGGTATGCATACAAGCCAGCTGAGATGGGCTTTGCCTAAAGAGTGAGGGAAGCGGCGAGCGGAACAAGGGATGTGCTGCACAGCTTCCCTCGCAGGCAGATTCCCTCCTGGGGCGCTTACTTCTCTTGCCTTAGTGCCCTGCTTTGTTTGGAGGCTGTTTGCGGACAGCAGCACACACAGCGGGAAGGTGCGCGCTGGCCAGCTAAAATTCTCGGCAGATTGAAGCGCAAGCGAGGCACCTGCTCGCAGTTTGTCCCGAGCATGGGAAGCAGCATGCTGCGTGCCCAGAAGACATCTCGCTCTGTCCTGCCTGCCACGGGGCTGCTTCTGAGCACGGAGGCATGCCTACAAGCAAGCTGAGATGTGCTTTGCCCAAGAGTGAGCGATGCGGCGAGCAGAACAAGGGATGTGCTGCACAGCTTCCCTTGCAGGCAGATTCCCTCCTGGGGTGCTTACTTCTCTTGCCTTAGTGCCCTGCTTTGTTTGGAGGCTGTTTGCGGACAGCAGCACACACAGCGGGAAGGTGCGCGCTGGCCAGCTCCAAGTCTCGGCAGATTGAAGCGCAAGCGAGGCACCTGCTCGCAGTTTGTCCCGGGCATGGGAAGCAGCATGCTGCGTGCCCAGAGTACTTCTCGCACTGTCCTGCCTGCCACGGGGCTGCTTCTGAGCACGGAGGCACGCCTACAAGCCAGTTGAGATGGGCTTTGCCTAAGAGTGAGGGAAGTGGCGAGCGGAACAAGAAATGGGCTGCACAGCTACCCTCGCAGGCAGATTCCCTCCTGCTGTGCCTACTTCTCCTGCCTTAGTGCCCTGCTTTGTTTGGAGGCTGTTTGCGGACAGCAGCACACACAGCGGGAAGGTGCGCGCTGGCCAGCTCCAAGTCTCGGCAGATAGAAGCGCAAGCGAGGCACCTACTTGCGGTTTGTCCGGGAATGGGAAGCAGCATGCTGCGTGCCCAGAGTACTTCTCGCACTGTCCTGCCTGCCACGGGGCTGCTTCTGAGCACGGAGGCACGCCTACAAGCCAGTTGAGATGGGCTTTGCCTAAGAGTGAGGGAAGTGGCGAGCGGAACAAGAAATGGGCTGCACAGCTTCCCTCGCAGGCAGATTCCCTCCTGCTGTGCCTACTTCTCCTGCCTTAGTGCCCTGCTTTGTTTGGAGGCTGTTTGCGGACAGCAGCACACACAGCGGGAAGGTGCGCGCTGGCCAGCTCCAAGTCTCGGCAGATTGAAGCGCAAGCGAGGCACCTACTTGCGGTTTGTCCGGGCATGGGAAGCAGCATGCTGCGTGCCCAGAGTACTTCTCGCACTGTCCTGCCTGCCACGGGGCTGCTTCTGAGCACGGAGGCACGCCTACAAGCCAGTTGAGATGGGCTTTGCCTAAGAGTGAGGGAAGTGGCGAGCGGAACAAGAAATGGGCTGCACAGCTACCCTCGCAGGCAGATTCCCTCCTGCTGTGCCTACTTCTCCTGCCTTAGTGCCCTGCTTTGTTTGGAGGCTGTTTGCGGACAGCAGCACACACAGCGGGAAGGTGCGCGCTGGCCAGCTCCAAGTCTCGGCAGATAGAAGCGCAAGCGAGGCACCTACTTGCGGTTTGTCCGGGAATGGGAAGCAGCATGCTGCGTGCCCAGAGTACTTCTCGCACTGTCCTGCCTGCCACGGGGCTGCTTCTGAGCACGGAGGCACGCCTACAAGCCAGCTGAGATGGGCTTTGCCTAAGAGTGAGGGAAGTGTCGAGCGGAACAAGGGATGTGCTGCACAGCTTCCCTTGCAGGAAGATTCCCTCCTGGGACGCTGACTTCTCATGCCTTAGTGCCCTGCTTTGTTTGGAGGCTGTTTGCGGACAGCAGCACACACAGCGGGAAGGTGCACGCTGGCCAGCTAAAATTCTCGGCAGATTGAAGCGCAAGCGAGGCACCTGCTCGCAGTTTGTCCCGGGCATGGGAAGCAGCATGCTGCGTGCCCAGAAGACATCCCGCACTGTCCTGCCTTCCTCGGGGCTGCTTCTGAGCACGGAGGCACGCCTACAAGCCAGTTGAGATGGGCTTTGCCTAAGAGTGAGGGAAGTGGCGAGCGGAACAAGGGATGTGCTGCACAGCTTACCTTGCAGGCAGATTCCCTCCTGGGGTGCTTACTTCTCTTGCCTTAGTGCCCTGCTTTGTTTGGAGGCTGTTTGCGGACAGCAGCACACACAGCGGGAAGGTGCGCGCTGGCCAGCTCCAAGTCTCGGCAGATTGAAGCGCAAGCGAGGCACCTGCTCGCAGTTTGTCCCGGGCATGGGAAGCAGCATGCTGCGTGCCCAGAGTACTTCTCGCACTGTCCTGCCTGCCACGGGGCTGCTTCTGAGCACGGAGGCACGCCTACAAGCCAGTTGAGATGGGCTTTGCCTAAGAGTGAGGGAAGTGGCGAGCGGAACAAGAAATGGGCTGCACAGCTTCCCTCGCAGGCAGATTCCCTTTCTGCTGTGCCTACTTCTCCTGCCTTAGTGCCCTGCTTTGTTTGGAGGCTGTTTGCGGACAGCAGCACACACAGCGGGAAGGTGCGCGCTGGCCAGCTAAAATTCTCGGCAGATTGAAGCGCAAGCGAGGCACCTGCTCGCAGTTTGTCCCGAGCATGGGAAGCAGCATGCTGCGTGCCCAGAAGACATCTCGCTCTGTCCTGCCTGCCACGGGGCTGCTTCTGAGCACGGAGGCATGCCTACAAGCAAGCTGAGATGTGCTTTGCCCAAGAGTGAGCGATGCGGCGAGCAGAACAAGGGATGTGCTGCACAGCTTCCCTTGCAGGCAGATTCCCTCCTGGGGTGCTTACTTCTCTTGCCTTAGTGCCCTGCTTTGTTTGGAGGCTGTTTGCGGACAGCAGCACACACAGCGGGAAGGTGCGCGCTGGCCAGCTCCAAGTCTCGGCAGATTGAAGCGCAAGCGAGGGACCTGCTCGCAGTTTGTCCCGGGCATGGGAAGCAGCATGCTGCGTGCCCAGAGTACTTCTCGCACTGACCTGCCTGCCACGGGGCTGCTTCTGAGCATGGAGGCACGCCTACAAGCCAGTTGAGATGGGCTTTGCCTAAGAGTGAGGCAAGCGGCAAGCGGAACAAGGGATGTGCTGCACAGCTTCCCTCGCAGGCAGATTCCCTCCTGGGGCACTTACTTCTCCTGCCTTAGTGCCCTGCTTTGTTTGGAGGCTGTTTGCGGACAGCAGCACACACAGCGGGAAGGTGCGCGCTGGCCAGCTAAAATTCTCGGCAGATTGAAGCGCAAGCGAGGCACCTGCTCACAGTTTGTCCCGAGCATGGGAAGCAGCATGCTGCGTGCCCAGAAGACATCCCGCACTGTCCTGCCTTCCTCGGGTCTGCTTCTGAGCACGGAGGCACGCCTACAAGCCAGCTGAGATGGGCTTTGCCTAAGAGTGAGGGAAGTGGCGAGCGGAACAAGGGATGTGCTGCACAGCTTCCCTCGCAGGCAGATTCCCTCCTGGGGCACTTACTTCTCTTGCCTTAGTGCCCTGCTTTGTTTGGAGGCTGTTTGCGGACAGCAGCGCACACAGCGGGAAGGTGCGCGCTGGCCAGCTCCAAGTCTCGGCAGATAGAAGGGCAAGCGAGGCACCTGCTCGCCGTTTGTCCCGAGCATGGGAAGCAGCATGCTGCGTGCCCAGAAGACATCTCCCTCTGTCCTGCCTGCCACGGGGCTGCTTCTGAGCACGGAGGCACGCCTACAAGCCAGCTGAGATGGGCTTTGCCTAAGAGTGAGGGAAGTGTCGAGCGGAACAAGGGATGTGCTGCACAGCTTCCCTTGCAGGAAGATTCCCTCCTGGGACGCTGACTTCTCATGCCTTAGTGCCCTGCTTTGTTTGGAGGCTGTTTGCGGACAGCAGCACACACAGCGGGAAGGTGCACGCTGGCCAGCTAAAATTCTCGGCAGATTGAAGCGCAAGCGAGGCACCTGCTCGCAGTTTGTCCCGGGCATGGGAAGCAGCATGCTGCGTGCCCAGAAGACATCCCGCACTGTCCTGCCTTCCTCGGGGCTGCTTCTGAGCACGGAGGCACGCCTACAAGCCAGTTGAGATGGGCTTTGCCTAAGAGTGAGGGAAGTGGCGAGCGGAACAAGAAATGGGCTGCACAGCTTCCCTCGCAGGCAGATTCCCTCCTGCTGTGCCTACTTCTCCTGCCTTAGTGCCCTGCTTTGTTTGGAGGCTGTTTGCGGACAGCAGCACACACAGCGGGAAGGTGCGCGCTGGCCAGCTCCAAGTCTCGGCAGATAGAAGCGCAAGCGAGGCACCTACTTGCGGTTTGTCCGGGCATGGGAAGCAGCATGCTGCGTGCCCAGAGTACTTCTCGCACTGTCCTGCCTGCCACGGGGCTGCTTCTGAGCACGGAGGCACGCCTACAAGCCAGTTGAGATGGGCTTTGCCTAAGAGTGAGGGAAGTGGCGAGCGGAACAAGAAATGGGCTGCACAGCTACCCTCGCAGGCAGATTCCCTCCTGCTGTGCCTACTTCTCCTGCCTTAGTGCCCTGCTTTGTTTGGAGGCTGTTTGCGGACAGCAGCACACACAGCGGGAAGGTGCGCGCTGGCCAGCTCCAAGTCTCGGCAGATAGAAGCGCAAGCGAGGCACCTACTTGCGGTTTGTCCGGGAATGGGAAGCAGCATGCTGCGTGCCCAGAGTACTTCTCGCACTGTCCTGCCTGCCACGGGGCTGCTTCTGAGCACGGAGGTATGCATACAAGCCAGCTGAGATGGGCTTTGCCTAAAGAGTGAGGGAAGCGGCGAGCGGAACAAGGGATGTGCTGCACAGCTTCCCTCGCAGGCAGATTCCCTCCTGGGGCACTTACTTCTCTTGCCTTAGTGCCCTGCTTTGTTTGGAGGCTGTTTGCGGACAGCAGCACACACAGCGGGAAGGTGCGCGCTGGTCAGCTCCAAGTCTCGGCAGATAGAAGCGCAAGCGAGGCACCTGCTCGCGGTTTCTCCCGGGCATGGGAAGCAGCATGCTGCGTGCCCAGAAGACATCCCGCACTGTCCTGCCTTCCTCGGGTCTGCTTCTGAGCACGGAGGCACGCCTACAAGCCAGCTGAGATGGGCTTTGCCTAAGAGTGAGGGAAGTGTCGAGCGGAACAAGGGATGTGCTGCACAGCTTCCCTCGCAGGCAGATTCCCTCCTGGGGCACTTACTTCTCTTGCCTTAGTGCCCTGCTTTGTTTGGAGGCTGTTTGCGGACAGCAGCACACACAGCGGGAAGGTGCGCGCTGGCCAGCTCCAAGTCTCGGCAGATTGAAGCGCAAGCGAGGCACCTGCTCGCAGTTTGTCCCGGGCATGGGAAGCAGCATGCTGCGTGCCCAGAGTACTTCTCGCACTGACCTGCCTGCCACGGGGCTGCTTCTGAGCACGGAGGCACGCCTACAAGCCAGTTGAGATGGACTTTGCCTAAGAGTGAGGCAAGCGGCAAGCGGAACAAGGGATGTGCTGCACAGCTTCCCTCGCAGGCAGATTCCCTCCTGGGGCACTTACTTCTCCTGCCTAAGCGCCCTGCTTTGTTTGGAGGCTGTTTGCGGACAGCAGCACACACAGCGGGAAGGTGCGCGCTGGCCAGCTAAAATTCTCGGCAGATTGAAGCGCAAGCGAGGCACCTGCTCGCAGTTTGTCCCGAGCATGGGAAGCAGCATGCTGCGTGCCCAGAAGACATCTCGCTCTGTCCTGCCTGCTACGGGGCTGCTTCTGAGCACGGAGGCACGCCTACAAGCCAGTTGAGATGGGCTTTGCCTAAGAGTGAGGGAAGTGGCGAGCGGAACAAGAAATGGGCTGCACAGCTTCCCTCGCAGGCAGATTCCCTCCTGCTGTGCCTACTTCTCCTGCCTTAGTGCCCTGCTTTGTTTGGAGGCTGTTTGCGGACAGCAGCACACACAGCGGGAAGGTGCGCGCTGGCCAGCTCCAAGTCTCGGCAGATAGAAGCGCAAGCGAGGCACCTACTTGCAGTTTGTCCGGGAATGGGAAGCAGCATGCTGCGTGCCCAGAGTACTTCTCGCACTGTCCTGCCTGCCACGGGGCTGCTTCTGAGCACGGAGGTATGCATACAAGCCAGCTGAGATGGGCTTTGCCTAAAGAGTGAGGGAAGCGGCGAGCCGAACAAGGGATGTGCTGCACAGCTTCCCTCGCAGGCAGATTCCCTCCTGGGGCACTTACTTCTCTTGCCTTAGTGCCCTGCTTTGTTTGGAGGCTGTTTGCGGACAGCAGCGCACACAGCGGGAAGGTGCGCGCTGGCCAGCTCCAAGTCTCGGCAGATAGAAGCGCAAGCGAGGCACCTGCTCGCCGTTTGTCCCGAGCATGGGAAGCAGCATGCTGCGTGCCCAGAAGACATCTCGCTCTGTCCTGCCTGCCACGGGGCTGCTTCTGAGCACGGAGGCACGCCTACAAGCCAGCTGAGATGTGCTTTGCCTAAGAGTGAGGGAAGTGGCGAGCGGAACAAGGGATGTGCTGCACAGCTTCCCTTGCAGGAAGATTCCCTCCTGGGACGCTGACTTCTCATGCCTTAGTGCCCTGCTTTGTTTGGAGGCTGTTTGCGGACAGCAGCACACACAGCGGGAAGGTGCACGCTGGCCAGCTAAAATTCTCGGCAGATTGAAGCGCAAGCGAGGCACCTGCTCGCAGTTTGTCCCGGGCATGGGAAGCAGCATGCTGCGTGCCCAGAGTACATCTCGCTCTGTCCTGCCTGCCACGGGGTTGCTTCTGAGCACGGAGGCACGCCTACAAGCCAGTTGAGATGGGCTTTGCCTAAGAGTGAGGGAAGTGGCGAGCGGAACAAGAAATGGGCTGCACAGCTTCCCTCGCAGGCAGATTCCCTCCTGCTGTGCCTACTTCTCCTGCCTAAGCGCCCTGCTTTGTTTGGAGGCTGTTTGCGGACAGCAGCACACACAGCGGGAAGGTGCGCGCTGGCCAGCTCCAAGTCTCGGCAGATAGAAGCGCAAGCGAGGCACCTACTTGCGGTTTGTCCGGGCATGGGAAGCAGCATGCTGCGTGCCCAGAGTACTTCTCGCACTGTCCTGCCTGCCACGGGGCTGCTTCTGAGCACGGAGGCACGCCTACAAGCCAGTTGAGATGGGCTTTGCCTAAGAGTGAGGGAAGTGGCGAGCGGAACAAGAAATGGGCTGCACAGCTACCCTCGCAGGCAGATTCCCTCCTGCTGTGCCTACTTCTCCTGCCTTAGTGCCCTGCTTTGTTTGGAGGCTGTTTGCGGACAGCAGCACACACAGCGGGAAGGTGCGCGCTGGCCAGCTCCAAGTCTCGGCAGATAGAAGCGCAAGCGAGGCACCTACTTGCGGTTTGTCCGGGAATGGGAAGCAGCATGCTGCGTGCCCAGAGTACTTCTCGCACTGTCCTGCCTGCCACGGGGCTGCTTCTGAGCACGGAGGTATGCATACAAGCCAGCTGAGATGGGCTTTGCCTAAAGAGTGAGGGAAGCGGCGAGCGGAACAAGGGATGTGCTGCACAGCTTCCCTCGCAGGCAGATTCCCTCCTGGGGCACTTACTTCTCTTGCCTTAGTGCCCTGCTTTGTTTGGAGGCTGTTTGCGGACAGCAGCGCACACAGCGGGAAGGTGCGCGCTGGTCAGCTCCAAGTCTCGGCAGATAGAAGGGCAAGCGAGGCACCTGCTCGCAGTTTGTCCCGAGCATGGGAAGCAGCATGCTGCGTGCCCAGAAGACATCTCCCTCTGTCCTGCCTGCCACGGGGCTGCTTCTGAGCACGGAGGCACGCCTACAAGCCAGCTGAGATGGGCTTTGCCTAAGAGTGAGGGAAGTGTCGAGCGGAACAAGGGATGTGCTGCACAGCTTCCCTTGCAGGAAGATTCCCTCCTGGGACGCTGACTTCTCATGCCTTAGTGCCCTGCTTTGTTTGGAGGCTGTTTGCGGACAGCAGCACACACAGCGGGAAGGTGCACGCTGGCCAGCTAAAATTCTCGGCAGATTGAAGCGCAAGCGAGGCACCAGCTCGCAGTTTGTCCCGGGCATGGGAAGCAGCATGCTGCGTGCCCAGAGTACATCTCGCTCTGTCCTGCCTGCCACGGGGTTGCTTCTGAGCACGGAGGCACGCCTACAAGCCAGCTGAGATGGGCTTTGCCTAAGAGTCAGGGAAGTGGCGAGCGGAACAAGAAATGGGCTGCACAGCTTCCCTCGCAGGCAGATTCCCTCCTGGGGCACTTACTTCTCTTGCCTTAGTGCCCTGCTTTGTTTGGAGGCTGTTTGCGGACAGCAGCACACACAGCGGGAAGGTGCGCGCTGGCCAGCTAAAATTCTCGGCAGATTGAAGCGCAAGCGAGGCACCTGCTCGCAGTTTGTCCCGAGCATGGGAAGCAGCATGCTGCGTGCCCAGAAGACATCCCGCACTGTCCTGCCTTCCTCGGGTCTGCTTCTGAGCACGGAGGCACGCCTACAAGCCAGCTGAGATGTGCTTTGCCTAAGAGTGAGGGAAGTGGCGAGCGGAACAAGGGATGTGCTGCACAGCTTCCCTCGCAGGCAGATTCCCTCCTGGGGCACTTACTTCTCTTGCCTTAGTGCCCTGCTTTGTTTGGAGGCTGTTTGCGGACAGCAGCGCACACAGCGGGAAGGTGCGCGCTGGCCAGCTCCAAGTCTCGGCAGATAGAAGCGCAAGCGAGGCACCTACTTGCGGTTTGTCCGGGAATGGGAAGCAGCATGCTGCGTGCCCAGAGTACTTCTCGCACTGTCCTGCCTGACACGGGGCTGCTTCTGAGCACGGAGGTATGCATACAAGCCAGCTGAGATGGGCTTTGCCTAAAGAGTGAGGGAAGCGGCGAGCGGAACAAGGGATGTGCTGCACAGCTTCCCTTGCAGGCAGATTCCCTCCTGGGGCACTTACTTCTCTTGCCTTAGTGCTCTGCTTTGTTTGGAGGCTGTTTGCGGACAGCAGCACACACAGCGGGAAGGTGCGCGCTGGCCAGCTAAAATTCTCGGCAGATTGAAGCGCAAGCGAGGCACCTGCTCGTTGTTTGTCCCGGGCATGGGAAGCAGCATGCTGCGTGCCCAGAAGACATCTCGCTCTGTCCTGCCTGCCACGGGGCTGCTTCTGAGCATGGAGGCACGCCTACAAGCCAGTTGAGATGGGCTTTGCCTAAGAGTGAGGGAAGTGGCGAGCGGAACAAGAAATGGGCTGCACAGCTTCCCTCGCAGGCAGATTCCCTCCTGCTGTGCCTACTTCTCCTGCCTAAGCGCCCTGCTTTGTTTGGAGGCTGTTTGCGGACAGCAGCACACACAGCGGGAAGGTGCGCGCTGGCCAGCTCCAAGTCTCGGCAGATTGAAGCGCAAGCGAGGCACCTACTTGCGGTTTGTCCGGGCATGGGAAGCAGCATGCTGCGTGCCCAGAGTACTTCTCGCACTGTCCTGCCTGCCACGGGGCTGCTTCTGAGCACGGAGGCACGCCTACAAGCCAGTTGAGATGGGCTTTGCCTAAGAGTGAGGGAAGTGGCGAGCGGAACAAGAAATGGGCTGCACAGCTACCCTCGCAGGCAGATTCCCTCCTGCTGTGCCTACTTCTCTTGCCTTAGTGCCCTGCTTTGTTTGGAGGCTGTTTGCGGACAGCAGCACACACAGCGGGAAGGTGCGCGCTGGTCAGCTAAAATTCTCGGCAGATTGAAGCGCAAGCGAGGCACCTGCTCGCAGTTTGTCCCGAGCATGGGAAGCAGCATGCTGCGTGCCCAGAAGACATCTCGCTCTGTCCTGCCTGCCACGGGGCTGCTTCTGAGCACGGAGGCATGCCTACAAGCAAGCTGAGATGTGCTTTGCCCAAGAGTGAGCGATGCGGCGAGCAGAACAAGGGATGTGCTGCACAGCTTCCCTTGCAGGCAGATTCCCTCCTGGGGTGCTTACTTCTCTTGCCTTAGTGCCCTGCTTTGTTTGGAGGCTGTTTGCGGACAGCAGCACACACAGCGGGAAGGTGCGCGCTGGCCAGCTCCAAGTCTCGGCAGATTGAAGCGCAAGCGAGGCACCTGCTCGCAGTTTGTCCCGGGCATGGGAAGCAGCATGCTGCGTGCCCAGAGTACTTCTCGCAGTGTCCTGCCTGCCACGGGGCTGCTTCTGAGCACGGAGGTATGCATACAAGCCAGCTGAGATGGGCTTTGCCTAAAGAGTGAGGGAAGCGGCGAGCGGAACAAGGGATGTGCTGCACAGCTTCCCTCGCAGGCAGATTCCCTCCTGGGGCACTTACTTCTCTTGCCTTAGTGCCCTGCTTTGTTTGGAGGCTGTTTGCGGACAGCAGCGCACACAGCGGGAAGGTGCGCGCTGGTCAGCTCCAAGTCTCGGCAGATAGAAGGGCAAGCGAGGCACCTGCTCGCAGTTTGTCCCGAGCATGGGAAGCAGCATGCTGCGTGCCCAGAAGACATCTCCCTCTGTCCTGCCTGCCACGGGGCTGCTTCTGAGCACGGAGGCACGCCTACAAGCCAGCTGAGATGGGCTTTGCCTAAGAGTGAGGGAAGTGTCGAGCGGAACAAGGGATGTGCTGCACAGCTTCCCTTGCAGGAAGATTCCCTCCTGGGACGCTGACTTCTCATGCCTTAGTGCCCTGCTTTGTTTGGAGGCTGTTTGCGGACAGCAGCACACACAGCGGGAAGGTGCACGCTGGCCAGCTAAAATTCTCGGCAGATTGAAGCGCAAGCGAGGCACCTGCTCGCAGTTTGACCCGGGCATGGGAAGCAGCATGCTGCGTGCCCAGAGTACATCTCGCTCTGTCCTGCCTGCCACGGGGTTGCTTCTGAGCACGGAGGCACGCCTACAAGCCAGCTGAGATGGGCTTTGCCTAAGAGTCAGGGAAGTGGCGAGCGGAACAAGAAATGGGCTGCACAGCTTCCCTCGCAGGCAGATTCCCTCCTGCTGTGCCTACTTCTCCTGCCTAAGCGCCCTGCTTTGTTTGGAGGCTGTTTGCGGACAGCAGCACACACAGCGGGAAGGTGCGCGCTGGTCAGCTCCAAGTCTCGGCAGATAGAAGCGCAAGCGAGGCACCTGCTCGCGGTTTGTCCCGGGCATGGGAAGCAGCATGCTGCGTGCCCAGAAGACATCCCGCACTGTCCTGCCTTCCTCGGGTCTGCTTCTGAGCACGGAGGCACGCCTACAAGCCAGCTGAGATGTCCTTTGCCTAAGAGTGAGGGAAGTGTCGAGCGGAACAAGGGATGTGCTGCACAGCTTCCCTCGCAGGCAGATTCCCTCCTGGGGCACTTACTTCTCTTGCCTTAGTGCCCTGCTTTGTTTGGAGGCTGTTTGCGGACAGCAGCGCACACAGCGGGAAGGTGCGCGCTGGCCAGCTCCAAGTCTCGGCAGATTGAAGCGCAAGCCAGGCACCTGCTCGCAGTTTGTCCCGAGCATGGGAAGCAGCATGCTGCGTGCCCAGAAGACATCTCGCTCTGTCCTGCCTGCCACGGGGCTGCTTCTGAGCACGGAGGCATGCCTACAAGCCAGCTGAGATGGGCTTTGCCTAAAGAGTGAGGGAAGCGGCGAGCGGAACAAGGGATGTGCTGCACAGCTTCCCTCGCAGGCAGATTCCCTCCTGGGGCGCTTACTTCTCTTGCCTTAGTGCCCTGCTTTGTTTGGAGGCTGTTTGCGGACAGCAGCACACACAGCGGGAAGGTGCGCGCTGGCCAGCTAAAATTCTCGGCAGATTGAAGCGCAAGCGAGGCACCTGCTCGCCGTTTGTCCCGGGCATGGGAAGCAGCATGCTGCGTGCCCAGAAGACATCCCGCACTGTCCTGCCTTCCTCGGGGCTGCTTCTGAGCACGGAGGCACGCCTACAAGCCAGCTGAGATGGGCTTTGCCTAAGAGTGAGGGAAGCGGCGAGCGGAACAAGGGATGTGCTGCACAGCTTCCCTCGCAGGCAGATTCCCTCCTGGGGCGCTTACTTCTCCTGCCTTAGTGCCCTGCTTTGTTTGGAGGCTGTTTGCGGACAGCAGCACACACAGCGGGAAGGTGCGCGCTGGCCAGCTAAAATTCTCGGCAGATTGAAGCGCAAGCGAGGCACCTGCTCGCAGTTTGTCCCGAGCATGGGAAGCAGCATGCTGCGTGCCCAGAAGACATCTCGCTCTGTCCTGCCTGCCACGGGGCTGCTTCTGAGCACGGAGGCACGCCTACAAGCCAGTTGAGATGTGCTTTGCCTAAGAGTGAGGGAAGTGGCGAGCGGAACAAGAAATGGGCTGCACAGCTTCCCTCGCAGGCAGATTCCCTCCTGCTGTGCCTACTTCTCCTGCCTTAGTGCCCTGCTTTGTTTGGAGGCTGTTTGCGGACAGCAGCACACACAGCGGGAAGGTGCGCGTTGGCCAGCTCCAAGTCTCGGCAGATAGAAGCGCAAGCGAGGCACCTACTTGCGGTTTGTCCGGGCATGGGAAGCAGCATGCTGCGTGCCCAGAGTACTTCTCGCACTGTCCTGCCTGCCACGGGGCTGCTTCTGAGCACGGAGGCACGCCTACAAGCCAGTTGAGATGGGCTTTGCCTAAGAGTGAGGGAAGTGGCGAGCGGAACAAGAAATGGGCTGCACAGCTACCCTCGCAGGCAGATTCCCTCCTGCTGTGCCTACTTCTCCTGCCTTAGTGCCCTGCTTTGTTTGGAGGCTGTTTGCGGACAGCAGCACACACAGCGGGAAGGTGCGCGCTGGCCAGCTCCAAGTCTCGGCAGATAGAAGCGCAAGCGAGGCACCTACTTGCGGTTTGTCCGGGAATGGGAAGCAGCATGCTGCGTGCCCAGAGTACTTCTCGCACTGTCCTGCCTGCCACGGGGCTGCTTCTGAGCACGGAGGTATGCATACAAGCCAGCTGAGATGGGCTTTGCCTAAAGAGTGAGGGAAGCGGCGAGCGGAACAAGGGATGTGCTGCACAGCTTCCCTCGCAGGCAGATTCCCTCCTGGGGCACTTACTTCTCTTGCCTTAGTGCCCTGCTTTGTTTGGAGGCTGTTTGCGGACAGCAGCGCACACAGCGGGAAGGTGCGCGCTGGTCAGCTCCAAGTCTCGGCAGATAGAAGGGCAAGCGAGGCACCTGCTCGCAGTTTGTCCCGAGCATGGGAAGCAGCATGCTGCGTGCCCAGAAGACATCTCGCTCTGTCCTGCCTGCCACGGGGCTGCTTCTGAGCACGGAGGCACGCCTACAAGCCAGTTGAGATGGGCTTTGCCTAAGAGTGAGGGAAGTGGCGAGCGGAACAAGAAATGGGCTGCACAGCTTCCCTCGCAGGCAGATTCCCTCCTGCTGTGCCTACTTCTCCTGCCTAAGCGCCCTGCTTTGTTTGGAGGCTGTTTGCGGACAGCAGCACACACAGCGGGAAGGTGCGCGCTGGCCAGCTCCAAGTCTCGGCAGATAGAAGCGCAAGCGAGGCACCTACTTGCGGTTTGTCCGGGAATGGGAAGCAGCATGCTGCGTGCCCAGAGTACTTCTCGCACTGTCCTGCCTGCCACGGGGCTGCTTCTGAGCACGGAGGCACGCCTACAAGCCAGTTGAGATGTGCTTTGCCTAAGAGTGAGGGAAGTGGCGAGCGGAACAAGAAATGGGCTGCACAGCTTCCCTCGCAGGCAGATTCCCTCCTGCTGTGCCAACTTCTCCTGCCTAAGCGCCCTGCTTTGTTTGGAGGCTGTTTGCGGACAGCAGCACACACAGCGGGAAGGTGCGCGCTGGCCAGCTCCAAGTCTCGGCAGATAGAAGCGCAAGCGAGGCACCTGCTCGCAGTTTGTCCCAGGCATGGGAAGAAGCATGCTGCGTGCCCAGAAGACATCCCGCACTGTCCTGCCTTCCTCGGGGCTGCTTCTGAGCACGGAGGCACGCCTACAAGCCAGCTGAGATGTGCTTTGCCTAAGAGTGAGGGAAGTGGCGAGCGGAACAAGGGATGTGCTGCACAGCTTCCCTTGCAGGCAGATTCCCTCCTGGGGTGCTTACTTCTCTTGCCTTAGTGCCCTGCTTTGTTTGGAGGCTGTTTGCGGACAGCAGCACACACAGCGGGAAGGTGCGCGCTGGCCAGCTCCAAGTCTCGGCAGATTGAAGCGCAAGCGAGGCACCTGCTCGCAGTTTGTCCCGGGCATGGGAAGCAGCATGCTGCGTGCCCAGAGTACTTCTCGCACTGTCCTGCCTGCCACGGGGCTGCTTCTGAGCACGGAGGCACGCCTACAAGCCAGTTGAGATGGGCTTTGCCTAAGAGTGAGGGAAGTGGCGAGCGGAACAAGAAATGGGCTGCACAGCTTCCCTCGCAGGCAGATTCCCTCCTGCTGTGCCTACTTCTCCTGCCTTAGTGCCCTGCTTTGTTTGGAGGCTGTTTGCGGACAGCAGCACACACAGCGGGAAGGTGCGCGCTGGCCAGCTCCAAGTCTCGGCAGATAGAAGCGCAAGCGAGGCACCTACTTGCGGTTTGTCCGGGAATGGGAAGCAGCATGCTGCGTGCCCAGAGTACTTCTCGCACTGTCTTGCCTGCCACGGGGCTGCTTCTGAGCACGGAGGCACGCCTACAAGCCAGTTGAGATGGGCTTTGCCTAAGAGTGAGGGAAGTGGCGAGCGGAACAAGAAATGGGCTGCACAGCTACCCTCGCAGGCAGATTCCCTCCTGCTGTGCCTACTTCTCCTGCCTAAGCGCCCTGCTTTGTTTGGAGGCTGTTTGCGGACAGCAGCACACACAGCGGGAAGGTGCGCGCTGGCCAGCTCCAAGTCTCGGCAGATAGAAGCGCAAGCGAGGCACCTGCTCGCAGTTTGTCCCGAGCATGGGAAGCAGCATGCTGCGTGCCCAGAGTACTTCTCGCTCTGTCCTGCCTGCCACGGGGCTGCTTCTGAGCACGGAGGCATGCCTACAAGCAAGCTGAGATGTGCTTTGCCTAAGAGTGAGGGAAGTGTCGAGCGGAACAAGGGATGTGCTGCACAGCTTTCCTTGAAGGCAGATTCCCTCCTGGGGCGCTTACTTCTCTTGCCTTAGTGCCCTGCTTTGTTTGGAGGCTGTTTGCGGACAGCAGCACACACAGCGGGAAGGTGCGCGCTGGTCAGCTCCAAGTCTCGGCAGATAGAAGCGCAAGCGAGGCACCTGCTCGCAGTTTGTCCCGGGCATGGGAAGCAGCATGCTGCGTGCCCAGAAGACATCTCGCACTGTCCTGCCTGCCACGGGGCTGCTTCTGAGCACGGAGGCACGCCTACAAGCCAGTTGAGATGGGCTTTGCCTAAGAGTGTGGGAAGTGGCGAGCGGAACAAGAAATGGGCTGCACAGCTTCCCTCGCAGGCAGATTCCCTCCTGCTGTGCCTACTTCTCCTGCCTTAGTGCCCTGCTTTGTTTGGAGGCTGTTTGCGGACAGCAGCACACACAGCGGGAAGGTGCGCGCTGGCCAGCTCCAAGTCTCGGCAGATAGAAGCGCAAGCGAGGCACCTGCTTGCGGTTTGTCCGGGAATGGGAAGCAGCATGCTGCGTGCCCAGAGTACTTCTCGCACTGTCCTGCCTGCCACGGGGCTGCTTCTGAGCACGGAGGTATGCATACAAGCCAGCTGAGATGGGCTTTGCCTAAAGAGTGAGGGAAGCGGCGAGCCGAACAAGGGATGTGCTGCACAGCTTCCCTCGCAGGCAGATTCCCTCCTGGGGCACTTACTTCTCTTGCCTTAGTGCCCTGCTTTGTTTGGAGGCTGTTTGCGGACAGCAGCGCACACAGCGGGAAGGTGCGCGCTGGTCAGCTCCAAGTCTCGGCAGATAGAAGGGCAAGCGAGGCACCTGCTCGCAGTTTGTCCCGAGCATGGGAAGCAGCATGCTGCGTGCCCAGAAGACATCTCGCTCTGTCCTGCCTGCCACGGGGCTGCTTCTGAGCACGGAGGCACGCCTACAAGCCAGCTGAGATGGGCTTTGCCTAAGAGTGAGGGAAGTGTCGAGCGGAACAAGGGATGTGCTGCACAGCTTCCCTTGCAGGAAGATTCCCTCCTGGGACGCTGACTACTCCTGCCTTAGTGCCCTGCTTTGTTTGGAGGCTGTTTGCAGACAGCAGCACACACAGCGGGAAGGTGCGCGCTGGCCAGCTAAAATTCTCGGCAGATTGAAGCGCAAGCGAGGCACCTGCTCGCAGTTTGTCCCGAGCATGGGAAGCAGCATGCTGCGTGCCCAGAAGACATGTCGCTCTGTCCTGCCTGGCACGGGGTTGCTTCTGAGCACGGAGGCACGCCTACAAGCCAGCTGAGATGGGCTTTGCCTAAGAGTGAGGGAAGTGGCGAGCGGAACAAGAAATGGGCTGCACAGCTTCCCTCGCAGGCAGATTCCCTCCTGCTGTGCCTACTTCTCCTGCCTAAGCGACCTGCTTTGTTTGGAGGCTGTTTGCGGACAGCAGCACACACAGCGGGAAGGTGCGCGCTGGCCAGCTCCAAGTCTCGGCAGATAGAAGCGCAAGCGAGGCACCTGCTCGCGGTTTGTCCCGGGCATGGGAAGCAGCATGCTGCATGCCCAGAAGACATCTCGCTCTGTCCTGCCTTCCTCGGGTCTGCTTCTGAGCACGGAGGCATGCCTACAAGCCAGCTGAGATGGGCTTTGCCTAAGAGTGAGGGAAGCGGCGAGCGGAACAAGAAGTGGGCTGCACAGCTTCCCTCGCAGGCAGATTCCCTCCTGGGGCGCTTACTTCTCTTGCCTTAGTGCCCTGCTTTGTTTCGAGGCTGTTTGCGGACAGCAGCACACACAGCGGGAAGGTGCGCGCTGGCCAGCTCCAAGTCTCGGCAGATAGAAGCGTAAGCGAGGCACCTGCTCGCGGTTTGTCCGGGCATGGGAAGCAGCATGCTGCGTGCCCAGAGTACTTCTCACACTGTCGTGCCTGCCACGGGGCTGCTTCTGAGCACGGAGGCATGCCTACAAGACAGCTGAGATGGGCTTTGCCTAAGAGTGAGGCAAGCGGCGAGCGGAACAAGGGATGTGCTGCACAGCTTCCCTCGCAGGCAGATTCCCTCCTGGGGCGCTTACTTCTCCTGCCTTAGTGCCCTGCTTTGTTTGGAGGCTGTTTGCGGACAGCAGCACACACAGCGGGAAGGTGCGCGCTGGCCAGCTCCAAGTCTCGGCAGATAGAAGCGCAAGCGAGGCACCTGCTCGCAGTTTGTCCCGAGCATGGGAAGCAGTATGCTGCGTGCCCAGCGTACTTCTCGCACTGTCCTGCCTGCCACGGGGCTGCTTCTGAGCACGGAGGCATGCCTACAAGACAGCTGAGATGGGCTTTGCCTAAGAGTGAGGGAAGTGGCGAGCGGAACAAGGGATGTGCTACACAGCTTCCCTCGCAGGCAGATTCCCTCCTGGGGCGCTTACTTCTCTTGCCTTAGCACCTGGCTTTGTTTGGAGGCAAGTGGTGGCTGCATGGCTGCTCTTTGCGGTTGTGAGGTGAGTGCTGCTTAAGGCCCTGAGAGGCCATTGTCAGGCCTGATAGCTGATATTTGTCGTTGGGAGGTGCCTTTGGCTGTGGCCATTGCTGCTGTGACTGCTGCCTTGTCAACAGTGTGTGAGAGGCCATATGTCTAGGCATCGTTGTGAGGTCCCTTGTGCCTCTGTGCCTTCTTCGGCAATGCCAGGCTGCGGTCTGGTGGTGGTGGTGGGTGTGAGGTGGCATGTGAAGCAGTGCCTGCTACGTGAGTGCTGGCTGCATGGCTGCTCTTTGCAGTTTTGAGGTGAGTGCTGCGTGAGGTCCTGAGATGTCACTGTCAGGGCAGGAAGTTGCTGTTTGTCATTGGGAGGTGCCTTTGGCTGTGGCCATTGCTGCTGTGTCTGCTGCCTTGTGGCACAATGTGTGAGAGGCTAAAATTGTTTTGTGATTGTGAGGTCCCTTGTGCCTCTGTGCCTTCATGGGCAGTGCCAGGATGCGATGTAGTGGTGGTGGTGGTTGTGAGGTGACATGTGAAGCAGTGCCTGCTAGGCGAGTGCTGGCTGCATGGCTGCTCTTTGCAGTTGTGAGGTGAGTGCTGTGTGAGGCCCTGAGAGGCCATTGTGAGGACAACAAGCTGTTGTTTGTCATTGGGAGGTGCGTTTTGCTGTAGCCATTGCTGCTGTGGCTGGTGGCTTGTGGCACAGTGTGTGAGAGGCCAGAATTGTTGTATGATTGTGAGGTCCCTTGTGCCTCTGTGCCTTCGTGCACAGTGCCAGGCTGCAATGTAGTGGTGGTGGTTGTGAGGTGACATGTGAAGCAGTGCCTGCTAGGCGAGTGCTGGCTGCATGGTTGCTCTTTGCAGTTGTGAGGTGAGTGCTGCTTAAGGCCCTGAGAGGCCATGGTCAGGAACGTCAGCTGCTGTTTGTCATTGGGAGGTGCCTTTGGCTGTGGCCAATGGTGCTGTCGCTGCTGCCTTGTCAACAGTGTGTTAGAGGATAGAATTGTTGTGTGATTGTGAGGTCCCTTGTGCCTCTGTGCCTTCGTGCACAGTGCCAGGCTGCGGGGTGCTGCTGTTGGTGGTTGTGAGGTGACATGTGAAGCAGTGCCTGCTAGGCGAGTGGTGGCTGCATGGCTGCTCTTTGCAGTTGTGAGGTGAGTGCTGCGTGAGGCCCTGAGAGGCCACTGTCAGGCCAGGAAGCTACTCTTTGTCATTGGGAGGTGCCTTTGGCTGTGGCCAATGGTGCTGTGGCTGCTGCCTTGTGGCACAGTGTGTGAGAGGCCAGAGCTCTAGGTAGCATTGTGAAGTCCCTTGTGCCTCTGTGCCTTCGCGGGTAGTGCCAAGCTGCGACGTAGTGGTGGTGGTGGTTGTGAGGTGACATGTGAAGCAGTGCCTGCTAGGCGAGTGCTGGCTGCATGGCTGCTCTTTGCAGTTGTGAGGTGAGTGCTTCATGAGGTCCTGAGAGGCCATTGTCAGGCCAGGAAGCTGCTGTTTGTCATTGGGAGGTGCCTTTGGCTGTGGCCAATGCTGCTGTGACTGTTGATTGTCAAGAGCGTGTGAGAGGCTACAATTGTTGTGTGACTGTGAGGTCCCTTGTGCCTCTGTGCCTTTGCGTGGAGTGCCAGGCTGTGGGGTGCTGCTGTTGGTGGTTGTGAGGTGACATGTGAAGCAGTGCCTGCTAGGCGAGTGCTGGCTGCATGGCTGCTCTTTGCAGTTGTGAGGTGAGTGCAGCGTTAGGCCCTGAGAGGCCATTGTGAGGACCACAAGCTGTTGTTTGCCATTGGGAGGTGCGTTTCGCTGTAGCCATTGCTGCTGTGGCTGGTGGCTTGTGGAAGAGTGTGTGAGAGGCCAGAATTGTTGTATGATTGTGAGGTCCCTTGTGCCTCTGTGTCTTCGTGGGAAGTGCCAGGCTGTGGGGTGCTGCTGTTGGTGGTTGTGAGGTGACATGTGAAGCAGTGCCTGCTAGGCGAGTGCTGGCTGCATGGCTGCTCTTTGCAGTTGTGAGGTGAGTGCTGCGTGAGGCCCTGAGAGGCCATTGTGAGGACAACAAGCTGGTGTTTGTCATTGGGAGGTGCGTTTCGCTGTAGCCATTGCTGCTGTGGCTGGTGGCTTGTGGAAGAGTGTGTGAGAGGCCAGAATTGTTGTATGATTGTGAGGTCCCTTGTGCCTCTGTGCCTTCGTGGGCATTGCAAGGCTGCGATGTAGTGGTGGTGGTGGTTGTGAGGTGACATGTGAAGCAGTGCCTTCTAGGCGAGTGCTGGCTGCATGGCTGCTTTTTGTAGTTGTGAGGTGAGTGCTTCGTGAGGCCCTGAGAGGCCACTGTCAGGCCAGCAAGCTACTGTTTGTCATTGGGAGGTGCCTTTTTCTGCGGCCATTGGTGCTGTGGCTGCTGCCTTGTCAACAGTGTGTGAGAGGCCAGAGCTCTAGGTAGCATTGTGAAGTCCCTTGTGCCTCTGTGCCTTCGCGGGCAGTGCCAGGCTGCGGTCTGGTGGTGGTGGTTGTGAGGTGACATGTGAAGCAGTGCCTGCTAGGCGAGTGCTGGCTGCATAGCTGCTCTTTGCAGTTGTGAGGTGAGTGCTGCGTGAGGCCCTGAGAGGCCATTGTGAGGACCACAAGATGGTGTTTGTCATTGGGAGGTGCGTTTTGCGGTGGCATGGCTGCTGTGGCTGGTGCCTTGTGGCACAGTGTGTGAGAGGCTAGAATTCTTGTATGATTGTGAGGTCCCTTGCGCCTCTCTGCCTTCGTGGGCAGTGCCAGGCTGCGATGTAGTGGTGGTGGTGGTTGTGAGGTGACATGTGAAGCAGTGCCTGCTAGGCGAGTGCTGGCTGCATGGCTGCTTTTTGCAGTTGTGAGGTGAGTGCTTCGTGAGGTCCTGAGAGACCATTGTCAGGCCAGGAAGCTGCTGTTTGTCGTTGGGAGGTGCCTTTTTCTGCGGCCATTGCTGCTGTGTCTGCTGTCTTGTGGCACAGTGTGTGAGAGGCCAGAGCTCTAGGCAGCATTGTGAAGTCCCTTGTGCCTCTGTGCCTTCGCGGGCAGTGCCAGGATGCGATGTAGTGGTGGTGGTGGTTGTGAGGTGACATGTGAAGCAGTGCCTGCTAGGCGAGTGCTGGCTGCATGGCTGCTTTTTGCAGTTGTGAGGTGAGTGCTTCGTGAGGTCCTGAGAGACCATTGTCAGGCCAGGAAGCTGTTGTTTGTCATTGGGAGGTGCCTTTTTCTGTGGCCATTGCTGCTGTTACTGCTGCCTTGTCAACAGTGTGTGAGAGGCCAGAATTCTTGTATGATTTTGAGGTCCCTTGTGCCTCTGTGCCTTTGTGTGGAGTGCCATGCTGCGGGGTTCTGCTGTTGGTGGTTGTGAGGTGACATGTGAAGCAGTGCTTGCTAGGCGAGTGCAGGCTGCATGGTTGCTCTTTGCAGTTTGAGGTGAGTGCTGCGTTAGGCCCTTAGAGGCCATTGTGAGGACCACAAGCTGTTGTTTGCCATTGGGAGGTGCGTTTCGCTGTAGCCATTGCTGCTGTGGTTGGTGGCTTGTGGAAGAGTGTGTGAGAGGCCAGAATTGTTGTATGATTGTGAGGTCCCTTGTGCCTCTGTGTCTTCGTGGGAAGTGCCAGGCTGTGGGGTGCTGCTGTTGGTGGTTGTGAGGTGACATGTGAAGCAGTGCCTGCTAGGCGAGTGCTGGCTGCATGGCTGCTCTTTGCAGTTGTGAGGTGAGTGCTTCGTGAGGTCCTGAGAGACCATTGTCAGGCCAGGAAGCTGCTGTTTGTCGTTGGGAGGTGCCTTTTTGTGCGGCCATTGCTGCTGTGTCTGCTGTCTTGTGGCACAGTGTGTGAGAGGCCAGAGCTCTAGGCAGCATTGTGAAGTCCCTTGTGCCTCTGTGCCTTCGCGGGCAGTGCCAGGATGCGATGTAGTGGTGGTGGTGTTTGTGAGGTGACATGTGAAGCAGTGCCTGCTAGGCGAGTGGTGGCTGCGTGTCTGGTCTTTGCAGTTGTGAGGTGAGTGCTGCGTTAGGCCCTGAGAGGCCATTGTAAGGACAACAAGCTGGTGTTTGTCATTGGGAGGTGCGTTTTGCGGTGGCCATTGCTGCTGTGGCTGGTGGCTTGTGGCACAGTGTGTGAGAGGCCAGAATTGTTGTATGATTGTGAGGTCCCTTGTGCCTCTGTGCCTTCGTGCACAGTGCCAGGCTGCAATGTAGTGGTGGTGGTTGTGAGGTGACATGTGAAGCAGTGCCTGCTAGGCGAGTGCTGGCTGCATGGCTGCTTTTTGCAGTTGTGAGGTGAGTGCTTCGTGAGGTCCTGAGAGGCCATTGTCAGGCCAGGAAGCTGCTGTTTGTCATTGAGAGGTGCCTTTGGCTGTGGCCAATGCTGCTGTGACTGTTGATTGTCAACAGCATGTGAGAGGCTAGAATTGTTGTCTGATTGTGAGGTCCCTTGTGCCTCTGTGCCTTTGCATGGAGTGCCAGGCTGTGGTCTGGTGGTGGTGGTGGGTGTGAGGTGACATGTGAAGCAGTGCCTGCTGTGCGAGTGCTGGCTGCATGGCTGCTCTTTGCAGTTGTGAGGTGAGTGCTGCGTGAGGCCCTGAGAGGCCACAGTCGGGCAGCAAGCTGCTGTTTGTCATTGGGACGTGCCTTTGGCTGTGGCCAATGCTGCTGTGACTGCTAACTTGTCAACAGCGTGTGAGAGGCTAGAATTGTTGTGTGACTGTGAGGTCCCTTGTGCCTCTGTGCCTTCGCGCGCAGTGCCAGGCTGCGGTCTGGTAGTGGTTGTGGGTGTGAGGTGGCATGTGAAGCAGTGCCTGCTAGGCGAGTGGTGGCTGCATGGCTGCTCTTTGCAGTTGTGAGGTGAGTGCTGCTTAAGGCCCTGAGAGGCCATTGTCAGGCCAGCAAGCTACTGTTTGTCATTGGGAGGTGCCTTTGGCTGTGGCCAATGGTGCTGTCACTGCTGCCTTGTCAACAGTGTGTTAGAGGATAGAATTGTTGTGTGATTGTGAGGTCCCTTGTGCCTCTGTGCCTTCGTGGGAAGTGCCAGGCTGTGGGGTGCTGCTGTTGGTGGTTGTGAGGTGACATGTGAAGCAGTGCCTGCTAGGCGAGTGGTGGCTGCATAGCTGCTCTTTGCAGTTGTGAGGTGAGTGCTGCTTGAGGCCCTGAGAGGCCATTGTGAGGACCACAAGCTTTTGTTTGTCATTGGGTGGTGCGTTTTGTTGTAGCCATTGCTGCTGTGGCTGGTGGCTTGTGGCACAGTGTGTGAGAGGCCAGAATTGTTGTATGATTGTGAGGTCCCTTGAGCCTCTGTGCCTTCACGCGTAGTGCCAGGCTGCGATGTAGTGGTGGTGGTGG
Source organism: Rhea pennata (assembly GCF_028389875.1). Lineage (NCBI taxonomy): Eukaryota > Metazoa > Chordata > Aves > Rheiformes > Rheidae > Rhea > Rhea pennata. The sequence goes on along the minus strand of NC_084671.1, from coordinate 30,450,894 downwards.
TTGTGAGGTGACATGTGAAGCAGTGCCTGCTAGGCGAGTGCTGGTTGCATGGCTGCTCTTTGCAGTTGTGAGGTGAGTGCTTCGTGAGGTCCTGAGAGGCCATTGTCAGGCCAGGAAGCTGCTGTTTGTCATTGGGAGGTGCCTTTGGCTGTGGCCAATGCTGCTGTGACTGTTGATTGTCAACAGCGTGTGAGAGGCTACAATTGTTGTGTGACTGTGTGGTCCCTTGTGCCTCTGTGCCTTTGCGTGGAGTGCCAGGCTGCGGTCTGGTGGTGGTGGTGGTTGTGAGGTGGCATGTGAAGCAGTGCCTGCTAGGCGAGTGCTGGCTTCATGGCTGCTCTTTGCAGTTGTGAGGTGAGTGCTGCGTGAGGCCCTGAGAGGCCACTGTCAGGCCATCAGCTGCTGTTTGTCATTGGGAGGTGCCTTTGGCTGTGGCCAATGGTGCTGTCGCTACTGCCTTGTGGCACAGTGTGTGAGAGGCCAGAGCTCTAGGCAGCATTGTGAAGTCCCTTGTGCCTCTGTGCCTTCATTGGCAGTGCCAGGCTGTGGTCTGGTGGTGGTGGTTGTGAGGTGACATGTGAAGCAGTGCCTGCTAGGCGAGTGGTGGCTGCGTGTCTGGTCTTTGCAGTTGTGAGGTGAGTGCTGCGTGAGGCCCTGAGAGGCCATTGTGAGAACAACAAGCTGTTGTTTGTCATTGGGAGGTGCGTTTTGCTGTAACCATTGCTGCTGTGGCTGGTGGCTTGTCAACAGTGTGTGAGAGGCTAAAATTGTTGTGTGATTGTGAGGTCCCTTGTGCCTCTGTGCCTTCGCGGGCAGTGCCAGGCTGCGATGTAGTGGTGGTGGTGGTTGTGAGGTGACATGTGAAGCAGTGCCTGCTAGGCGAGTGCTGGCTGCGTGTCTGCTCTTTGCAGTTGTGAGGTGAGTGCTGCTTTAGGCCCTGAGAGGCCACCGTCAGGCCAGGAAGCTGCTGTTTGTCATTGGGAGGTGCCTTTTTCTGTGGCCAATGCTGCTGTGACTGCTGCCTTGTCAACAGTGTGTGAGAGGCTAGAATTGTTGTGTGATTGTGAGGTCCCTCGTGCCTCTGTGCCTTTGCGTGGAGTGCCAGGCTGCTGGGTGCTGCTGTTGGTGGTTGTGAGGTGACATGTGAAGCAGTGCCTGCTGTGCGAGTGGTGGCTGCATGGCTACTCTTTGCAGTTGCTGCGTTAGGCTCTGAGAAGCCATTGTCAGGCCAGGAAGCTGCTGTTTGTCATTGGGAGGTGCCTTGTTCTGTGGCCATTGCTGCTGTTACTGCTGCCTTGTCAACAGTGTGTGGGAGGCCAGAATTCTTGTATGATTTTGAGGTCCCTCGTGCCTCTGTGGCTTTGCGTGGAGTGCCAGGCTGCTGGGTGCTGCTGTTGGTGGTTGTGAGGTGACATGTGAAGCAGTGCCTGCTAGGCGAGTGGTGGCTGCATGGCTACTCTTTGCAGTTGCTGCGTTAGGCTCTGAGAAGCCATTGTCAGGCCAGGAAGCTGCTGTTTGTCATTGGGAGGTGCCTTTTTCTGTGGCCATTGCTGCTGTTACTGCTGCCTTGTCAACAGTGTGTGGGAGGCCAGAATTCTTGTATGATTTTGAGGTCCCTTGTGCCTCTGTGCCTTTGCGTGGAGTGCCATGCTGCGGGGTGCTGCTGTTGGTGGTTGTGAGGTGACATGTGAAGCAGTGCTTGCTAGGCGAGTGCAGGCTGCATGGTTGCTCTTTGCAGTTTGAGGTGAGTGCTGCGTTAGGCCCTGAGAGGCCATTGTGAGGACCACAAGCTGTTGTTTGCCATTGGGAGGTGCGTTTCGCTGTAGCCATTGCTGCTGTGGCTGGTGGCTTGTGGAAGAGTGTGTGAGAGGCCAGAATTGTTGTATGATTGTGAGGTCCCTTGTGCCTCTGTGTCTTCGTGGGAAGTGCCAGGCTGTGGGGTGCTGCTGTTGGTGGTTGTGAGGTGACATGTGAAGCAGTGCCTGCTAGGCGAGTGCTGGCTGCATGGCTGCTCTTTGCAGTTGTGAGGTGAGTGCTGCGTGAGGCCCTGAGAGGCCATTGTGAGGACAACAAGCTGGTGTTTGTCATTGGGAGGTGCGTTTCGCTGTAGCCATTGCTGCTGTGGCTGGTGGCTTGTGGAAGAGTGTGTGAGAGGCCAGAATTGTTGTATGATTGTGAGGTCCCTTGTGCCTCTGTGCCTTCGTGGGCATTGCAAGGCTGCGATGTAGTGGTGGTGGTGGTTGTGAGGTGACATGTGAAGCAGTGCCTTCTAGGCGAGTGCTGGCTGCATGGCTGCTTTTTGTAGTTGTGAGGTGAGTGCTTCGTGAGGCCCTGAGAGGCCACTGTCAGGCCAGCAAGCTACTGTTTGTCATTGGGAGGTGCCTTTTTCTGCGGCCATTGGTGCTGTGGCTGCTGCCTTGTCAACAGTGTGTGAGAGGCCAGAGCTCTAGGTAGCATTGTGAAGTCCCTTGTGCCTCTGTGCCTTCGCGGGCAGTGCCAGGCTGCGGTCTGGTGGTGGTGGTTGTGAGGTGACATGTGAAGCAGTGCCTGCTAGGCGAGTGCTGGCTGCATAGCTGCTCTTTGCAGTTGTGAGGTGAGTGCTGCGTGAGGCCCTGAGAGGCCATTGTGAGGACCACAAGATGGTGTTTGTCATTTGGAGGTGCGTTTTGCGGTGGCATGGCTGCTGTGGCTGGTGCCTTGTGGCACAGTGTGTGAGAGGCTAGAATTCTTGTATGATTGTGAGGTCCCTTGCGCCTCTCTGCCTTCGTGGGCAGTGCCAGGCTGCGATGTAGTGGTGGTGGTGGTTGTGAGGTGACATGTGAAGCAGTGCCTGCTAGGCGAGTGGTGGCTGCGTGTCTGGTCTTTGCAGTTGTGAGGTGAGTGCTGCGTGAGGCCCTGAGAGGCCATTGTGAGAACAACAAGCTGTTGTTTGTCATTGGGAGGTGCGTTTTGCTGTAACCATTGCTGCTGTGGCTGGTGGCTTGTCAACAGTGTGTGAGAGGCTAAAATTGTTGTGTGATTGTGAGGTCCCTTGTGCCTCTGTGCCTTCGCGGGCAGTGCCAGGCTGCGATGTAGTGGTGGTGGTGGTTGTGAGGTGACATGTGAAGCAGTGCCTGCTAGGCGAGTGCTGGCTGCGTGTCTGCTCTTTGCAGTTGTGAGGTGAGTGCTGCTTTAGGCCCTGAGAGGCCACCGTCAGGCCAGGAAGCTGCTGTTTGTCATTGGGAGGTGCCTTTTTCTGTGGCCAATGCTGCTGTGACTGCTGCCTTGTCAACAGTGTGTGAGAGGCTAGAATTGTTGTGTGATTGTGAGGTCCCTCGTGCCTCTGTGCCTTTGCGTGGAGTGCCAGGCTGCTGGGTGCTGCTGTTGGTGGTTGTGAGGTGACATGTGAAGCAGTGCCTGCTGTGCGAGTGGTGGCTGCATGGCTACTCTTTGCAGTTGCTGCGTTAGGCTCTGAGAAGCCATTGTCAGGCCAGGAAGCTGCTGTTTGTCATTGGGAGGTGCCTTTTTCTGTGGCCATTGCTGCTGTTACTGCTGCCTTGTCAACAGTGTGTGGGAGGCCAGAATTCTTGTATGATTTTGAGGTCCCTCGTGCCTCTGTGGCTTTGTGTGGAGTGCCAGGCTGCTGGGTGCTGCTGTTGGTGGTTGTGAGGTGACATGTGAAGCAGTGCCTGCTAGGCGAGTGGTGGCTGCATGGCTACTCTTTGCAGTTGCTGCGTTAGGCTCTGAGAAGCCATTGTCAGGCCAGGAAGCTGCTGTTTGTCATTGGGAGGTGCCTTTTTCTGTGGCCATTGCTGCTGTTACTGCTGCCTTGTCAACAGTGTGTGGGAGGCCAGAATTCTTGTATGATTTTGAGGTCCCTTGTGCCTCTGTGCCTTTGCGTGGAGTGCCATGCTGCGGGGTGCTGCTGTTGGTGGTTGTGAGGTGACATGTGAAGCAGTGCTTGCTAGGCGAGTGCAGGCTGCATGGTTGCTCTTTGCAGTTTGAGGTGAGTGCTGCGTTAGGCCCTGAGAGGCCATTGTGAGGACCACAAGCTGTTGTTTGCCATTGGGAGGTGCGTTTCGCTGTAGCCATTGCTGCTGTGGCTGGTGGCTTGTGGAAGAGTGTGTGAGAGGCCAGAATTCTTGTATGATTGTGAGGTCCCTTGTGCCTCTGTGTCTTCGTGGGAAGTGCCAGGCTGTGGGGTGCTGCTGTTGGTGGTTGTGAGGTGACATGTGAAGCAGTGCCTGCTAGGCGAGTGCTGGCTGCATGGCTGCTCTTTGCAGTTGTGAGGTGAGTGCTGCGTGAGGCCCTGAGAGGCCATTGTGAGGACAACAAGCTGGTGTTTGTCATTGGGAGGTGCGTTTCGCTGTAGCCATTGCTGCTGTGGCTGGTGGCTTGTGGAAGAGTGTGTGAGAGGCCAGAATTGTTGTATGATTGTGAGGTCCCTTGTGCCTCTGTGCCTTCGTGGGCATTGCAAGGCTGCGATGTAGTGGTGGTGGTGGTTGTGAGGTGACATGTGAAGCAGTGCCTTCTAGGCGAGTGCTGGCTGCATGGCTGCTTTTTGTAGTTGTGAGGTGAGTGCTTCGTGAGGCCCTGAGAGGCCACTGTCAGGCCAGCAAGCTACTGTTTGTCATTGGGAGGTGCCTTTTTCTGCGGCCATTGGTGCTGTGGCTGCTGCCTTGTCAACAGTGTGTGAGAGGCCAGAGCTCTAGGTAGCATTGTGAAGTCCCTTGTGCCTCTGTGCCTTCGCGGGCAGTGCCAGGCTGCGGTCTGGTGGTGGTGGTTGTGAGGTGACATGTGAAGCAGTGCCTGCTAGGCGAGTGCTGGCTGCATAGCTGCTCTTTGCAGTTGTGAGGTGAGTGCTGCGTGAGGCCCTGAGAGGCCATTGTGAGGACCACAAGATGGTGTTTGTCATTGGGAGGTGCGTTTTGCGGTGGCATGGCTGCTGTGGCTGGTGCCTTGTGGCACAGTGTGTGAGAGGCTAGAATTCTTGTATGATTGTGAGGTCCCTTGCGCCTCTCTGCCTTCGTGGGCAGTGCCAGGCTGCGATGTAGTGGTGGTGGTGGTTGTGAGGTGACATGTGAAGCAGTGCCTGCTAGGCGAGTGCTGGCTGCATGGCTGCTTTTTGCAGTTGTGAGGTGAGTGCTTCGTGAGGTCCTGAGAGACCATTGTCAGGCCAGGAAGCTGCTGTTTGTCGTTGGGAGGTGCCTTTTTCTGCGGCCATTGCTGCTGTGTCTGCTGTCTTGTGGCACAGTGTGTGAGAGGCCAGAGCTCTAGGCAGCATTGTGAAGTCCCTTGTGCCTCTGTGCCTTCGCGGGCAGTGCCAGGATGCGATGTAGTGGTGGTGGTGGTTGTGAGGTGACATGTGAAGCAGTGCCTGCTAGGCGAGTGCTGGCTGCATGGCTGCTTTTTGCAGTTGTGAGGTGAGTGCTTCGTGAGGTCCTGAGAGACCATTGTCAGGCCAGGAAGCTGTTGTTTGTCATTGGGAGGTGCCTTTTTCTGTGGCCATTGCTGCTGTTACTGCTGCCTTGTCAACAGTGTGTGAGAGGCCAGAATTCTTGTATGATTTTGAGGTCCCTTGTGCCTCTGTGCCTTTGTGTGGAGTGCCATGCTGCGGGGTTCTGCTGTTGGTGGTTGTGAGGTGACATGTGAAGCAGTGCTTGCTAGGCGAGTGCAGGCTGCATGGTTGCTCTTTGCAGTTTGAGGTGAGTGCTGCGTTAGGCCCTGAGAGGCCATTGTGAGGACCACAAGCTGTTGTTTGCCATTGGGAGGTGCATTTCGCTGTAGCCATTGCTGCTGTGGCTGGTGGCTTGTGGAAGAGTGTGTGAGAGGCCAGAATTGTTGTATGATTGTGAGGTCCCTTGTGCCTCTGTGTCTTCGTGGGAAGTGCCAGGCTGTGGGGTGCTGCTGTTGGTGGTTGTGAGGTGACATGTGAAGCAGTGCCTGCTAGGCGAGTGCTGGCTGCATGGCTGCTCTTTGCAGTTGTGAGGTGAGTGCTTCGTGAGGTCCTGAGAGACCATTGTCAGGCCAGGAAGCTGCTGTTTGTCGTTGGGAGGTGCCTTTTTGTGCGGCCATTGCTGCTGTGTCTGCTGTCTTGTGGCACAGTGTGTGAGAGGCCAGAGCTCTAGGCAGCATTGTGAAGTCCCTTGTGCCTCTGTGCCTTCGCGGGCAGTGCCAGGATGCGATGTAGTGGTGGTGGTGTTTGTGAGGTGACATGTGAAGCAGTGCCTGCTAGGCGAGTGGTGGCTGCGTGTCTGGTCTTTGCAGTTGTGAGGTGAGTGCTGCGTTAGGCCCTGAGAGGCCATTGTAAGGACAACAAGCTGGTGTTTGTCATTGGGAGGTGCGTTTTGCGGTGGCCATTGCTGCTGTGGCTGGTGGCTTGTGGCACAGTGTGTGAGAGGCCAGAATTGTTGTATGATTGTGAGGTCCCTTGTGCCTCTGTGCCTTCGTGCACAGTGCCAGGCTGCAATGTAGTGGTGGTGGTTGTGAGGTGACATGTGAAGCAGTGCCTGCTAGGCGAGTGCTGGCTGCATGGCTGCTTTTTGCAGTTGTGAGGTGAGTGCTTCGTGAGGTCCTGAGAGGCCATTGTCAGGCCAGGAAGCTGCTGTTTGTCATTGAGAGGTGCCTTTGGCTGTGGCCAATGCTGCTGTGACTGTTGATTGTCAACAGCATGTGAGAGGCTAGAATTGTTGTCTGATTGTGAGGTCCCTTGTGCCTCTGTGCCTTTGCATGGAGTGCCAGGCTGTGGTCTGGTGGTGGTGGTGGGTGTGAGGTGACATGTGAAGCAGTGCCTGCTGTGCGAGTGCTGGCTGCATGGCTGCTCTTTGCAGTTGTGAGGTGAGTGCTGCGTGAGGCCCTGAGAGGCCACAGTCGGGCAGCAAGCTGCTGTTTGTCATTGGGACGTGCCTTTGGCTGTGGCCAATGCTGCTGTGACTGCTAACTTGTCAACAGCGTGTGAGAGGCTAGAATTGTTGTGTGACTGTGAGGTCCCTTGTGCCTCTGTGCCTTCGCGCGCAGTGCCAGGCTGCGGTCTGGTAGTGGTTGTGGGTGTGAGGTGGCATGTGAAGCAGTGCCTGCTAGGCGAGTGGTGGCTGCATGGCTGCTCTTTGCAGTTGTGAGGTGAGTGCTGCTTAAGGCCCTGAGAGGCCATTGTCAGGCCAGCAAGCTACTGTTTGTCATTGGGAGGTGCCTTTGGCTGTGGCCAATGGTGCTGTCACTGCTGCCTTGTCAACAGTGTGTTAGAGGATAGAATTGTTGTGTGATTGTGAGGTCCCTTGTGCCTCTGTGCCTTCGTGGGAAGTGCCAGGCTGTGGGGTGCTGCTGTTGGTGGTTGTGAGGTGACATGTGAAGCAGTGCCTGCTAGGCGAGTGGTGGCTGCATAGCTGCTCTTTGCAGTTGTGAGGTGAGTGCTGCTTGAGGCCCTGAGAGGCCATTGTGAGGACCACAAGCTTTTGTTTGTCATTGGGTGGTGCGTTTTGTTGTAGCCATTGCTGCTGTGGCTGGTGGCTTGTGGCACAGTGTGTGAGAGGCCAGAATTGTTGTATGATTGTGAGGTCCCTTGAGCCTCTGTGCCTTCACGCGTAGTGCCAGGCTGCGATGTAGTGGTGGTGGTGGTTGTGAGGTGACATGTGAAGCAGTGCCTGCTAGGCGAGTGCTGGTTGCATGGCTGCTCTTTGCAGTTGTGAGGTGAGTGCTTCGTGAGGTCCTGAGAGGCCATTGTCAGGCCAGGAAGCTGCTGTTTGTCATTGGGAGGTGCCTTTGGCTGTGGCCAATGCTGCTGTGACTGTTGATTGTCAACAGCGTGTGAGAGGCTACAATTGTTGTGTGACTGTGTGGTCCCTTGTGCCTCTGTGCCTTTGCGTGGAGTGCCAGGCTGCGGTCTGGTGGTGGTGGTGGTTGTGAGGTGGCATGTGAAGCAGTGCCTGCTAGGCGAGTGCTGGCTTCATGGCTGCTCTTTGCAGTTGTGAGGTGAGTGCTGCGTGAGGCCCTGAGAGGCCACTGTCAGGCCATCAGCTGCTGTTTGTCATTGGGAGGTGCCTTTGGCTGTGGCCAATGGTGCTGTCGCTACTGCCTTGTGGCACAGTGTGTGAGAGGCCAGAGCTCTAGGCAGCATTGTGAAGTCCCTTGTGCCTCTGTGCCTTCATTGGCAGTGCCAGGCTGTGGTCTGGTGGTGGTGGTTGTGAGGTGACATGTGAAGCAGTGCCTGCTAGGCGAGTGGTGGCTGCGTGTCTGGTCTTTGCAGTTGTGAGGTGAGTGCTGCGTGAGGCCCTGAGAGGCCATTGTGAGAACAACAAGCTGTTGTTTGTCATTGGGAGGTGCGTTTTGCTGTAACCATTGCTGCTGTGGCTGGTGGCTTGTCAACAGTGTGTGAGAGGCTAAAATTGTTGTGTGATTGTGAGGTCCCTTGTGCCTCTGTGCCTTCGCGGGCAGTGCCAGGCTGCGGGGTTCTGCTGTTGATGGTTGTGAGGTGACATGTGAAGCAGTGCCTGCTAGGCGAGTGCTGGCTGCGTGTCTGCTCTTTGCAGTTGTGAGGTGAGTGCTGCTTTAGGCCCTGAGAGGCCACCGTCAGGCCAGGAAGCTGCTGTTTGTCATTGGGAGGTGCCTTTTTCTGTGGCCAATGCTGCTGTGACTGCTGCCTTGTCAACGGTGTGTGAGAGGCTAGAATTGTTGTGTGATTGTGAGGTCCCTCGTGCCTCTGTGCCTTTGCGTGGAGTGCCAGGCTGCTGGGTGCTGCTGTTGGTGGTTGTGAGGTGACATGTGAAGCAGTGCCTGCTGTGCGAGTGGTGGCTGCATGGCTACTCTTTGCAGTTGCTGCGTTAGGCTCTGAGAAGCCATTGTCAGGCCAGGAAGCTGCTGTTTGTCATTGGGAGGTGCCTTTTTCTGTGGCCATTGCTGCTGTTACTGCTGCCTTGTCAACAGTGTGTGGGAGGCCAGAATTCTTGTATGATTTTGAGGTCCCTCGTGCCTCTGTGGCTTTGCGTGGAGTGCCAGGCTGCTGGGTGCTGCTGTTGGTGGTTGTGAGGTGACATGTGAAGCAGTGCCTGCTAGGCGAGTGGTGGCTGCATGGCTACTCTTTGCAGTTGCTGCGTTAGGCTCTGAGAAGCCATTGTCAGGCCAGGAAGCTGCTGTTTGTCATTGGGAGGTGCCTTTTTCTGTGGCCATTGCTGCTGTTACTGCTGCCTTGTCAACAGTGTGTGGGAGGCCAGAATTCTTGTATGATTTTGAGGTCCCTTGTGCCTCTGTGCCTTTGCGTGGAGTGCCATGCTGCGGGGTGCTGCTGTTGGTGGTTGTGAGGTGACATGTGAAGCAGTGCTTGCTAGGCGAGTGCAGGCTGCATGGTTGCTCTTTGCAGTTTGAGGTGAGTGCTGCGTTAGGCCCTGAGAGGCCATTGTGAGGACCACAAGCTGTTGTTTGCCATTGGGAAGTTCGTTTTGCTGTGGCCATTGCTGCTGTGGCTGCTGCCTTGTGGCACAGTGTGTGAGAGGCCAGAGCTCTAGGCAGCATTGTGAAGTCCCTTGTGCCTCTGTGCCTCAGCGGGCAGTGCCAGGCTGCGGTGTGGTGGTGGTGGTGGGTCTGAGGTGGCATGTGAAGCAGTGCCTGCTAGGCGAGTGGTGGCTGCATGGCTGCTCTTTGCAGTTGTGAGGTGAGTGCTGCTTGAGGCCCTGAGAGGCCATTGTCAGGGCCATCAGCTGCTGTTTGTCATTGGGAGGTGCGTTTTGCGGTGGCATGGCTGCTGTGGCTAGTGGCTTGTGGCACAGTGTGTGAGAGGCCAGAATTGTTGTGTGACTGTGAGGTCCATTGTGCCTCTATGCCTTTGCGGGCAGTGCCAGGCTGCGATGTAGTGGTGGTGGTGGTTGTGAAGTGACATGTGAAGCAGTGCCTGCTAGGCGAGTGCTGGCTGCCTGGTTGCTCTTTGCAGTTGTGAGGTGAGTGCTGCGTGAGGTCCTGAGAGGCCATTGTCAGGCCAGGAAGCTGCTGTTTGTCATTGGGAGGTGCCTTTTTCTGTGGCCATTGCTGCTGTGGCTGCTGCCTTGTCAACAGTGTGTGAGAGGCCAGAGCTGTATGCAGCATTGTGAGGTCCCTTGTGCCTCTGTGCCTTCGTTGGCAGTGCCAGGCTGCTGGGTGCTGCTGTTGGTGGTTGTGAGGTGACATGTGAAGCAGTGCCTGCTAGGTGAGTGCTGGTTGCATGACTGCTTTTTGCAGAAGTGAGGTGAGTTTTGTGTGAGGCCCTGAGAGGCCACCGTCAGGCCAGGAAGCTGCTGTTTGTCATTGGGAGGTGCCTTTGGCTGTGGCCAATGCTGCTGTGACTGTGGATTGTCAACAGCGTGTGAGAGGCTAGAATTGTTGTGTGACTGTGAGGTCCCTTGTGCCTCTGTGCCTTCGCGCGCAGTGCCAGGCTGCGGTCTGGTGGTGGTGGTGGTGGGTGTGAGGTGGCATGTGAAGCAGTGCCTGCTAGGCGAGTGGTGGCTGCATGGCTGCTCTTTGCAGTTGTGAGGTGAGTGCTGCGTGAGGCCCTGAGAGGCCACAGTCGGGCAGCAAGCTGCTGTTTGTCGTTGGAGGGTGCCTTTGTCTGTGACCATTGCTACTGTGTCTGCTGCCTTGTGGCACAGTGTGTGAGAGGCCAGAGCTCTAGGCAGCATTGTGAGGTCCCTTGTGCCTCTGTGCCTCAGCGGGCAGTGCCAGGCTGCGGGATGCTGCTGTTGGTGGTTGTGAGGTTACATGTGAAGCAGTGCCTGCTGTGCGAGTGCAGGCTGCATGGTTGCTCTTTGCAGTTGTGAGGTGAGTGCTTCGTGAGGTCCTGAGAGGTCATTGTCAGGCCAGGAAGCTGCTGTTTGTCATTGGGAGGTGCCTTTTTCTGTGGCCATTGCTGCTGTGGCTGCTGCCTTGTCAACAGTGTGTGAGAGGCCAGAGCTCTAGGCAGCATTGTGAAGTCCCTTGTGCCTCTGTGCCTTTGTTGGCAGTGCCAGGCTGCGGGGTGCTGCTGTTGGTGGTTGTGAGGTGACATGTGAAGCAGTGCCTGCTGTGCGAGTGCTGGCTGCATGGCTGCTCTTTGCAGTTGTGAGGTGAGTGCTGCTTAAGGCCCTGAGAGGCCATCGTCAGGCCAGGAAACTGCTGTTTGTCATTGGGAGGTGCCTTTTTCTGTGGCCAGTGCTGCTGTGACTGCTGCCTTGTCAACAGTGTGTTAGAGAATACAATTGTTGTGTGATTGTGAGGTCCCTTGTGCCTCTGTGCCTTCTTGGGCAGTGCCAGGCTGCGGGGTGCTGCTGTTGGTGTTTGTGAGGTGACATGTGAAGCAGTGCCTGCTAGGCGAGTGGTGGCTGCATGGCTGCTCTTTGCAGTTGTGAGGTGAGTGTTGCGTGAGGCCCTGAGAGGCCACTGTCAGGCCAGCAAGCTACTGTTTGTCATTGGGAGGTGCCTTTTTCTGTGGCCAATGGTGCTGTCGCTGCTGCCTTGTGGCACAGTGTGTGAGAGGCAAAATCTATAGCTAGCATTGTGACGTTCCTTGTGCCTCTGTGCCTTCGTGGGAAGTGCCAGGCTATGGGGTGCTGTTGTTGGTGGTTGTGAGGTGACATGTGAAGCAGTGCCTGCTAGGCGAGTGTTGACTGCATGACTGCTCTTTGCAGTTGTTGTGTTAGGCTCTGAGAGGCCATTGTCAGGCCAGTAAGCTGCTGTTTGTCGTTGGGCGGTGCCTTTGGCTGTGGCCATTGCTGCTGTGTCTGCTGCCTTGTGGCACAGTGTGTGAGAGGCCAGAGCTCTAGGCAGCATTGTGAAGTCCCTTGTGCCTCTGTGCCTCAGCGGGCAGAGCCCGGATGCGATGTAGTGGTGGTGGTGGTTGTGAGGTGACATGTGAAGCAGTGCCTGCTGGGCGAGTGCTGGCTGCATGGTTGCTCTTTGCAGTTGTGAGGTGAGTGCTGCTTAAGGCCTTGAGAGGCCATTGTCAGGACCGTCAGCTGCTGTTTGTCATTGGGAGGTGCCTTTTTCTGTGGCCATTGCTGCTGTGGCTGCTGCCTTGTCAACAGTGTGTGAGAGGCCAGAGCTGTATGCAGCATTGTGAAGTCCCTTGTGCCTCTGTGCCTTCGTTGGCAGTGCCAGGCTGCGGGGTGCTGCTGTTGGTGGTTGTGAGGTGACATGTGAAGCAGTGCCTGCTGTCCGAGTGCTGGCTGCATGGCTGCTCTTTGCAGTTTGAGGTGAGTGCTGCGTGAGGCCCTGAGAGGCCACTGTCAGGCCAGCAAGCTACTCTTTGTCATTGGGAGGTGCCATTGGCTGTGGCCAATGGTGCTGTGGCTGCTGCCTTGTGGCACAGTGTGTGAGATGCCAGATCTCTAGGTAGCATTGTGAAGTCCCTTGTGCCTCTGTGCCTTCGCGGGCAGTGCCAAGCTGCGGTCTGGTGGTGGTGGTGGGTGTGAGGTGGCATGTGAAGCAGTGCCTGCTAGGCGAGTGCTGGCTGCATGGCTGCTCTTTGCAGTTGTGAGGTGAGTGCTGCGTGAGGCCCTGAGAGGCCACAGTCGGACAGCAAGCTGCTGTTTGTCGTTGGGCGGTGCCTTTGGCTGTGGCCAATGCTGCTGTGACTGCTGCCTTGTCAACGGCGTGTGAGAGGCTAGAATTGTTGTGTGACTGTGAGGTCCCTTGTGCCTCTGTGCCTTCGCGGGCAGTGTCAGGCTGCGGGGTGCTGCTGTTGGTGGTTGTGAGGTGACATGTGAAGCAGTGCCTGCTGTGCGAGTGCTGGCTGCATGGCTGCTCTTTGCAGTTGTGAGGTGAGTGCTGCTTTAGGCCCTGAGAGGCCATCGTCAGGCCAGGAAGCTGCTGTTTGTCATTGGGAGGTGCCTTTTTCTGTGGCCAGTGCTGCTGTGACTGCTGCCTTGTCAACAGCGTGTGAGAGGCTAGAATTGTTGTGTGACTGTGAGGTCCCTTGTGCCTCTGTGCCTTCGCGCGCAGTGTCAGGCTGTGGTCTGGTGGTGGTGGTGGGTGTGAGGTGACATGTGAAGCAGTGCCTGCTAGGCGAGTGGTGGCTGCATGGCTGCTCTTTGCAGTTGTGAGGTGAGTGCTGCGTGAGGCCCTGAGAGGCCATTGTGAGGACCACAAGCTGGTATTTGTCATTGGGAGGTGCCTTTTTCTGCGGCCATTGCTGCTGTTACTGCTGCCTTGTCAACAGTGTGTGAGAGGCCAGAATTGTTGTATGATTGTGAGGTCCCTTGTGCCTCTGTGCCTTTGCGTGGAGTGCCAGGCTGCGGGGTGCTGCTGTTGGTGGTTGTGAGGTGACATGTGAAGCAGTGCCTGCTAGGCGAGTGCTGGCTGCATGACTGCTTTTTGCAGTTGTGAGGTGAGTGCTGTGTGAGGCCCTGAGAGGCCACCGTCAGGCCAGGAAGCTGCTGTTTGTCATTGGGAGGTGCCTTTTTCTGTGGCCAATGCTGCTGTGACTGTTGCCTTGTCAACAGCGTGTGAGAGGCTAGAATTGTTGTGTGACTGTGAGGTCCCTTGTGCCTCTGTGCCTTCGCGCGCAGTGTCAGGCTGTGGTCTGGTGGTGGTGGTGGGTGTGAGGTGACATGTGAAGCAGTGCCTGCTAGGCGAGTGGTGGCTGCATGGCTGCTCTTTGCAGTTGTGAGGTGAGTGCTGCGTGAGGCCCTGAGAGGCCACAGTCGGGCAGCAAGCTGCTGTTTGTCGTTGGAGGGTGCCTTATACTGTGTCCATTGCTACTGTGTCTGCTGACTTGTGGCACAGTGTGTGAGAGGCCATATGTCTAGGCATCGTTGTGAGGTCCCTTGTGCCTCTGTGCCTCAGCGGGCAGTGCCAGGCTGCGGGATGCTGCTGTTGGTGGTTGTGAGGTGACATGTGAAGCAGTGCCTGCTGTGCGAGTGCAGGCTGCATGGTTGCTCTTTGCAGTTTGAGGTGAGTGCAGCGTTAGGCCCTGAGAGGCCATTGTGAGGACCACAAGCTGTTGTTTGTCATTGGGAGGTTCGTTTTTCTGTGGCCATTGGTGCTGTGGCTGCTGCCTTGTGGCACAGTGTGTGAGAGGCCAGAGCTCTAGGTAGCATTGTGAAGTCCCTTGTGCCTCTGTGCCTCAGCGGGCAGTGCCAGGCTGCGGTCTGGTGGTGGTGGTGGTTGTGAGGTGACATGTGTAGCAGTGCCTGCTAGGCGAGTGCTGGCTGCATGGCTGCTCTTTGCAGTTGTGAGGTGAGTGCTGCGTGAGGCCCTGAGAGGCCATTGTCAGGGCCATCAGCTGCTGTTTGTCATTGGGAGGTGCGTTTTGCGGTGGCCATTGCTGCTGTGGCTGGTGGCTTGTGGCACATTGTGTGAGAGGCCAGAATTGTTGTATGATTGTGAGGTCCCTTGTGCCTTTGTGCCTTTGCGGGCAGTGCCAGGCTGCGATGTAGTGGTGGTGGTGGTTGTGAAGTGACATGTGAAGCAGTGCCTGCTAGGCGAGTGCTGGCTGCATGGCTGCTTTTTGCAGTTGTGAGGTGAGTTCTGCGTGAGGTCCTGAGAGGTCATTGTCAGGCCAGGAAGCTGCTGTTTGTCGTTGGGAGGTGCGTTTTGCTGTAGCCATTGCTGCTGTGGCTGCTGCCTTGTGGCACAGTGTGGGAGAGGCTAAAATTGTTGTGTGATTGTGAGGTCCCTTGTGCCTCTGTGCCTTCGCGGGCAGTGCCAGGCTGCGGGGTTCTGCTGTTGATGGTTGTGAGGTGGCATGTGAAGCAGTGCCTGCTAGGCGAGTGCTGGCTGCGTGTCTGCTCTTTGCAGTTGTGAGGTGAGTGCTGCTTTAGGCCCTGAGAGGCCACCTTCAGGCCAGGAAGCTGCTGTTTGTCATTGGGAGGTGCCTTTTTCTGTGGCCAATGCTGCTGTGACTGCTGCCTTGTCAACAGTGTGTTAGAGGCTAGAATTGTTGTGTGATTGTGAGGTCCCTCGTGCCTCTGTGCCTTTGCGTGGAGTGCCAGGCTGCTGGGTGCTGCTGTTGGTGGTTGTGAGGTGACATGTGAAGCAGTGCCTGCTGTGCGAGTGGTGGCTGCATGGCTACTCTTTGCAGTTGTTGCGTTAGGCTCTGAGAAGCCATTGTCAGGCCAGGAAGCTGCTGTTTGTCGTTGAGAGGTGCCTTTTTCTGTGGCCAATGGTGCTGTTACTGCTGCCTTGTCAACAGTGTGTGAGAGGCCAGAATTCTTGTATGATTTTGAGGTCCCTTGTGCCTCTGTGCCTTCGCGGGCAGTGCCATGCTGCGGGGTGCTGCTGTTGGTGGTTGTGAGGTGACATGTGAAGCAGTGCCTGCTAGGCGAGTGCAGGCTTCATGGCTGCTCTTTGCAGTTTGAGGTGAGTGCTGCGTTAGGCCCTGAGAGGCCATTGTGAGGACCACAAGCTGTTGTTTGCCATTGGGAGGTTCGTTTTGCTGTGGCCATTGCTGCTGTGGCTGCTGCCTCTGGCACAGTGTGTGAGAGGCCAGAGCTCTAGGCAGCATTGTGAAGTCCCTTGTGCCTCTGTGCCTCAGCGGGCAGTGCCAGGCTGCGGTGTGGTGGTGGTGGGGGGTCTGAGGTGGCATGTGAAGCAGTGCCTGCTAGGCGAGTGCTGGCTGCATGGCTGCTTTTTGCAGTTGTGAGGTGAGTTCTGCGTGAGGTCCTGAGAGGTCATTGTCAGGCCAGGAAGCTGCTGTTTGTCATTGGGAGGTGCCTTTTTCTGTGGCCATTGCTGCTGTGGCTGCTGCCTTGTCAACAGTGTGTGAGAGGCCAGAGCTCTAGGCAGCATTGTGAAGTCCCTTGTGCCTCTGTGCCTTCGTTGGCAGTGCCAGGCTGCGGGGTGCTGCTGTTGGTGGTTGTGAGGTGACATGTGAAGCAGTGCCTGCTGTGCGAGTGCTGGCTGCATGGCTGCTCTTTGCAGTTGTGAGGTGAGTGCTGCTTTAGGCCCTGAGAGGCCATCGTCAGGCCAGGAAGCTGCTGTTTGTCATTGGGAGGTGCCTTTTTCTGTGGCCAGTGCTGCTGTGACTGCTGCCTTGTCAACAGCGTGTGAGAGGCTAGAATTGTTGTGTGACTGTGAGGTCCCTTGTGCCTCTGTGCCTTCGCGCGCAGTGTCAGGCTGTGGTCTGGTGGTGGTGGTGGGTGTGAGGTGACATGTGAAGCAGTGCCTGCTAGGCGAGTGGTGGCTGCATGGCTGCTCTTTGCAGTTGTGAGGTGAGTGCTGCGTGAGGCCCTGAGAGGCCACAGTCGGGCAGCAAGCTGCTGTTTGTCGTTGGAAGGTGCCTTATACTGTGTCCATTGCTACTGTGTCTGCTGACTTGTGGCACAGTGTGTGAGAGGCCATATGTCTAGGCATCGTTGTGAGGTCCCTTGTGCCTCTGTGCCTCAGCGGGCAGTGCCAGGCTGCGGGATGCTGCTGTTGGTGGTTGTGAGGTGACATGTGAAGCAGTGCCTGCTGTGCGAGTGCAGGCTGCATGGTTGCTCTTTGCAGTTTGAGGTGAGTGCAGCGTTAGGCCCTGAGAGGCCATTGTGAGGACCACAAGCTGTTGTTTGTCATTGGGAGGTTCGTTTTTCTGTGGCCATTGGTGCTGTGGCTGCTGCCTTGTGGCACAGTGTGTGAGAGGCCAGAGCTCTAGGTAGCATTGTGAAGTCCCTTGTGCCTCTGTGCCTCAGCGGGCAGTGCCAGGCTGCGGTCTGGTGGTGGTGGTGGTTGTGAGGTGACATGTGTAGCAGTGCCTGCTAGGCGAGTGCTGGCTGCATGGCTGCTCTTTGCAGTTGTGAGGTGAGTGCTGCGTGAGGCCCTGAGAGGCCATTGTCAGGGCCATCAGCTGCTGTTTGTCATTGGGAGGTGCGTTTTGCGGTGGCCATTGCTGCTGTGGCTGGTGGCTTGTGGCACATTGTGTGAGAGGCCAGAATTGTTGTATGATTGTGAGGTCCCTTGTGCCTTTGTGCCTTTGCGGGCAGTGCCAGGCTGCGATGTAGTGGTGGTGGTGGTTGTGAAGTGACATGTGAAGCAGTGCCTGCTAGGCGAGTGCTGGCTGCATGGCTGCTTTTTGCAGTTGTGAGGTGAGTTCTGCGTGAGGTCCTGAGAGGTCATTGTCAGGCCAGGAAGCTGCTGTTTGTCGTTGGGAGGTGCGTTTTGCTGTAGCCATTGCTGCTGTGGCTGCTGCCTTGTGGCACAGTGTGGGAGAGGCTAAAATTGTTGTGTGATTGTGAGGTCCCTTGTGCCTCTGTGCCTTCGCGGGCAGTGCCAGGCTGCGGGGTTCTGCTGTTGATGGTTGTGAGGTGACATGTGAAGCAGTGCCTGCTAGGCGAGTGCTGGCTGCGTGTCTGCTCTTTGCAGTTGTGAGGTGAGTGCTGCTTTAGGCCCTGAGAGGCCACCGTCAGGCCAGGAAGCTGCTGTTTGTCATTGGGAGGTGCCTTTTTCTGTGGCCAATGCTGCTGTGACTGCTGCCTTGTCAACAGTGTGTTAGAGGCTAGAATTGTTGTGTGATTGTGAGGTCCCTCGTGCCTCTGTGCCTTTGCGTGGAGTGCCAGGCTGCTGGGTGCTGCTGTTGGTGGTTGTGAGGTGACATGTGAAGCAGTGCCTGCTGTGCGAGTGGTGGCTGCATGGCTACTCTTTGCAGTTGTTGCGTTAGGCTCTGAGAAGCCATTGTCAGGCCAGGAAGCTGCTGTTTGTCGTTGAGAGGTGCCTTTTTCTGTGGCCAATGGTGCTGTTACTGCTGCCTTGTCAACAGTGTGTGAGAGGCCAGAATTCTTGTATGATTTTGAGGTCCCTTGTGCCTCTGTGCCTTCGCGGGCAGTGCCATGCTGCGGGGTGCTGCTGTTGGTGGTTGTGAGGTGACATGTGAAGCAGTGCCTGCTAGGCGAGTGCAGGCTTCATGGCTGCTCTTTGCAGTTTGAGGTGAGTGCTGCGTTAGGCCCTGAGAGGCCATTGTGAGGACCACAAGCTGTTGTTTGCCATTGGGAGGTTCGTTTTGCTGTGGCCATTGCTGCTGTGGCTGCTGCCTCTGGCACAGTGTGTGAGAGGCCAGAGCTCTAGGCAGCATTGTGAAGTCCCTTGTGCCTCTGTGCCTCAGCGGGCAGTGCCAGGCTGCGGTGTGGTGGTGGTGGGGGGTCTGAGGTGGCATGTGAAGCAGTGCCTGCTAGGCGAGTGCTGGCTGCATGGCTGCTTTTTGCAGTTGTGAGGTGAGTTCTGCGTGAGATACTGAGAGGTCATTGTCAGGCCAGGAAGCTGCTGTTTGTCATTGGGAGGTGCCTTTTTCTGTGGCCATTGCTGCTGTGGCTGCTGCCTTGTCAACAGTGTGTGAGAGGCCAGAGCTCTAGGCAGCATTGTGAAGTCCCTTGTGCCTCTGTGCCTTCGTTGGCAGTGCCAGGCTGCGGGGTGCTGCTGTTGGTGGTTGTGAGGTGACATGTGAAGCAGTGCCTGCTGTGCGAGTGCTGGCTGCATGGCTGCTCTTTGCAGTTGTGAGGTGAGTGCTGCTTTAGGCCCTGAGAGGCCATCGTCAGGCCAGGAAGCTGCTGTTTGTCATTGGGAGGTGCCTTTTTCTGTGGCCAGTGCTGCTGTGACTGCTGCCTTGTCAACAGCGTGTGAGAGGCTAGAATTGTTGTGTGACTGTGAGGTCCCTTGTGCCTCTGTGCCTTCGCGCGCAGTGTCAGGCTGTGGTCTGGTGGTGGTGGTGGGTGTGAGGTGACATGTGAAGCAGTGCCTGCTAGGCGAGTGGTGGCTGCATGGCTGCTCTTTGCAGTTGTGAGGTGAGTGCTGCGTGAGGCCCTGAGAGGCCACAGTCGGGCAGCAAGCTGCTGTTTGTCGTTGGAAGGTGCCTTATACTGTGTCCATTGCTACTGTGTCTGCTGACTTGTGGCACAGTGTGTGAGAGGCCATATGTCTAGGCATCGTTGTGAGGTCCCTTGTGCCTCTGTGCCTCAGCGGGCAGTGCCAGGCTGCGGGATGCTGCTGTTGGTGGTTGTGAGGTGACATGTGAAGCAGTGCCTGCTGTGCGAGTGCAGGCTGCATGGTTGCTCTTTGCAGTTTGAGGTGAGTGCAGCGTTAGGCCCTGAGAGGCCATTGTGAGGACCACAAGCTGTTGTTTGTCATTGGGAGGTTCGTTTTTCTGTGGCCATTGGTGCTGTGGCTGCTGCCTTGTGGCACAGTGTGTGAGAGGCCAGAGCTCTAGGTAGCATTGTGAAGTCCCTTGTGCCTCTGTGCCTCAGCGGGCAGTGCCAGGCTGCGGTCTGGTGGTGGTGGTGGTTGTGAGGTGACATGTGTAGCAGTGCCTGCTAGGCGAGTGCTGGCTGCATGGCTGCTCTTTGCAGTTGTGAGGTGAGTGCTGCGTGAGGCCCTGAGAGGCCATTGTCAGGGCCATCAGCTGCTGTTTGTCATTGGGAGGTGCGTTTTGCGGTGGCCATTGCTGCTGTGGCTGGTGGCTTGTGGCACATTGTGTGAGAGGCCAGAATTGTTGTATGATTGTGAGGTCCCTTGTGCCTTTGTGCCTTTGCGGGCAGTGCCAGGCTGCGATGTAGTGGTGGTGGTGGTTGTGAAGTGACATGTGAAGCAGTGCCTGCTAGGCGAGTGCTGGCTGCATGGCTGCTTTTTGCAGTTGTGAGGTGAGTTCTGCGTGAGGTCCTGAGAGGTCATTGTCAGGCCAGGAAGCTGCTGTTTGTCGTTGGGAGGTGCGTTTTGCTGTAGCCATTGCTGCTGTGGCTGCTGCCTTGTGGCACAGTGTGGGAGAGGCTAAAATTGTTGTGTGATTGTGAGGTCCCTTGTGCCTCTGTGCCTTCGCGGGCAGTGCCAGGCTGCGGGGTTCTGCTGTTGATGGTTGTGAGGTGACATGTGAAGCAGTGCCTGCTAGGCGAGTGCTGGCTGCGTGTCTGCTCTTTGCAGTTGTGAGGTGAGTGCTGCTTTAGGCCCTGAGAGGCCACCGTCAGGCCAGGAAGCTGCTGTTTGTCATTGGGAGGTGCCTTTTTCTGTGGCCAATGCTGCTGTGACTGCTGCCTTGTCAACAGTGTGTTAGAGGCTAGAATTGTTGTGTGATTGTGAGGTCCCTCGTGCCTCTGTGCCTTTGCGTGGAGTGCCAGGCTGCTGGGTGCTGCTGTTGGTGGTTGTGAGGTGACATGTGAAGCAGTGCCTGCTGTGCGAGTGGTGGCTGCATGGCTACTCTTTGCAGTTGTTGCGTTAGGCTCTGAGAAGCCATTGTCAGGCCAGGAAGCTGCTGTTTGTCGTTGAGAGGTGCCTTTTTCTGTGGCCAATGGTGCTGTTACTGCTGCCTTGTCAACAGTGTGTGAGAGGCCAGAATTCTTGTATGATTTTGAGGTCCCTTGTGCCTCTGTGCCTTCGCGGGCAGTGCCATGCTGCGGGGTGCTGCTGTTGGTGGTTGTGAGGTGACATGTGAAGCAGTGCCTGCTAGGCGAGTGCAGGCTTCATGGCTGCTCTTTGCAGTTTGAGGTGAGTGCTGCGTTAGGCCCTGAGAGGCCATTGTGAGGACCACAAGCTGTTGTTTGCCATTGGGAGGTTCGTTTTGCTGTGGCCATTGCTGCTGTGGCTGCTGCCTCTGGCACAGTGTGTGAGAGGCCAGAGCTCTAGGCAGCATTGTGAAGTCCCTTGTGCCTCTGTGCCTCAGCGGGCAGTGCCAGGCTGCGGTGTGGTGGTGGTGGGGGGTCTGAGGTGGCATGTGAAGCAGTGCCTGCTAGGCGAGTGCTGGCTGCATGGCTGCTTTTTGCAGTTGTGAGGTGAGTTCTGCGTGAGGTCCTGAGAGGTCATTGTCAGGCCAGGAAGCTGCTGTTTGTCATTGGGAGGTGCCTTTTTCTGTGGCCATTGCTGCTGTGGCTGCTGCCTTGTCAACAGTGTGTGAGAGGCCAGAGCTCTAGGCAGCATTGTGAAGTCCCTTGTGCCTCTGTGCCTTCGTTGGCAGTGCCAGGCTGCGGGGTGCTGCTGTTGGTGGTTGTGAGGTGACATGTGAAGCAGTGCCTGCTGTGCGAGTGCTGGCTTCATGGCTGCTCTTTGCAGTTGTGAGGTGAGTGCTGCTTTAGGCCCTGAGAGGCCATCGTCAGGCCAGGAAGCTGCTGTTTGTCATTGGGAGGTGCCTTTTTCTGTGGCCAGTGCTGCTGTGACTGCTGCCTTGTCAACAGCGTGTGAGAGGCTAGAATTGTTGTGTGACTGTGAGGTCCCTTGTGCCTCTGTGCCTTCGCGCGCAGTGTCAGGCTGTGGTCTGGTGGTGGTGGTGGGTGTGAGGTGACATGTGAAGCAGTGCCTGCTAGGCGAGTGGTGGCTGCATGGCTGCTCTTTGCAGTTGTGAGGTGAGTGCTGCGTGAGGCCCTGAGAGGCCACAGTCGGGCAGCAAGCTGCTGTTTGTCGTTGGAGGGTGCCTTATACTGTGTCCATTGCTACTGTGTCTGCTGACTTGTGGCACAGTGTGTGAGAGGCCATATGTCTAGGCATCGTTGTGAGGTCCCTTGTGCCTCTGTGCCTCAGCGGGCAGTGCCAGGCTGCGGGATGCTGCTGTTGGTGGTTGTGAGGTGACATGTGAAGCAGTGCCTGCTGTGCGAGTGCAGGCTGCATGGTTGCTCTTTGCAGTTTGAGGTGAGTGCAGCGTTAGGCCCTGAGAGGCCATTGTGAGGACCACAAGCTGTTGTTTGTCATTGGGAGGTTCGTTTTTCTGTGGCCATTGGTGCTGTGGCTGCTGCCTTGTGGCACAGTGTGTGAGAGGCCAGAGCTCTAGGTAGCATTGTGAAGTCCCTTGTGCCTCTGTGCCTCAGCGGGCAGTGCCAGGCTGCGGTCTGGTGGTGGTGGTGGTTGTGAGGTGACATGTGTAGCAGTGCCTGCTAGGCGAGTGCTGGCTGCATGGCTGCTCTTTGCAGTTGTGAGGTGAGTGCTGCGTGAGGCCCTGAGAGGCCATTGTCAGGGCCATCAGCTGCTGTTTGTCATTGGGAGGTGCGTTTTGCGGTGGCCATTGCTGCTGTGGCTGGTGGCTTGTGGCACATTGTGTGAGAGGCCAGAATTGTTGTATGATTGTGAGGTCCCTTGTGCCTTTGTGCCTTTGCGGGCAGTGCCAGGCTGCGATGTAGTGGTGGTGGTGGTTGTGAAGTGACATGTGAAGCAGTGCCTGCTAGGCGAGTGCTGGCTGCATGGCTGCTTTTTGCAGTTGTGAGGTGAGTTCTGCGTGAGGTCCTGAGAGGTCATTGTCAGGCCAGGAAGCTGCTGTTTGTCGTTGGGAGGTGCGTTTTGCTGTAGCCATTGCTGCTGTGGCTGCTGCCTTGTGGCACAGTGTGGGAGAGGCTAAAATTGTTGTGTGATTGTGAGGTCCCTTGTGCCTCTGTGCCTTCGCGGGCAGTGCCAGGCTGCGGGGTTCTGCTGTTGATGGTTGTGAGGTGACATGTGAAGCAGTGCCTGCTAGGCGAGTGCTGGCTGCGTGTCTGCTCTTTGCAGTTGTGAGGTGAGTGCTGCTTTAGGCCCTGAGAGGCCACCGTCAGGCCAGGAAGCTGCTGTTTGTCATTGGGAGGTGCCTTTTTCTGTGGCCAATGCTGCTGTGACTGCTGCCTTGTCAACAGTGTGTTAGAGGCTAGAATTGTTGTGTGATTGTGAGGTCCCTCGTGCCTCTGTGCCTTTGCGTGGAGTGCCAGGCTGCTGGGTGCTGCTGTTGGTGGTTGTGAGGTGACATGTGAAGCAGTGCCTGCTGTGCGAGTGGTGGCTGCATGGCTACTCTTTGCAGTTGTTGCGTTAGGCTCTGAGAAGCCATTGTCAGGCCAGGAAGCTGCTGTTTGTCGTTGAGAGGTGCCTTTTTCTGTGGCCAATGGTGCTGTTACTGCTGCCTTGTCAACAGTGTGTGAGAGGCCAGAATTCTTGTATGATTTTGAGGTCCCTTGTGCCTCTGTGCCTTCGCGGGCAGTGCCATGCTGCGGGGTGCTGCTGTTGGTGGTTGTGAGGTGACATGTGAAGCAGTGCCTGCTAGGCGAGTGCAGGCTTCATGGCTGCTCTTTGCAGTTTGAGGTGAGTGCTGCGTTAGGCCCTGAGAGGCCATTGTGAGGACCACAAGCTGTTGTTTGCCATTGGGAGGTTCGTTTTGCTGTGGCCATTGCTGCTGTGGCTGCTGCCTCTGGCACAGTGTGTGAGAGGCCAGAGCTCTAGGCAGCATTGTGAAGTCCCTTGTGCCTCTGTGCCTCAGCGGGCAGTGCCAGGCTGCGGTGTGGTGGTGGTGGGGGGTCTGAGGTGGCATGTGAAGCAGTGCCTGCTAGGCGAGTGCTGGCTGCATGGCTGCTTTTTGCAGTTGTGAGGTGAGTTCTGCGTGAGGTCCTGAGAGGTCATTGTCAGGCCAGGAAGCTGCTGTTTGTCATTGGGAGGTGCCTTTTTCTGTGGCCATTGCTGCTGTGGCTGCTGCCTTGTCAACAGTGTGTGAGAGGCCAGAGCTCTAGGCAGCATTGTGAAGTCCCTTGTGCCTCTGTGCCTTCGTTGGCAGTGCCAGGCTGCGGGGTGCTGCTGTTGGTGGTTGTGAGGTGACATGTGAAGCAGTGCCTGCTGTGCGAGTGCTGGCTTCATGGCTGCTCTTTGCAGTTGTGAGGTGAGTGCTGCTTTAGGCCCTGAGAGGCCATCGTCAGGCCAGGAAGCTGCTGTTTGTCATTGGGAGGTGCCTTTTTCTGTGGCCAGTGCTGCTGTGACTGCTGCCTTGTCAACAGCGTGTGAGAGGCTAGAATTGTTGTGTGACTGTGAGGTCCCTTGTGCCTCTGTGCCTTCGCGCGCAGTGTCAGGCTGTGGTCTGGTGGTGGTGGTGGGTGTGAGGTGACATGTGAAGCAGTGCCTGCTAGGCGAGTGGTGGCTGCATGGCTGCTCTTTGCAGTTGTGAGGTGAGTGCTGCGTGAGGCCCTGAGAGGCCACAGTCGGGCAGCAAGCTGCTGTTTGTCGTTGGAGGGTGCCTTATACTGTGTCCATTGCTACTGTGTCTGCTGACTTGTGGCACAGTGTGTGAGAGGCCATATGTCTAGGCATCGTTGTGAGGTCCCTTGTGCCTCTGTGCCTCAGCGGGCAGTGCCAGGCTGCGGGATGCTGCTGTTGGTGGTTGTGAGGTGACATGTGAAGCAGTGCCTGCTGTGCGAGTGCAGGCTGCATGGTTGCTCTTTGCAGTTTGAGGTGAGTGCAGCGTTAGGCCCTGAGAGGCCATTGTGAGGACCACAAGCTGTTGTTTGTCATTGGGAGGTTCGTTTTTCTGTGGCCATTGGTGCTGTGGCTGCTGCCTTGTGGCACAGTGTGTGAGAGGCCAGAGCTCTAGGTAGCATTGTGAAGTCCCTTGTGCCTCTGTGCCTCAGCGGGCAGTGCCAGGCTGCGGTCTGGTGGTGGTGGTGGTTGTGAGGTGACATGTGTAGCAGTGCCTGCTAGGCGAGTGCTGGCTGCATGGCTGCTCTTTGCAGTTGTGAGGTGAGTGCTGCGTGAGGCCCTGAGAGGCCATTGTCAGGGCCATCAGCTGCTGTTTGTCATTGGGAGGTGCGTTTTGCGGTGGCCATTGCTGCTGTGGCTGGTGGCTTGTGGCACATTGTGTGAGAGGCCAGAATTGTTGTATGATTGTGAGGTCCCTTGTGCCTTTGTGCCTTTGCGGGCAGTGCCAGGCTGCGATGTAGTGGTGGTGGTGGTTGTGAAGTGACATGTGAAGCAGTGCCTGCTAGGCGAGTGCTGGCTGCATGGCTGCTTTTTGCAGTTGTGAGGTGAGTTCTGCGTGAGGTCCTGAGAGGTCATTGTCAGGCCAGGAAGCTGCTGTTTGTCGTTGGGAGGTGCGTTTTGCTGTAGCCATTGCTGCTGTGGCTGCTGCCTTGTGGCACAGTGTGGGAGAGGCTAAAATTGTTGTGTGATTGTGAGGTCCCTTGTGCCTCTGTGCCTTCGCGGGCAGTGCCAGGCTGCGGGGTTCTGCTGTTGATGGTTGTGAGGTGACATGTGAAGCAGTGCCTGCTAGGCGAGTGCTGGCTGCGTGTCTGCTCTTTGCAGTTGTGAGGTGAGTGCTGCTTTAGGCCCTGAGAGGCCACCGTCAGGCCAGGAAGCTGCTGTTTGTCATTGGGAGGTGCCTTTTTCTGTGGCCAATGCTGCTGTGACTGCTGCCTTGTCAACAGTGTGTTAGAGGCTAGAATTGTTGTGTGATTGTGAGGTCCCTCGTGCCTCTGTGCCTTTGCGTGGAGTGCCAGGCTGCTGGGTGCTGCTGTTGGTGGTTGTGAGGTGACATGTGAAGCAGTGCCTGCTGTGCGAGTGGTGGCTGCATGGCTACTCTTTGCAGTTGTTGCGTTAGGCTCTGAGAAGCCATTGTCAGGCCAGGAAGCTGCTGTTTGTCGTTGAGAGGTGCCTTTTTCTGTGGCCAATGGTGCTGTTACTGCTGCCTTGTCAACAGTGTGTGAGAGGCCAGAATTCTTGTATGATTTTGAGGTCCCTTGTGCCTCTGTGCCTTCGCGGGCAGTGCCATGCTGCGGGGTGCTGCTGTTGGTGGTTGTGAGGTGACATGTGAAGCAGTGCCTGCTAGGCGAGTGCAGGCTTCATGGCTGCTCTTTGCAGTTTGAGGTGAGTGCTGCGTTAGGCCCTGAGAGGCCATTGTGAGGACCACAAGCTGTTGTTTGCCATTGGGAGGTTCGTTTTGCTGTGGCCATTGCTGCTGTGGCTGCTGCCTCTGGCACAGTGTGTGAGAGGCCAGAGCTCTAGGCAGCATTGTGAAGTCCCTTGTGCCTCTGTGCCTCAGCGGGCAGTGCCAGGCTGCGGTGTGGTGGTGGTGGGGGGTCTGAGGTGGCATGTGAAGCAGTGCCTGCTAGGCGAGTGCTGGCTGCATGGCTGCTTTTTGCAGTTGTGAGGTGAGTTCTGCGTGAGGTCCTGAGAGGTCATTGTCAGGCCAGGAAGCTGCTGTTTGTCATTGGGAGGTGCCTTTTTCTGTGGCCATTGCTGCTGTGGCTGCTGCCTTGTCAACAGTGTGTGAGAGGCCAGAGCTCTAGGCAGCATTGTGAAGTCCCTTGTGCCTCTGTGCCTTCGTTGGCAGTGCCAGGCTGCGGGGTGCTGCTGTTGGTGGTTGTGAGGTGACATGTGAAGCAGTGCCTGCTGTGCGAGTGCTGGCTTCATGGCTGCTCTT
Organism: Rhea pennata; assembly: GCF_028389875.1. NCBI lineage: Eukaryota > Metazoa > Chordata > Aves > Rheiformes > Rheidae > Rhea > Rhea pennata. The sequence goes on along the minus strand of NC_084671.1, from coordinate 30,424,901 downwards.
TGCAGTTGTGAGGTGAGTGCTGCTTTAGGCCCTGAGAGGCCATCGTCAGGCCAGGAAGCTGCTGTTTGTCATTGGGAGGTGCCTTTTTCTGTGGCCAGTGCTGCTGTGACTGCTGCCTTGTCAACAGCGTGTGAGAGGCTAGAATTGTTGTGTGACTGTGAGGTCCCTTGTGCCTCTGTGCCTTCGCGCGCAGTGTCAGGCTGTGGTCTGGTGGTGGTGGTGGGTGTGAGGTGACATGTGAAGCAGTGCCTGCTAGGCGAGTGGTGGCTGCATGGCTGCTCTTTGCAGTTGTGAGGTGAGTGCTGCGTGAGGCCCTGAGAGGCCACAGTCGGGCAGCAAGCTGCTGTTTGTCGTTGGAGGGTGCCTTATACTGTGTCCATTGCTACTGTGTCTGCTGACTTGTGGCACAGTGTGTGAGAGGCCATATGTCTAGGCATCGTTGTGAGGTCCCTTGTGCCTCTGTGCCTCAGCGGGCAGTGCCAGGCTGCGGGATGCTGCTGTTGGTGGTTGTGAGGTGACATGTGAAGCAGTGCCTGCTGTGCGAGTGCAGGCTGCATGGTTGCTCTTTGCAGTTTGAGGTGAGTGCAGCGTTAGGCCCTGAGAGGCCATTGTGAGGACCACAAGCTGTTGTTTGTCATTGGGAGGTTCGTTTTTCTGTGGCCATTGGTGCTGTGGCTGCTGCCTTGTGGCACAGTGTGTGAGAGGCCAGAGCTCTAGGTAGCATTGTGAAGTCCCTTGTGCCTCTGTGCCTCAGCGGGCAGTGCCAGGCTGCGGTCTGGTGGTGGTGGTGGTTGTGAGGTGACATGTGTAGCAGTGCCTGCTAGGCGAGTGCTGGCTGCATGGCTGCTCTTTGCAGTTGTGAGGTGAGTGCTGCGTGAGGCCCTGAGAGGCCATTGTCAGGGCCATCAGCTGCTGTTTGTCATTGGGAGGTGCGTTTTGCGGTGGCCATTGCTGCTGTGGCTGGTGGCTTGTGGCACATTGTGTGAGAGGCCAGAATTGTTGTATGATTGTGAGGTCCCTTGTGCCTTTGTGCCTTTGCGGGCAGTGCCAGGCTGCGATGTAGTGGTGGTGGTGGTTGTGAAGTGACATGTGAAGCAGTGCCTGCTAGGCGAGTGCTGGCTGCATGGCTGCTTTTTGCAGTTGTGAGGTGAGTTCTGCGTGAGGTCCTGAGAGGTCATTGTCAGGCCAGGAAGCTGCTGTTTGTCGTTGGGAGGTGCGTTTTGCTGTAGCCATTGCTGCTGTGGCTGCTGCCTTGTGGCACAGTGTGGGAGAGGCTAAAATTGTTGTGTGATTGTGAGGTCCCTTGTGCCTCTGTGCCTTCGCGGGCAGTGCCAGGCTGCGGGGTTCTGCTGTTGATGGTTGTGAGGTGACATGTGAAGCAGTGCCTGCTAGGCGAGTGCTGGCTGCGTGTCTGCTCTTTGCAGTTGTGAGGTGAGTGCTGCTTTAGGCCCTGAGAGGCCACCGTCAGGCCAGGAAGCTGCTGTTTGTCATTGGGAGGTGCCTTTTTCTGTGGCCAATGCTGCTGTGACTGCTGCCTTGTCAACAGTGTGTTAGAGGCTAGAATTGTTGTGTGATTGTGAGGTCCCTCGTGCCTCTGTGCCTTTGCGTGGAGTGCCAGGCTGCTGGGTGCTGCTGTTGGTGGTTGTGAGGTGACATGTGAAGCAGTGCCTGCTGTGCGAGTGGTGGCTGCATGGCTACTCTTTGCAGTTGTTGCGTTAGGCTCTGAGAAGCCATTGTCAGGCCAGGAAGCTGCTGTTTGTCGTTGAGAGGTGCCTTTTTCTGTGGCCAATGGTGCTGTTACTGCTGCCTTGTCAACAGTGTGTGAGAGGCCAGAATTCTTGTATGATTTTGAGGTCCCTTGTGCCTCTGTGCCTTCGCGGGCAGTGCCATGCTGCGGGGTGCTGCTGTTGGTGGTTGTGAGGTGACATGTGAAGCAGTGCCTGCTAGGCGAGTGCAGGCTTCATGGCTGCTCTTTGCAGTTTGAGGTGAGTGCTGCGTTAGGCCCTGAGAGGCCATTGTGAGGACCACAAGCTGTTGTTTGCCATTGGGAGGTTCGTTTTGCTGTGGCCATTGCTGCTGTGGCTGCTGCCTCTGGCACAGTGTGTGAGAGGCCAGAGCTCTAGGCAGCATTGTGAAGTCCCTTGTGCCTCTGTGCCTCAGCGGGCAGTGCCAGGCTGCGGTGTGGTGGTGGTGGGGGGTCTGAGGTGGCATGTGAAGCAGTGCCTGCTAGGCGAGTGCTGGCTGCATGGCTGCTTTTTGCAGTTGTGAGGTGAGTTCTGCGTGAGGTCCTGAGAGGTCATTGTCAGGCCAGGAAGCTGCTGTTTGTCATTGGGAGGTGCCTTTTTCTGTGGCCATTGCTGCTGTGGCTGCTGCCTTGTCAACAGTGTGTGAGAGGCCAGAGCTCTAGGCAGCATTGTGAAGTCCCTTGTGCCTCTGTGCCTTCGTTGGCAGTGCCAGGCTGCGGGGTGCTGCTGTTGGTGGTTGTGAGGTGACATGTGAAGCAGTGCCTGCTGTGCGAGTGCTGGCTGCATGGCTGCTCTTTGCAGTTGTGAGGTGAGTGCTGCTTTAGGCCCTGAGAGGCCATCGTCAGGCCAGGAAGCTGCTGTTTGTCATTGGGAGGTGCCTTTTTCTGTGGCCAGTGCTGCTGTGACTGCTGCCTTGTCAACAGCGTGTGAGAGGCTAGAATTGTTGTGTGACTGTGAGGTCCCTTGTGCCTCTGTGCCTTCGCGCGCAGTGTCAGGCTGTGGTCTGGTGGTGGTGGTGGGTGTGAGGTGACATGTGAAGCAGTGCCTGCTAGGCGAGTGGTGGCTGCATGGCTGCTCTTTGCAGTTGTGAGGTGAGTGCTGCGTGAGGCCCTGAGAGGCCACAGTCGGGCAGCAAGCTGCTGTTTGTCGTTGGAGGGTGCCTTATACTGTGTCCATTGCTACTGTGTCTGCTGACTTGTGGCACAGTGTGTGAGAGGCCATATGTCTAGGCATCGTTGTGAGGTCCCTTGTGCCTCTGTGCCTCAGCGGGCAGTGCCAGGCTGCGGGATGCTGCTGTTGGTGGTTGTGAGGTGACATGTGAAGCAGTGCCTGCTGTGCGAGTGCAGGCTGCATGGTTGCTCTTTGCAGTTTGAGGTGAGTGCAGCGTTAGGCCCTGAGAGGCCATTGTGAGGACCACAAGCTGTTGTTTGTCATTGGGAGGTTCGTTTTTCTGTGGCCATTGGTGCTGTGGCTGCTGCCTTGTGGCACAGTGTGTGAGAGGCCAGAGCTCTAGGTAGCATTGTGAAGTCCCTTGTGCCTCTGTGCCTCAGCGGGCAGTGCCAGGCTGCGGTCTGGTGGTGGTGGTGGTTGTGAGGTGACATGTGTAGCAGTGCCTGCTAGGCGAGTGCTGGCTGCATGGCTGCTCTTTGCAGTTGTGAGGTGAGTGCTGCGTGAGGCCCTGAGAGGCCATTGTCAGGGCCATCAGCTGCTGTTTGTCATTGGGAGGTGCGTTTTGCGGTGGCCATTGCTGCTGTGGCTGGTGGCTTGTGGCACATTGTGTGAGAGGCCAGAATTGTTGTATGATTGTGAGGTCCCTTGTGCCTTTGTGCCTTTGCGGGCAGTGCCAGGCTGCGATGTAGTGGTGGTGGTGGTTGTGAAGTGACATGTGAAGCAGTGCCTGCTAGGCGAGTGCTGGCTGCATGGCTGCTTTTTGCAGTTGTGAGGTGAGTTCTGCGTGAGGTCCTGAGAGGTCATTGTCAGGCCAGGAAGCTGCTGTTTGTCGTTGGGAGGTGCGTTTTGCTGTAGCCATTGCTGCTGTGGCTGCTGCCTTGTGGCACAGTGTGGGAGAGGCTAAAATTGTTGTGTGATTGTGAGGTCCCTTGTGCCTCTGTGCCTTCGCGGGCAGTGCCAGGCTGCGGGGTTCTGCTGTTGATGGTTGTGAGGTGACATGTGAAGCAGTGCCTGCTAGGCGAGTGCTGGCTGCGTGTCTGCTCTTTGCAGTTGTGAGGTGAGTGCTGCTTTAGGCCCTGAGAGGCCACCGTCAGGCCAGGAAGCTGCTGTTTGTCATTGGGAGGTGCCTTTTTCTGTGGCCAATGCTGCTGTGACTGCTGCCTTGTCAACAGTGTGTTAGAGGCTAGAATTGTTGTGTGATTGTGAGGTCCCTCGTGCCTCTGTGCCTTTGCGTGGAGTGCCAGGCTGCTGGGTGCTGCTGTTGGTGGTTGTGAGGTGACATGTGAAGCAGTGCCTGCTGTGCGAGTGGTGGCTGCATGGCTACTCTTTGCAGTTGTTGCGTTAGGCTCTGAGAAGCCATTGTCAGGCCAGGAAGCTGCTGTTTGTCGTTGAAAGAAGGTGCCTTTTTCTGTGGCCAATGGTGCTGTTACTGCTGCCTTGTCAACAGTGTGTGAGAGGCCAGAATTCTTGTATGATTTTGAGGTCCCTTGTGCCTCTGTGCCTTCGCGGGCAGTGCCATGCTGCGGGGTGCTGCTGTTGGTGGTTGTGAGGTGACATGTGAAGCAGTGCCTGCTAGGCGAGTGCAGGCTTCATGGCTGCTCTTTGCAGTTTGAGGTGAGTGCTGCGTTAGGCCCTGAGAGGCCATTGTGAGGACCACAAGCTGTTGTTTGCCATTGGGAGGTTCGTTTTGCTGTGGCCATTGCTGCTGTGGCTGCTGCCTCTGGCACAGTGTGTGAGAGGCCAGAGCTCTAGGCAGCATTGTGAAGTCCCTTGTGCCTCTGTGCCTCAGCGGGCAGTGCCAGGCTGCGGTGT